>NC_047533.1:57415279-57741279 GCF_012275295.1 Melopsittacus undulatus
CATGTTGGAAGCTGCCTATTTTGAGAAGGGTGAATGTACCTTTGTGAGAGCAGCTAGGAGCCTTGCCAGCTCTCTGATGTTTCTCACAGCAAAAAGCGATTGCACTGACCCTCCCGTGCTACTTCCTGTGGAGCATCTCACTGGGAAATATCATTAATGTAGCAGTCCTGTTAAGAGAGAAACCAGTGCTGATTCACCACACAGGAGCAGTGCCTTGGTGTCAGGCACTTCTATCAATAGCTGCAAACAACCCCTTCCAGTCATGTTTCCCTGGAAGGGGTAGTTATAGGCTCTTGCTGTGCGTACCCTTACCTTTCTACCCAAAGGCCACTTTTCAACCTCTATTAATTTTTATCTAAACACAACAGATGGATCTCTCAACAGGCACTTAGATCCTATGAGTGTGTGACTGAGGTAGGTTGTACGTAACGAAAAATTCCTCTCTCTCCTTAGCCCCTGGGGAAATGTCTAATGAGCTTTATTAAGCATCAGCATGAAAAGAAACAGGCAGTAGAAAGCAGGCTTTGTTACTTCCAGCTTGTGCAAAAGTCCTAGTTTAAATACCTATTTGCGATGATCTGGCAGAGCAGCCCACTCTTGGAGGGACTGCAGTGTCAGTGGATTAACTATCACAGATCCTATGGATTGCAGAGATGCTCTGCCTCAGTGAATGGAAATTCTTTTGCATGCAAACCTTGTCTTCACTTTCTCCATGCAGAAGTAAGAGGCTAGGATTTGCAGTGTGATGACAACTAAGATGTTTCTAAAAAATCCCTGATGTAATGCATGGCTTGTGTTTATTTGCCCTGATCCAGCAAAGCCCTTTACCTGGATAAAAGGCTGATTGGGCCTGATGGACCATCTGCACATATCTAAATAAAAACAGGGGTCCAAGGTGGTTGTTATGCACACAAGACATTTCTGTGCACATTAGAAAGTTCAATGTGGCCTGCATCTGCAACATGTCTGTGACTGGAAAATAACCTAGTCATACACAAGATATCTTAATACTAGAATATGATGGTGAAATGAATGTAAGGCTGGGTTTATCAAAAGTCTATTACAGGCAGATGCTCTGCAGACTTCAATGAATACTTTGCATTTCACTTCTTTTCAAATGCAGCTCTGTAAACAGTGAATAGTCCCACTGTTACTGACTGGCTCACTGTATTTATAGAAAGCCAGATGTTATTTAGCTGTGCTGGGATTTACCAAGCAGTCTAAGAACCAAGTGGGGTGTTTTGGCTTTGGGCTTTGGGTTTTCTTTTTCTTTTTTTCTTAATTCCCAGCAACTAAATAATTTAAGCTCAGTTGCATCAACAACCCCAAATAAAAGGGCATCTACTCAGGGCTCAGCAGCACCAGTATGACACAGGACAAGGTGGTGATGCTTTTTCTTAACTTCTTTAAGTTATGTGATTTGGAAAACAGAGACTGGAGTTGAAACAGGAACAAATGCTCTAGCCCTACAATGATTCCTCTTAAGTCAATCCATCTCCTCTCCCAGTCTTTCTGCTTTAAGCATAAACTCCCTGAATAAAGCGGGTGCCCCTCAACAGATACATAACAGTGTCAGGCATGTTGGTGCTGTTGTTGTCAGTGCTGGTTTTGGCATTACTAAGATAATCATAGTCCTCTTTCTACCAATATAATTGGCTGTGGTTGCTCTCCATATATTCGCTGAGAACAGGGTTTTGGTCCTCATTAGCTTTGAGTGCTTGTTGTCAGTGTCTCTCTCGTATTCTTCTTCCAAGCAGCTAGTGCCAGGACTTAGAGCAGAGGCAAGGAAGAGACAAGAGAATACAGAAGAGTAAGCAAATGAACAGCAAAGGAGAAGTAAAGAAGTGCTTCTGTTTAATTTTCTCACAACTGAAAGAGAAAAGGATTGCTAAACAAAAACAAAGGTCCACTAGCTCTGGCATGGGCTGGTTCTCCATTTTAGTGTTGCTTTGATAAATACTGATGACAGAGTGATGAATACCAGGTTTAAACCTCTAAATCTTGACTGTACAGGTCACCAGTATTCACCTTTTCAATCCTCAGAATGGGTGGCAAGGCTCCATGCTGCTGGATCTGCAGCCACACACAGTGGTCAAACAGCATTTTCTTTGAGATGCTGCAGTCTTTCTAGCACACCACTGCTGAACTAGCTCTGCTGAAGCTAAGGCTAATCTAGGCAGCTTCCAAAAAATGCCTCTTACAGCCTACAATGCCTGTTATCTGGGAGTTAAATTTGCTCCCTTTGATAGTGGGAAGCCCATTAGCTCTCGCCATCCTTCTCACACCCATGGGGAGCAAGAGGGTAAGGTTTTGTTACTTTTGACAGTGTTCTGCCCAAGGGCTTTCTCTCCCATTCAGAACTGTAGCAAATTTGGCTTTTCAGGCAAAAACCTCCAGCCGTTTGTTCGTCCTGAGGAGGAACTCTGATCTGGTTGAAAAGGGGCCTTTGTTTTAAGAGAGATAAATTTTCTGTGGAGAATTATCACCACTTACTGTTATTTGTGGGGCTCTTTACAGCAGGTTGCACTCTTGTGTGTTGGTATTTCTTTTGCCTCCTCTAAGAGGTCCCACACAAATATGTTTATGGCGTTTCATCCCTTCCCTCAGCCTTACTGTCAATATTACTGCTTTTCCTCAGTCAGTGTCTTCCTAGGTATGTGCAGAAATACAGCCCGCCCCCCTCTGCCTTCCACACCCTAAAGCTGATTTCTTTCACCTAAGAAATGTTCCAGCAGATATTAGCATGAGGCTGACAAGGCTGCCTTTCTTTTGTGTTTACATTGAATAAGGCAGAAATCCATACCTCAGTTCTGTGATATATGTAGCTCACACTACCAGTGTGTCAGCCTGAATTTAAAGAAAATACATGATTACATCTCCTAGGGGATTTTGAAGCTAGAAAACGGAAGGCCATCTGTTCCCAAATCAGGGAGAAACCTGATGACAGGAGCTGTGTTTGCCCTGCTGCCTTCAGTGTCTCATTTTGCAGCCTGTCTTTTCTAACATGCTTTTACTCTGTTTCTTCAGACTGTGGCATTCAGGCTTTTTGCTCACTCCTTCGGTAAAGTATATTGGCACCTCTTAACACACTGTGTCTACCCCATGGGAGAAGGGTGTCAAACAGTAGCCATTCTCTTTGGGTTCAGAAGGTGCCATACTCTGTTAAATGACGTGCTCACTTTGTAGGTGAAAGCACCAAAAAACCAGTTCAGAAACGAAAAGGAAGCAAAGCAAGAAAATACCATAATTTTGGAGCTAAAGAGCTTGCTGCCCTGTTCAGCAGAATACTATTTTCCTTGTCAGGCAGCAAGTCACCATCTGACAGTTTCATAACAGCAGCTATCAATGGTCCATGTTCCTTATTCCTTGCCTTCTCCCTGTTTATGCTCAGCTGATTTTTCTGTGCAGTGCAGAAGAGTCTTAGGCAGATGAACTTGTTGTAAAGAGCCTGGTTTCTGACTTTGAAACATTCTGTTCATGCCCCTACATCTGCACTTAGACCTAAAACTGGCACTTAACACCCACTGAAAGAGGTAAGTGCCAACAGGCTTTCTGAATAACTAATCAGTGTGCAGGTGTTTAATTGCCGAATTAAGAGCCTGATTTTGAAAACTGAGCTCTAAGTGACTGTATTTCTGTAACCAGCTTTAATACTGCCTTTGGAGGTTCACAGTGGGAAAAGTGTCTAGCTACACAGGACCGTTTCCATGCTTTTCAAGTGCTCAGTCCCATTGCTGTGCCTCTACCTACCCCCAGATTCCCATCCCATTTTCTCCAGATGTTCTCCTTTCTACCTGCTCAATTCCAGAGGTGAAAATGGCAAAGGGAATAACAAAGTGCAGTTTAAGCCACTCATAACTTCTGCTCCTGAAAGCCTTCCTGTGTTTCTGGGATTACATGAAAGTTGGGTAAGATGTATACTTTGAAGTGCTGCAGGTGACTAGCCGGTATTCATACCTCTGTTATCATTTCAGGGTTGTTGTTCACTTGCTCCAAGTGACTTGTTTTTGCAGTAAGAGTACTCATGATCGGAATCAAAGCTGGAAAATGTCAACTGAGAGTAAAGAAGATTTTTTCATGGCAAGAACCAATGAGCAAGAGACATGCAAGAAAACATTGTGACTTTCCTCCTTTTACATTCATATAGTCAAGACTATTGTTCTTCATGAAAATTGTATTTTAAGTAAAGGAAGGATGCCTGGATCAGAAATACAAGTAGCAGGATGAAATTTTCTGCCTTATGTTTCAAAAGGGTCTCAGTGGATGATAGTAACCCTACTCTGGCTTTCAGATTAATAATGTTAGCACTCCACTGTAAAGGGGAAATGATTCTGATCCCAAATGGTTAACAAAGAGAAAAGCCCATTTCAATATTAAATAGCACAAGACTTCTGATGCCTTTGTGTAACAAAACTTAGTGATCTGACTATGGAAGTTGGTTTGTCCAAAGATAAACTCTTTCTGGAGACACTTAATGTTAACAGGAAGTTTTCAGAGAAATATTAATTCATGTGGTCCAAGAGTTAATATAAATAGACTAAGGGAAAGGAAGGAAGTTTTTAGAGAGGAAAAAGGTGATGTAGGTAAGAGTTAATATTCTACAACAAAACTTTGAAAACAGCTGTACAGCTGAATACATTCTCAGGATACAGATAAAAAGGTTGTTGTTCTGGGTTTTTCTAATGTCTTTTTTTTAAGGAAATGAACTGGAACAGTGTTGTTGGCATGGAATAAACACATTAGGAGAAAACTAAACTCCAAGCACCAGAGATGGAAGCTCAAAAATCCCTGTGCATCTTCTCTACACATTCCTACAGCAGACTGTATTTTGCATGTTGATGAGCATCATAAGTGTGGTTTGAGAGTTGTGGGGCACATGTGTTTGATTTTTGTTTGTGGGGTTTTTTTTTCCTATGTAAGTACTGATCAAATATTGGCCATTGCTGGCCCATAATGTGAATCAGCTGCTGAAAAGCATTACCTTTCCAACTCAGCATTTTCCTTTCCACCCACATTCATAAGCCTAAATTTGTCAGCATCTATGTCAGTAAATGTCCAGACTTCAAAGGCTGGAGGTCAGAAGCATTCTTAGATTTGTTACACAATGAAAACAAATGGGGTAATTTACATACTCAGATTTACACATGCACTTAAATATACCTGAGTGAAGCAAGACTTTTGCAGATCACTCAAGTTTAGGGCAGTACAAGCCAGCTGTTAGAAACGTTTTCTTTGTGCCTAACCTGTATTCCTCCTGTTGCAATATAAAACTAGTATTTCTTGTCCCATCCACCATACTAGGAAACTGATCTCCCTCTTCACAATAGCCTTCATATCTGATCACACAGCACAAAACATATACAAGGCATGAAAAAAGAAATATGGGTCCAAACTCAGATCCCAGTCACCTCCTTAAACAACATAATTGTTACTTAACACATGTAATACTTATAGTAGAGGATCTTTCTCCAGAGCCTGTGAGAGTATCCACATTTGACTTTGTATTTATATTATTTTCTTCTAACATTCTGTTTTCAAACATGAGTCCTGTTTTTCCATTTTAAGTCATTCTTTTCAAATGCCACTGTATCATGCTTTACTGTTTTGTACAACTGCCTTTCTAAGGAACAGTCAATAAATCTGCAGTGCTGTTACAGATAATTCTTCCCATTCTATACAGCTCCTACACAACATCCCAGAGAATTTCCTTACCCTGCAACTGGGTTCATCCTTCCAGCAAACCACAGCTCCCTCCTTTTTTTCTTTTCTTCTCATGTTGAGACTGCACTCAAATTCTCCCTAAGAAATGATTCCCTGAGATCTCCTGAATGGAAAAATTATGCATTGGCTCACCAGGAGGTGGCAGATGTGTTTGAAAGAGAAACTGAAAAAGCATCTAGCCATATATGGCACAGTCCAAAAATTGGTACCAGTCTTCCATGACTGCTGGTGAACCCTTGGGGTATAATCCTAATTTCAACCACTAGACCCAAAATTTTGTACAAAATGACCCCTTAACACACAGAATAAATTATGTAGGTATTAAAGGTACATCATCACAGAGGACTCATGGGGTGTTATCCCATACAGCAACAGCAAAACCCTGTCCAGCCCACTAGCTATTGTCACAACTGCAATGAGAATGGCATGAGACCAAATCAGGTTCAATTGTCACAGATTTGTGCTCCTCACCCACTGAGCAGTCTATGTAACCTCCTAATATCCTTGGGGATGAAGTTAGCTGAAGAAGCACCATTATGGTACAGTTCTTCTGTTGGGCTGGTGAGGCTACGCCAGTCTTGTACACAAACAAGCCTTTTAACTTTGGGTCCTGAAGGGCTAAATTCTCATTCCTTTGTTCTATGGAAACTGTTTCTCTCCAGCATCAGCTGCATGCTTTCCACACTGCTGCATGCTTTTGGCAGTTGCTTAGCTCCCCGATACAGACTTAAGAAAATGTTTGCCCCTTGCTTTAAAGGTAAGTATTGGCCATAATACAATGAAAAAAGTGTATTGTTTTTACAGTGCCTTATAGATCCTCCCTGCTTTCCTGAGTTTTTATTTTAATACAAATAGCAAGTCTATTACCTTTAGTAACAAAACATTTTCCATTTTGCTGAAATATATACTGAAAATATTCAAAGTTATTCTACATTTTTGTTGCTACTTATTTCCTAGCAATTTTCTATAAGGTATACAACTTCTCTTTATTTTATGCAACTCATTTTCTGCACAGTACTTATTGTTTTAAGTTTAGCTCAGTCTTACCTCACATCCATTTAACTTTTCTGAAAGTTTCAGAGCAGAGATATCATCTATTCCCTTTATTCCTTACACAGATACATCTCTCTGAGCAGCTCAGTGAAGACTCAGACAGTAGCTAATATAACCTTCTGGGTCCTCTGGAGCTTTGATGTGCTGTCAGAGCAATGGGAAAGCCATGGCTAATCTGAATTTGGTAAGGGATTTAATATCAAGCTCAGATGAAATAAATCAAATGGAAAAAAGATGGCATCAAACACACATGGTAGAGGGATCATGGGGGGTTAATTGGCAACCTTTCCCTTTGATCGTGATCCAAGCATCACTGAACCTAAAAGCCAGATGTTTGGTTTGCTACCTTTGGAAGAGGCAAGGGGTATGTGCACTCATTAAAAAATAAGTCATGATTTTTTAAGTGCTACCTATAATGTAAGAACTTTTAAAACTTTCTTTGTAAAAGTCTACTCAAAGGCATTTGAAATCAAGCAGGCCACAGATGAGATGAATTTAATAGATGGTTTGGGTTGTATGTGACTTCTACATCAAAGTTCTCTTCAGATAATAAAACATTGACTACTTTCATTCTCTTTGGTTCATATTTTTTTAATTTTAAAACCCAAGTATTCTTGTCAGTAAGAAAATTTTTAAAGCATACATGTGGTAACATGCACCTAGTTATATTCTGAGGACAGACATGGAGGAAGAAAATCTGTGTTGTGGCCCACCAGGAGCATTTCTGTGCCACACACAGTGACATGCTTCCCTTCAAATGACTCACTTGCTGCTCAGTTCTGGTTTTCACCCCTTCTTACAGTTGACAGTTATTAATACAGTGACTGGCACTCCTCTATAAGAAGAATAGATGTTTATTATTGTAGGACAGGACCTAAAATACTGCTGGGTATATAATCAGATCTAGTCCAATGAAGCAAGATGCAAAGAAAGGAGCAGTGCTGGAGAAGTATATCAAACATCCCACTTAATTTTTTTTAGTATCTCCAATCTGAACAAACCAAGCACACTTCTCAGGTTAAATATAAGCAGATACACAATATTTTGTTCTCCAGTTTTCAAAGTACCCAAGTCCTTCAACATGTAAGGTCCTGCAAGCTAAGTGAGCCTGTGGCAGATGGAACTTAGCAAAGGCCAGAGGTTCTCTAAGTCCTTCAGCTGGAGGTAGAAAAGTGACAGTGAAGGCACCTAGTTCCAGTGCTGACCACTGACATATATCACTTAAATATGACCACTCCATATTTAAGCAATATATGCTTTTTTTCTCTGAACATTTTAGTTGCAGGTGTTTCTCTGAATCACAAAAAAAAAAAAGAAAAGCAGTTACTGTTGAGGCAGGATCAATAGCCATAATTTGAGAAAATATATAGGTTAATTCTGTCCTTAGTGTATGAAATAGGGGAATTGAGAGGCTGCCTTGGATTGCAAGTTCAATCTGTGGCACCATTGCCAACGTCCTCCCATGTATTTTTGCCTAATCTAGAGATCACCCTAAAAAGAATTTGACCATTACCTTAAAAATTCAGAACATGTAACTGATAACCTCTTATAAATAAACACATGCAGTGCATCTCAGACTGAATAATTACAGGTTTTTTGATGAGACAGTTACAAAACAGCTCATATTAAATGGAAGAGTCATGCTTATCCTCCATAAAAACATCTCCTAGGTCTTTTTAGAGGTTTGAATACGTGAAACTTGGAGTGGAAGCCCCAGCCTTTTTATGGTTTGCAGCAGCAAAACACCGGTTATAAGATATACTCAGACAACTCCTAGACAAGCCTGGATAACAATCTGAGCTTCTGGTGCTGATCTGAACTGAAGCACCCAAACTCTTTGATGTTTTCTAATCATTAATTATTTGAACATCAATGTTAATTGCCTACACAACACATGGAATTGACACTACATCAAGGACTCAGCCTGCCTGCTTTGTAGCTGGATACCTGGGATACAACCGCTTTGCCATTCTCCTTACTGTTGTCATCAGGCCAGACATGAAATAAAAGCAGTGACACCACTGTCTCTCCTCCCCCCAATCAAACAGTCTGTTGTGGGTGCAAGTCAGATTACATACTTAACAGCAAGAGAGAAAAAGGACTCAACTGGCCACATGACAGAAATCCACAGACAGTACTTTGTTCCCCTTAATTATTAGCTTCAAAAGATAAATATAGGCACATTAAGGCAGGCTTAGAAGATGTTGCACAAAACCTTTATACAGGCTTTCACTGCAGAGACCAATTTACAAAAATTAATACAAACTGGAAACAAAATAATACTTAACAGATGTAAAGGAAAATAGCCAGGAATCAGGTTAGGAAAGCTAAAGCCCTGACAGAACTCAATCTGGGCAAGGATATTAAGATCAACAATAAAAACTTCTGTAAGTACATTGGAATAAAAGGAACACAAGTGAAAGTATGGGCCCCCTCCAGAAGGAAACGGGAGACCTGGTCATGTGGAACATGGAAGAGGCTTTTTGCCTCAGTCTTCACTGGCCGGAGCTACAATCACACTGCCCAAGTCACAGAAGACAAAGACAGAGATTAGGGGGATGAAGAACCACCTGCTGTAGGAGATCAAGTTCAGGATCATCTAAGGAACCTGAATGTGCACAAGTCCATGGGACATGACGAGATGCATCTGTGGGTCCCGAGGTGGGTGTAGGTGCTAAAGCATTATCCATCATATTTCAGAAGCTGTGACAATTAAATGAAGCTCCTGCTGATGGAAAAGGGGAAGTATAACCTCCATTTCTAAAAAAAAGGAAAAAGGAAGACCTGGGGAACTACTGGCCAGTCAGTTTCACCTCAGTGCCTGACAAGGTCATGGAGCAGATCCTCCTGAAAACTATACTAAGGCACATGGACAACAGGGAGGTGATGGGTGACAGCTGACACAGATTCATAAGGACAAATCATGCCTAAGAAATTTAATGATCTCCCACAACGGGATGTAAGTGGATAAGGGAAAAATAACTGATGTTATCTACCTGGACTTGTGCAAAGCATTTGATACTGTCCTTCATGATATCCTTGTCTCTAACTAGAGAGGCATGGATTCGACACATGGACCACTCTGTGGATAAGGAATTGGCTAGATGGATGCACTCAGAGTTTTAGTCAATTGTTTGATGTCCAAGTGGAGATTAGTAATGAGTGGTTTCTCTCAGGGGTCAGCGTGGAGACCGATCTTGTTCAACATCTTTTTTTGTGACATGGACTGTGAGATTGTGCGCACCCTCAGCAAGTCTGCCCATGACACCAAGCTGTGTGGTGTAGCTGACATACTTGAAGGGAAGGGATGGCATCCAGAGGGACCTTGACAGGCTCAAGAGATAGGCCAATGCAAGCATCATGAAGTTCAACAAGGCCAAGTGCAAGGTCCTACACTTGGGTCGGGGCAGTCCCAAGCATAAATACAGGCTAGCTGTAGAATGGACTGGCAGCAGCCCTGTGGAGAAGGACTTGGGAGTGGCAGTTGATGAAAAGCTTAATGTGATCCTTCAGTGTGTAGTTGCAGCCCAGAAAGCCAACTGTATGCTGGGCTGCATCAAAAGGAATTTGGCCAGCAGGTTGAGGGAGGAGATACTCTTCCTTTACTTCACTGTACTGAAACAAAGATAAAAAGACAATAGGATTCTTCCTTCACTGCAAAGTAATTGCAGCATTAACACCATGAATCACACCAAAGTTAGACCAAGCTCAACCAACTCTAACAGCTCAGCAGACAGCACAGTAACCTGGCATGCCACATATAGAGACTCCATAGGTTCCAGGTGTGCATGCTTTATATGTGAGATGAGAGCATTTTAACCCACAACATACTTATGGTTCATGTTCCTCATGTGTCTTCCCTGTGCTAACTTGCTGAAGGATGTGAATCCACAATAGCTCCCAGTCTGAAACCCCTTCGGCAGCTCAGAATGAAGGGAGGCTCTGCTCATATCAAGGCCTAGCCAGCATTTGATTACCCCCACATGCGTTTTGTCCCCTTTCTCACTTACTTTTGCCAGTCTCAAGTCATCATTCCCCAAATCAGTGCATGGCTGTGGCAACAGAGATCAGATAAATGGTTTAATCTTGATTTGTTTGTTTTAATAAACCAGACTGGGTACAATTACAGTGTGGTTGTGTTGGCTCTATGAAAAGAATGATGCCTGGCAGCAAGAGGTGAAGAGATGGGAGGGAGCCCAGGATATGGAAATAAACAGCTTTATCCATAAAGCTGCAGCTGGAGCAGGATACACAAGCACAGCCTGGATCCTGCCTTGCAAGCCCTGTGCTCAACCCTGCGTAGCTCAGCATGGCAGATGAATAAAGCAAGGAATATTGAAGCTATTTCACCTCTTCTGCAGGGATTGCAGGAGGTTGGCAGTTTGACTCACTTCAAATAACCAAGTCAACCTTTTGCACAGGGATGCAAGGTTTCGAACTCTCTGGGATTTAGGAGTCTAAAAATCCCACTAATTTATGTGTGCCCATGAAGCAGGGGTATGCAAGTTTGAGAGGAGATTTTTACATTTCCCTTAGACTGCAGGGAGGATGGCAGTGATGCTTTACAGTGTAATCAGCTTCCCACTGCTAGGGAATGGCATGGAAGAACTGGTCCAAGATGCTCAAAGGTTATCAGAAAGGATAGTTTCAACAGCCAGACAAGCCAGCAAACTGTACTTCTAGACTCTGCTTAAATATAGCCTAATAAACTACTGCAGCTAGTGCAGGAACTTCTCAAAGGCCCCATTTTCCTGCAGAAAGGCAATGTTTCATTTAATCAGCTAGTGCACCAGCAACATTGCCCCTACTCCAGAACACTCTAAAGATAGTTTTTCTTTCCGATAAGAACAGCATATACTAGATCTACACAACTACCTCTGGCCAGCCTTCTCCCAGCTTGAGTTTGGATTTTGTTTTTTTGAGGCTTCATTGTAGTATATCCCTGTTTCTGCCCCCATGTCTTCCTTAATGCACAGCTAAGGAAAAGCAAACACATGCTGATTGCCATGCTTGACTTCTTCCAACACAATATTTGCTGTGAGCCAGATCTGGACTGTTGCAGGATGGCAAAGCAAACGCCAAACAGCCGATACTCATACCATTCCAGAAGCATGGGGAAGGTTTCCAAGGGACCACAAGGACCTTACCAGGAATGGCCTGAACACCTTGACACATTTTTGTGGTGATGCAGATGAAACCCCTTTAACATTGGACTGGCTTCAGTTTTGTGTCACTTTTTCATATACCTTTCCTCCTAAAGGAGGAAAATACTAAATCAAATTTCCAAGTCATGTGGCAGTTTCTGTTTAGATGCTTAAAAGGCTTTGAAGTTCTATTTTTTTTAATCAGGCTCCAATTTGGGAGGATTTATCTCATCTGCTAGGGTTTAATAGCATGGCAGCAAATCCTGCAGCCCTGAAGCTGGAGTTACTTTGATGTCTCACCTATAATGCCAGTGGCTGTTTAGCAAGTAGCCAGTAACTAACTACATTCATTTTCCCCAGCCTAGGAGAAATCTCAGTTTCACTTTATCATGGAAGCAGAGGATTTAGGCATACTTTTTGTCTCTCTTCAGTTTCTGGTTTAGCACTGCAGAGCCACTTAGCTCTTCTGCCAACTGACTTGTGTCTTCCGGCTGCAAACAAAAGGGGAGATAATTTAAAGTGTTAGCACTTAATTTGCTACCTGTAATGGTGTTTGCATCACTGGAAGCCAGTGCCACAATGTGGCTTCAGTTTCTCTGCTCATGATAAATACGAACCACATGCACACTGAAAGGAATACCTGTGTGTGTTTTAGCAGAAAACGTTATCTCAGCCCTTTGTTATTCTCCTCATGCTTTCCCAGTACACTCAGTATATGTTTCTCCAGTACACTCACTGAGTAATTACAGCTATACTACCAGGCTGCAATCCCTAGAAGTTTCAGCTCTGGAAAAAGAACTGCAGCTAGAGGCATGACAGGTAATCTGCACATCTGGCCCTGAAGAGAGTCCCTCCAGGAGGGGGGCAGGGGACAGAGAAAGCCATTACTGCTTCTGGCAGGAAGGCTGAAGGGAGTCTGGAAACTTGCCCCCAGGCAGAGTGGGTGAAAAAGGGAAAGCCTGGGAAGTGCCTGAGGTCTCAAGTAAGGTCAGAGGAAAGTCATATATAAAATATACAGTTTTCTAGCCTTAAACAGAGTTCCAATCCACCCACTCCTCCTATTTAGGAGCAGGAAACCCCCATCTGCATTTGTTATGAGAAATCTGTTAACTAAACCTCTGCCTTCATAAGAGGAAAAGCTTTTGTTTACTACTCGGCCAAAAACGGCACTAAGCCCAGAGTCATTAATTGCATACTTGCTGGTCCATGCTTGCAAAAACAAAGCAACCTTCTACCCAAAAGGACCAAAATCCCAGACAGGGATAACTCTAATTTATGCAACTATTTGCTGGATTAGGTGCTGTGTGTCCTCATAAAACCAGCATAAACACATCCTCATGTCCCCTAGATGATTAAAGGGAAATGTAATCCCATACATGGAAAAGAGATCCTACAGCACACAGATATGGTACAAACTAGTGAAGTCACCACCACATTTACCTGCCAAAGCTTGCTGTAGTCAGAGAAATGGACAATTTAGATTTCCAGAAGGATGGACCTGCTTCCTTCTTTTGTTTAAATATCTCATATATTACATGCCTAAAGTTTGCTGTGAATATCTCCTTTGGAGAGATACAGTCCCTGACAGGAAGATACCACCATCTGAAATAAAAAAAAACAAAACCCCAAACTTGAAAAGCTAAGGGTAAGTGGAGATGGTGTCACAGAAAGGTAAAATGCCCTCTCCAAGATGTCCAAGAAGCTGGTAACTGTGCCAAGTTATTGCCTGTCTTCTCTACTCCCTCATGCTGCCTTTCAGTATGAATCAGCCATCTGGCTTTCCCTTTGCTTGTGCTTTGCTATGCCAGAGGAGCTCAACTCTACCATGTGTGCAGAGCTATATTTAGAAAGGAAATTACTTCAGCCCTGTCCAGCCAAACAGGCAGGAAAATGGTTTCTGAAGACATTGCTCCTGCACAATGGGATAGGGATAGCAGAGCTGACACTACTGCTGGGCATGCTCCATCTGTGACCTCCAGCCTTGCCAATGCCTCACCTGCGGTGTCGTGGGATGGAAGCAAACTGTAATAAAAAGTAGAAAAAAAATGGCAAGAAAGGGCAGCTATTGTTGTGTGCTTTTCCAGAACACTCAGAGGAAGAGGCAGCTGCTCTGCTTCTTGCTGCAGCCCTCACTGTCTAACAAGCAGAGCATCCTGCTTACTCTCTGCAGTTCAGCACATTCAAAGTCTTTTCTTAACAGTGGCTACCTGCTGGGACTATGTCTTGTAGTGTCACTACACATGCCCTGTTTTATGAAGGTTTTCCCATTCCCTCGAAAGCTTTTGCGTCCCACCACTCTCCATCTTCTTTTTAATCTATGCAGTATAAGTACCATTGACCTTGATCTCACTCTTAAAGGGGGTTGCAGTATTGCTTTGGAGCAAGAGAGGGAGAGGAATAAGGAAGAACAGCAAAGCAAGCTCCTGCCATGACAAGCACAGTGCAAACAAAAAAGTGCATAGATGTCAGGGTGCATTTGCCTGTGAGACTTCACAAAAAGTTACCTTTTCTTGTAATCTTCCTGTTACAGGGAAATAGCAACTGAAGAGGATTGTCCTGCAAGGTTTTTGCTGTCTTTGCCAACAACTAGATGATGTCTTGAGTCTGAAACCCAAAAGTCACATCAAACAGGATCTGAAAGTCTTTTTCTCCCATTATATGGAGCAAGTTCTTTACTTTGAAAAAGATATGCAATCAAAAAGGCACCTGTCAGTAGACATCAGATCAGGTACTGAACTACAGTCAGCAGCCCATGTCCTTGCAGATACTTGCCCTTCCTGCTGATGGAGGGGAAAAGCAGGGTATGACCATGGCACACCCTTGGTACCCTGCCAGAGCCCAGAGACAGCGTCTTATGTGAGTCTTTAGAGAGTGAATTGCCCAGTTTATGTGTGCAAGTCTTGAAACAAGAGGGATTTCGTGATCAGGGAAAGAGTAATGTGATATTAAAAGCAAGGTGAGGATCATCCCCACTGGGGATTTTAGAAACTCCCTCATTTGGGGTCAGCAGAAACTGCTACTGGGGACTGTATTCCCCACACACTGCCTCTGTTTCCCTTCTGACTCCGAGGTGGTTGTTCCTGTCTGCTTGGACTGTAAATGCTCTGGGACAGGCTGATCTCTGCATCTTCTTTTTCCAGAGATGGTGATAGAGGACCATTACCTTAGTGCATGCAACACCTAGACCCTTCTTTACAGGAAGCACAAAATGCCACACTTCAATAAAGTAACAAAAAAATAATACGCCCTAGTTCTTATTATTTTGTGTGCAGACTCCGGCCATCAAAACCTATTAGTGTGAAGCACGTTAGCCTCAAAAGTCATAGCAGACCAGACTAAGCAGATGGCCAATAGCCTCACTGCACTAATTCAGCCTTGTCTAGTATCTGCCAGAGATCTGTCAAATCATCTTTCCCTTAATGCTTAAAAAAAAAATAGCAAAATAACAAGTACAAAGGTGTATTTATTATTTTCTTAAGCACAGGGAGCACCCATTTCTCTCTCCTTTTAATCTCTTAAATTCACCTGACTGCAAAACTGAAAAGGCTACAGTAGCCTCAATCATGGAACTCTCCCTATAGTTTCTCCTTCTCTCAAGCAGCAGATGTAACTTTCCTGTGAAATAAAAAAGCTTCACGAACTTTTGAAAACTAATTATTAATAAGGACAAATGAATATTTGCCCTTTTTTTTTTTCCTTTAAGCAGTTCCCAGTGTGTCTCCAGACAACCTATTGTAGGTCTGAACTCAACACCATGCCCTCTGCAATGACTCCTTTCAGGACCCTGCCGCAGACCAAATGTGACCGGAGGGTACTTGATATCCTTCAGGCCCACTTTTCATTCATAATCCGTAAGTACCCACCCAAAATCATCAGGACCCATAAACTTTGCCTAAGTTTCTCTCTTATGAAGGGAACTTGGCCTAGGGCCCTTCTTTCCAGAAACTCCTGCCTGTGGACTTCAGTTCTTTATATCTTAACCAAAAGCTAGTGTGTTTATTCTAAAAGCTGACAAAGAATCTCCTTTGTATTATTAAGGTACATTAACCAATGTCAGGACTTGAAAGGTACCATCTAGTTTGTGGGTAATTATTTTGTTGGGTTTGTTTTGTGTTGGGATTCGTTGTTGGTTTGGGGTTTGTTTGTTGTTTTTTATTTTTTTTTTAGGGGTATTATGTCGGGTTTTTTGTTGTTTTTTCTCTTGGAAACCCAGCAAAAGATGAGTTTAACGGGAATGCAACCCAGAAGGCACTATACCCTTTGTGGGCTGACATTAAAGCTTCTCCTGCATCACCCTCAGGGTTTCTGATGGGGGCTGATGATCAAACACAGGTCCTCAGATGTGTTGCCTGCTCTCAAATACGAGGATGGCTTCATAACTTTAATATTAGCCAGATGTTCAAAGCATGATGCAGATATCCAGCTTCATGTCCCCTTTCTGCTTTCTCAGTGACCATCACAGCTTGTCTGATAAGATGGTAGCAAACTCTAAGTCACCAGCATTCAAGGTGCGTGTCATGCAAAAGCACACCTCAAGATGCTTGGAAGTGAAGCTGATAGTCTAAAGAACTAGTTTGATTATTTAATCAAGTTGAAAGAAGTTCAGGTTTTTTTTTTTTTCCCCACTGAATTATACATGCGAGCTTATATTTTAAGAATATATTTGTTACTAATGGACTTTTTTTTTTAAATCCCATCTACCTGTTATCATAGTATACCATTACAGAACACGTCTGCAGGGTCAGTTGGCACCTGAAGTCTAACAAAGCCCCACATTGCCAGTGATTTTCATTGAGCTCTAAGTTGATTGACAAATTCTTCATTGCATACACAGACATACCTACCTTTCAGAAAAGAGAAGCAAGTATAAGATGGTCTCTGCTCATTTTTATGCCCAGACCATTTTCCTCCCCAAAAGTGTATTTCATTTGAAGAATCCCACACAAAGTAATAAAATGCTACTTCTGCTGACTTGTATAAAAAGCCTTTTTAAAGGTTCAAATTGTGATTATAGAGCTGAAATACTGCTAGCCCACAAGTAGTTGGGAAAAATATATATATATTGCAGTTCAGTGTTTTACAACAATTATATTTTAGCTCTTGAACTGACTTGCAATACTGACAGATTTATTGCAGATTCAAATTAATATACCATAGCTGAATCTTACTGTTGCCATAACTTTTATTCAAAAGTCATATTTCCAATGGCAGCAACTATACTTTCACTGTTGGATAATTTTTTGCTAAGTAAAATAAATACCCTGTTAAATTCAAGTTTTTTCCTATAATTCAGCTAAGAACACTACTACTCAGCACTGAAAGTTAAATTGATCTTACAGAGGAATTGTACTACCATGTATTTTTGCCATTTGGGGGCTGGAGGTAGTGGTAACTTCAGAACAGAAAGAGGGCTGGAAGGTAAAACCAATACACTTTTCTGTTCTGGGGGCTGTTGCCTGTTAACATAAAAATAGATCATGTTTCTGAGTCACCTCTGCAGGACCCCATAGGTTTTGGAGCAGCTCAGCATAAGCAGGCAGTGCCAACTACTAGCCTCCTGGTGCTGCTGGTTGTCCTTTGGTCAAGCCTTGGGTGTAAGCACACTGTTGAATGCAACTTCAATACAAGAAGTTACTATCAGCCAGTTCCACCTCTATAACAAGCTATGCACATACTTGCACTTGATCCCAATGTTAAAGGTAAAATGCAGGGCATTGTACCTGGGTGGGGGTAAGAGCGCAAGCATGAAGAGCGATTACTGTTAAACACCATGCATTGACATGAGTTTACTGCATTTAAATGTGTTTCTATTTAATTTTCCTCTGAACATCTTAGTGTCTTATGTAGCTGAAATAAGCTCTGCTTCTTATTTGCTTTTTTGCCCTCTGTTCCTGACAAGCAACTTTGGCTTTAGGATTTGGATGCTTTCAGTCTGCAAACTAATACTTGGAGCTCAAGATAATTCCCATGATAAAGACTCACTTCATTGAGTCTTTATCATGAAGTGTATTGAGGTGTGACAATGCCTATTTACTTCTAAGAGGAAACAAAACTTTGAAAGGTACATAGTACTCATGACAAGCTAAAGCCTTCTAAGGACCCAATCACGGGGTTAAAAACTAATGTTACAGTTCACCTAACCACAGCTGTAACATAGTGATATGCATCATACAAAGGCTAGCAATTTGACAAAGACATGCTGAAGTCATAGTTTACAAGGCAAAGACCACTCTCCTCTCAATAAGCCAGCTCATCCACACCTTGCACCACTTATACTCTGGCAAAGCAAGTATTTGAAAAAATATCTAAAGATCTCATTTTTCTGTACATAGCACACAAATTCCAGATGACATTCAAGCCTCACTGTTTAGGCACTCAGACACTAAAATACTTAAAATCATCAGTTGTTCAATAAGATTGATTTGTTCTGAATGGAGAGAGATGGTTTTGGGGTTTTGGGTCAGGTTCAAATGCATCCAGCTTCTCCATAAACATAAAATAATGCTACCAGCATTTGTCAGTATTTCCAAGCCTGCAATTAAATCTTTGTCAGGCATGAAGTTTTCCTTTGTCTTCACTACTAACATCATTACCTTGGACCAATGCTGACAAAGGGAAATTTATTATTAAATTTGGAAGATGACTTCATTATAACCTTGTTGGTCTGTAGATAGTTTATACATAAGTTACCATACACATGTATCAGCCACTCTTTACAATTTGTCAACTTCCACATCCCATATATCAGTACAGATGGGAGAAAAAAGTTATTATGTCAAATGTCCCTTGCTTACACAAAAAGTTCATGCTGAATTTGATGTTTCAAATCACATACTTGACAATTTTATTGTTGTCAGCGATAAGGGAAAAAGCTCAAATGAAACCAATGTCCTTTTCTGTCAAAGACAAGGGTATCTTGTGTCTTAAATGCCATCACAGGCAGGAAATTGCCTGCCCTGGTTTCAAAGAGAGATTTCTGGAAGAAAAAGGGAATGACTTCTTGACAAACTGCACTCTTTTTGAAAATTGTCTGTCAATCAAAGAAACCAAATCTATGATTAGATTTTAACTCTTTCAAGTTGACCTATTATTGTCCACAGAGCGGATTTTGGCACTTTCTTTAGGACAAACAGTGTTATTTATCAAAGAGTAGTTTAGGCTGGTTACCAAAGTTTTTTGACCAATGCAGCCGATTTGCCAAAAATCTCTTTGATTGTTTTAGTTACCACTTCATTATCTCTCACTCCAAACGTGCTCATTCCTCTCAATGCTCAAATAAACCTTTGAATCGATTCAGAAGCCTGGAAACAGCAGTGCTCACAGCTCTTAGTAGAGATATGGAATTACAGGGTGCAGAGCCAGCTGCTGAAGGCAAAACTCAATAGCACAAGCCTGGACAACAGGAATGCTCAGCAGGGAGGCTGTGCAGCAGTATCTTCTATTATAAAAAACAAAAAGGAAGGATCCCAGTACAGGGGAATCAGACAATGTGTGTTTGTTTTGTGATTTGCAAGAGTATATGTCTCCCACTGACACCTGCAGGAGCAGCTTTAGTGCAGAACTTCTCTGGAGATTTGCCCCTTCTATTTAGGAGTTTCACAACTCTTGTTCCCACAGACATGGGTTTCAGCATTTGTGTTTGTGCAGTACCTAACACTTTCACAGGGGTCGTCCCTGGGCATGACTGCAAAATAAGTTTAAACACTGAAGGTGGAAGCTCTGAAGGTGCAGAAAAGAGAACAGGGAAGTCCACGTCAGGCCTTCCCACTGGAGACTGGCAGAACTACATACCAAGGAGCTAGCAAGCAGACGTTTTCCAAAACGACACAAAATAAGATGAGGAAATTCTAAAATCAAAGGCAGCCCAAGAAAGTGGCATGTCAACAGTGCAGTGTAAGATTTTAACAAAGCGAAACCAAAATCACTGAGGCCTGGGATAAAACACTTGTGCAGCCCTCCAGATTTGCAACAGCGAATGCATTATATAATCTCTTGCTTTGGGATTTAAAGTAATCACTGTGATAAAATTAGTATAAAGATCAGGTTATCCAGTTTCAGCCCACTTCTCTCTCTCCCAAGGCAGCAGCGTAAACCATTCAGAAGACATTCAAACTGCCGGGAGGTAGGTAACTTAAATCTTTGCACGGCACATTCTGTGCCTGATTGGAAGTAGAATTCCAGCCCATGCATCATTTAACTGCTTTTGCAGTTTTTTATCTCAGTAGCTCTCCACTCCAAGACCACATCTGGCAATATCTACAAACGTTCGCCACTCATGAAAACGTGATGAATACCAGGGATTGCCAAGATGGCTCATATTAAATCTAACAGCTTCATAATAGTCAATAACCTACCTGTCAGGTCAGGGTATTTTGTTAAAGACCATACTAAAAACTTTTCCCTAATATTACATTATAGTAACCTACATATTATAGGTGGGGCACACTATGGAAAAAAAGAATGTCACTTCTTCCTTGTACTTAAGTAAGTACATATATAGGTAGGGGAAATAGGCATTAGTTAGAGTTGCATACTTTTGAAACCACAACACTCTCCTGGCACAGACAGTTGCACTTCCCCTGCTTCATGCACTTTGATTTCTGGGCTGTGTTGCTACTTAACATCTCTGTGCCAGACCTGGTCTGGGACTATCTGTCACGGAAGTTGCTCTGTTTCACCTCCTACTAAGTAGACTTCCCCACCACTACCACCTCCCTATAGGGTAGGATTACTGTCAACTAACACCAGCTGCTGACTATATGCTACCCTGAAGCATTTTAAGCTGATTGTAGTCAGAGAGACAAGCATGGAAGTACAGTTAACTCCTCCCACTTCAGAATCTGCATGGTAAAACCCATCTTATCCTCCCTTGAGATTGCATCACAGACATGAGCAATATAAGGAGCAACTATCCCAAGGGAGCCTGACAGCCAGTTAACTTGTGTGGAAGAACTGAGCATTATTTCAGGTACAATGACATTAACAGTAATAAATACAAGACAGAGACTAAGCTTGGGAGAGGAGGGTGCACATTTTTAGCTTTGTTGAGGAATGCAATGCAGATATAAGCAGGGTAATAAGCCACCCCAGCTCTTTGCTCCTTTCCTTCAGGAACTGCCCGAGATTTCTCCCTCCAAAGTGTTTTAAGGAACAGAGACAACCTAGGGGGCCAGGAGACAACTGGGAAAGAAAAAAGCAACTTCCTCAAGGGGCTCAAAACCCCCCCCCCCCCCCCCCAACAAGCATACTGGAGCAATGAGCAAACACCTGCAAATGATTCATAGAATAGTTAGAACACCACAATATATTGCATTATGCTCACAGCAAAACAATTGTACACTACAAACCCAGGACAAAGAAGCTGCTGCTTAAGTCTCTTACTTTGCAAGCAGCAGACCATAGGCTTAGGCACTACATTATCAATCAGCTTTGACTTGCAAGTTTTGATACCACTACAAGCAGGAGCAAAGACAGATGTTATTTAACCCCACTCCCTGACATGAAGATTCACTCAACCTGCGTAATGCCTGGAGTAGAAAAGTACTCACCCCCACAGACTCCTCCAGCACATAAACACACCCAAACAGAGCTAGGACCAGGGTCGGAGCTTAAATGGATGCTGTGGGTGGGTGGTGCAGGTGAGAACACAGGTGAAGCTGGAATGGGCAATTAGGGGTTATTGATGCCATAGGACCTTAACTGGTTTCTGTATATAGTGTAGGGGCTTGTTACAGCTTGGCTATTTCATTTTGAGGCCAAAATATGGTATGGGAAGCTGCACAAGGCAACATTTCAGGAGGGAGCAGCAAAGTTGCTGCTGAGGCTTAGCCGTCAGAGTGAGTGAGCTCTGTCAGTGTCCCAAAGCATGTTACTTGCTGCAGATTGGCACCTAGAGCAACGTGTGTGGCTCTTCCTGTCAACAGCTGTATTATTTCCATTTAACAAAAACACTGTTTCTAATTTTTCCTGATGGCCAGAGAAGGATAGCCCATTTCCCTCCACCAGACACAGACACCACATAGGGATAGGCAACAGCAAATGCACCTGCAGAAATTAGAGTTAGACATGGGATACAAATAGTAAAGTGACAAAGCAAAAAGAAAATCTCAAAGCTGTTCTCAGTAGCACAAAGCTGTGGCTTCTGCCCCTCCCTTCTTGTTTGGTCCCTGCAGATCTCTTTTACATGCTTTTCAGAAATACTGTGTTTTGAGGGCTGGGACTGCAAGAAGGAAAGGAGAAAGGAATGTCTTTCATTGCAAGCTGCAGCTGGGTTCTGTTATGTATTGCAGGCAATGGCACCAAATCGTCTTCCTGACTGACCCCAATGTGAGAGCTTGCTTGGCCCAAGTAACACTCATTTGGGAATGTAGGTGTTGAAAAGGGCAGGAATGGAAAAGCTTATGGCTCCCAAGCCAACAAGTAAAAGAGAAAGTGCCACCTGACACAGTTCTTCAGGATGATACCTGAAAGCTGGCATATGGAAGCCTGCAACTCCTTCTCTAGGTACACACATGTGAGCATATGCACACAAGATCCCCCTCGTGTCACTGTGAGCAGGATGGGAAACACTAAGCCAAAACACTAAGCATCTGTCTGAAAGGACAGAGCTGTTAACTCTGCAAGTGCTGAGGGTGGGACATAGGGGACAGAGTAGCTATTTCACAACAGCATTATGGGTTCTTGCCTTACTGCAGACCCATCCCACATTGTGTTGGGATCACAAGCATCCAGGCTTTTTGTAGAGGACTGATGTCTTACCAATGTGTTACCCCTGCCCCAGTGCCAAGGGACACCTATGTCTGGGGAGAGAGGCAGTATGGGAAAATGCAGAGGTCTACATGTACTTGCTGATGTTACCTAAAGATTTCAAAGGACAGATATCACTGCAGAGATCTGCAGAGGGTCCTCACTGCAGAGGATAGGACATGAATTCATGGCTATGGCAGTTGCCTATTGGAGTGTGGTGTAAGGTGTTTCCTTTGCTGACACAAAGCTGAGATATTTGTGCTTCCAACTCTTAAGTGCGTAACTCAATCTCTAAAAATCCATCTCCCAAGGTGCCCTTTCCAGTAAACAGTGAAAGAGATACCCCTCTACAGGGAGGCTTCAAGCAGAAGCTGGGAATACATGAACTAAATACAGTCTAAAGCTCATTTTCCACTCCATCCTGCAAATGTAACAGCACAAGGTTTGGCTGAGGGCAAGATTCCTCTTTGTTGAGCAAACTGGACCTCAAAAGAAGCTGTGTCTGGAGGAAAGGCAGATGTTTGCTCCAGCCATCCGGGGCCACTGATTCAAAACGGCTGTCCACTGCTAGCAGAGCAAATCTCCACAGCAAGAAACCTGCAAACGATTCTAATGAGTAGACTTTTGGAAGCACCCAGCAAGTCTGGATGCTATGCTGGGTCTGCCCTGCTCTTGGTGGAGCAGTGCACTTGAGTGCACTTCTTCAGTCTTTAACACAGGGAAGTAGTAAGAGTTGATTTTCTCATTTGAACTGCTTCTCAAAAGGAAGAAGCAAATATATTCTTCTGAATTTACACCATAGATGCAGCCAAGCTACTGTATGCTCTTTGTCTGGACTAATCTACCTGTTCGTACCTGCACTCTCCAATTCCTTCTCTGCCTGAGCTGCTGTATGGTATTCTCACCATGCCACAGAAGCCACGTTCTCATCTCCTCCCTTGTCCAAACCCTTTTGTAGCATTGCTGGACACATGACCACAAATACAAGAAGCTGTGCTGGGGCTTGAGGCCTCATCCCTCATTTAGCCAGCAAGATTTATCTGCAGCATGTTCATAGATCACCCATCCCTATGCAAAAAAGCGTGGCATGCTCCTTCCAAACGAGCCATCATAACCCACAGGAAAATAGTGAATTCAGTTTGCCAGCAACTTAATTTTCCCTTGTTTCAACAGTATATATGGAGAGTAATTATTTCTGGAAAGCCTTTTCATACTCCATGGAGTATTAAATAGGCAACACTGGTTTCCCTTAGTTTAAATTGCTTTCTCTGTCAAGGTAAATCCTGTGCTCAGCCTCCCTCTACCTCTTATTCATTTTGCTGGCTTTAGCAAACTGCTTCTCCCTAATTGACCAATTACGACTACTGTAAGTAAATCAATCATCCATCTAGAGGTGGATGCCTGCATTTATTTATCTGGATCAGGAATGCTGCAGACAATGGGTCATTAAAAATTACACTTTCCAAGCCACAGATATCATGCACCTGACTGGCAAAGTATGAGCTTTTAGATAAGAAAGAAGGCTTAGGAGGGTCAATTAGGTTATAATTGGCTTGGATCCTAGCCCTATCATACACTGGCTTTATTAAAACCCTATAGCTGGAGACAACATCTTATCTTTGTTTCAGCACAATTATTTTTAAAATGGGGCTGCACAATTTGGGGATTGCTGACACATGATATCCACTACTAAGAAATCTGAGATTATCAAACCCTTAAGCCCATCAGATTATAAAGCTAAAGGTCATCGTGGAGAGAAGATAGAGAAGACAAAAGCATTCTTCTTCTGCCAAGCTAAGCTCAAGCCTCTGCATAGCGTGATTGACTTCTGAAATAAAACACCACAGGTCTGAAAGGAGCCAGCCAGCCCCAGGTTACATGAGCCCTGCAGCTGAGCCATTCCTCTTGGTGCTCAGATGGGGTTTCCCTAGCCTGGAAATGTCCTGGTAACTCCAGCAGTTTCCCGAAGCAATCTCCTGTTGTGAGCTTTTGTTCTGGGGAAGGACAGAGAAACCCCTCTGAAGTCTTTCTCAGGCCGATTTTATCAGCTCTCTCTCTAGACATCTGTTTTCAAGCTAGTGAAAGTGAAAAATGTGGCTGTAAGAAAACTGGCCAGCAAGCCTAAAGCCAAGAAGCTGCTCATACCGTTCTGTTGTTCCCAGTGCAGACCTACAGCACTTTCTTTGGCAAGACCTCCAGGAGCAAGTTTCCTACTTGTTTCCTTACTGCCCATCATCTGGTTTTGCTGAAGGGTAACTTTGCCTCCACCCCCCAAGACTGAGTCAAGCATCCTTGCTCTGTGGGATCTGGCAAGAGCATTGTTCTTGATTTCTTCTGCAAGTTGCTTTGCAGATGTCAAGGTCAACCCTTAGGTATTTCAGATAACAGGGAAGCCAGATTGCTTAAAGGGAGGCATCCAGAATAACATCAGAATGAGTGCTCAGCACCTGGTGATCAGCAGCAGCATCTTTTTTATTGTGCTGTTGCTCTCACACCTTATCTTTGTATGACAAGATTTGTATGAAAGGCATGGGAAATGGGAGCTCTTGAATCCCAGCCTTGTTTCTGCTCCTCACTTGCCATTTGGCTTGGAGCAAGATATTAATAACTTTATATATCAACTTTTGAAGGTATCATGAGGACTCATCAGACACATGTTCATAAACAATGGCTTCTACACGCAGTGTTATGTGGTTTACAGTCAGCATAATGCTAAGCTTTGAGAGCAACAGCAGCACAGCTCTTTCAATACGTCCAAAAAGTCCTGAGGGCCACTGCAGTCATGGCTTTTGAGACGGCTGATGATCATGATGCCTTCCAAATAAATCCTCCCCTTGGAAATTAGCTCTAGGATGGATTTGGAGGGTTGCCTATGTTGCTTTTACTCATAAGCTTCCCTCACCTGCCCCATTTCTTACAGGCTCTTTTCATACTGGAGAAAGGAAGGGAAAAAAATTGCAAAAAATTATCAGCTTTTTGTCCGTATAAAGTGCAAAAATTGGTTGAGATCTTGTCCCCATTTAATTCACCCTGAATACAAATGCATGCCTTAGAAATCAGAGCAGTGAGGAAAAATATCCCTCCTTTACAGGGCAAGCAGCACATTTTGGTAAAGCATGCGTTCATTGAATAAATTTTCTGTAATAAATGTCTATCTTTTACCATATATTTTATAATCTGCCAGCTACATCTTACATGTATGTGCAATAGCCACATAGTTAAAAAGAGAGAAAATGCATACATTTTTTACTCACATTTAGCCTGAAGTGGCTTCATAATTTATTACTTCAGTTCACTGCTGCTGTGATTGAGAGCTGGAGAAAGGGAAGCCTCCAAGCAGGGATCATGGGAATATAAAGGGAATTGGCACTCAGAAGGAGCTGAGAAAGTCTTGAGCTTGTGGCCTCATTTTGACTCCTATCAATGCCAAGCGTAAAATAATAGTCTGATTCAGAGCTAAATGCCATCTAGATTTCCCACTGAGTCCATTAATTCTCTTCTTTTATTGCAGCAGAAAGTATTAAATACCTCATGCTAGAATCAGGGTTTCATGCAGGATCTGTATTCCAATTACACAGTATCCCTTCCCGATTCAAGACACTGTATTGATTTGTTTGGGGGTAGGGGAGATTCTTTTCTTTTCTTTCTTTTTCAAGTTAAAAGTGTAATTGATTGCTTTCTTTACCCTGTAGTTCAAATTGCAGATGTTTTTCTCAAGCCATTTCCTATCAGAGCTGGTGCATTAGTGAGGAAAGTGGCTGCTTGCAAGGGAAATATGTAAATAGTGGACCCGTTTTGTCCAGTCAGATCACCTCTCTGCAATCTTTGAGGATTATCATCAA
Organism: Melopsittacus undulatus; assembly: GCF_012275295.1. Lineage (NCBI taxonomy): Eukaryota > Metazoa > Chordata > Aves > Psittaciformes > Psittaculidae > Melopsittacus > Melopsittacus undulatus. The sequence goes on from NC_047533.1 coordinate 57,441,786, forward strand.
TGATGGATTCTGAAGTGACACCTGCTAGAGGTAGTCTAGCTAATTATTTGCAAGCTTTCCTGTTTCTGCTGAAGTTCTGGCAACCAGCCTGCCTGTAAAGAATGACTCCAAGCTGTGTTTCTGCAATAAAATGCTTCTAGGAATGACATAAACTGCTTTTTCTAGCCAATGCAAAAGACATTTACCTCCCTATCACCACAAAAACAATATTAAGCAGCTGACCAGCACTGCTTTCTCAAGGCACTTCTGTCACTGATCAGCAGAATTTAATAACGTCCAGATTTAATCCCATGGACTGGAGCTGAGCTCCCAGCAGAGACACAGGGTGTGTGGAGGGGGTGTTTAGAAATTCAAGTTCTCTCACAGGCAAGGGAGCAGCTGTAGATATTCTGGGTTGAAACATTTAGTCAGGACCAAATAAGCAGATTTGAAAGCATGGTGGCAAATTATGTTTAAGGTTTATTTTTCACTCAGTGTTGGAATCACTCTTGTAAGCAGCCCAGGGAAGAGTTCCCCCACCAATACTCATTTGGCAAAGACAGGGTCTTGGAATGTGCATTTGAGAAATGCAATGAGAAGGACTAATCTGGCTGGAAGGATAAGCAGTCTATCTGATATCCAAAAAGTCAAAGCAAAAGCATCTTTGGGCTGTGCATCACCAGCTCCTGTCAGAGTGGGGCAGGGTACATTGGTCTGGGACATCGATGAATTGCCCAGCAAATGCACTCTTCCCATTGCATTGGGTTGTGTAAAACAGCAGCTTCACCGTTCCAGGCTTCATGTTCCCTATTGGGAAGGGAGGACTCCCTTTAGGTGGTCCCATTGTCCCAGTCTCCTAAACTATATGCTTCCAGTGACGATGGGAATCCTCCATGTCTCTTGTGTTCCACATTTTTTTTTTTCTGCCCACCATAAAAAAGGGTGTACTGACACTACAGTAATTCAAAACAACAACCAACCATCAACCATTCTCTGTAAAATTGTTTTTTTGTTTGTCATGGAGGGTGCTTGCTAAGCTGGGAAGAAGTATGTGGTTATTTTGCAGTATTAATAGGTAGATAGATAGATAGATAGATAGATAGATAGATAGATAGATAGATGATAGATAGATACCAAAAGTTGATCCTATAGGACACGTTTTCTCAGTTACTATTTTATTGCTTTTCGTTCTCACTTTGGGAGAAAGATTAAGTTAAAATTATAAAATCTTCATAGAAAAGGAGTAGTAAACAAGTCCCAGATGTCAAATTGAACAGCTGGGTATAGGAAAACATTGAATGCTTAGAATCAAGGACAGTCAAACTAAAACCACAAACAAGCAAACCCTATTGTGACCATGCTTCTGGATCTTGGGAAATTCAGGTGCTGAATAAAAATAGAAGAGAGGGCTAAGAAAATTTACTCTCAGTAGAAATCAAATATATACAGTCAGGTGAGAATACAGTCAGGTTCAGGCATGTTTCCAGGAGACAATACACAGTTTTAGGGCACTTCATAGCAGCCTGCAAACAGTGCAGCCCCCCCCCCCATGAAACAAAGTGATCCACTGTAAATGGCACTGTCGAGACACATTAAATAAAAAAACCCAAATGACAAAACCAACCAGAGACAGTGGCAATGACCGTGGGGAGCTGCAGTAACCTGCAACCCTTCTGGGTCATGTGTCTTTCACAAGAAAATACTTCACTAAAAAAGTCACCAGGTGATGGGCCAGTCCAGGGAGATCCCACAGTGATGATCCGCAGAATTATGGAAGGAACACCAATCAACAGGACAACTGAAAGCAGAAGGGAGCATGCAACCAGTTCTGTGCTGGACCTTTCCAGCACCAGCCATGTAAGCAAGGCAGGGCCCAGCCCTCAAAATCATATATAGCTTGGTTGGATTAAGGCAGTCAGCATGTTTTAGCAGCATTTAACTGTATCTAATGACAATAACTGCTGTCTCCATTGCAAGATTTCCACTATTTATCTTAGAGAAAAAACAACACCTCTTCTCTTCATAACCCTTAGCTAAAAGTGGATACCTCCTTCTTCTGCATGCACACCTGCTGTGCAATCACCTCTAGTCCCCCTTGCTTGTACCTCATGTCTGCCTTCAGCACCCTCTAGAAAGGGCAAGGGCTTCACTGAAGGTTCTTGGCCATCTCCATCTCTTCTTGTGCTTTTCTTTCTGTAACAGTCAATAGGGATACTTCAGGGAGGAAAACCATGGGTTTCTGAAAACTTTCAAGATTTCCTTCACTGAGCCCTTCACCCAGCAGGATCCTCTCTGGACTTCATCTTGAAGTCAGGCTATCTGTGCTCTTCTTACTGCTTCCAAAGTTTTGTTGCTCTCTTCTCAGTCTCCATCTGCTTGCAAATACTGCAGCTCTGCCGAATACTAACCATTCCCCAGCATTCCCAACTGACCCTCTTCACCCAAATAACTTACCATCTCTCCAGCCTTTCAGGTGACCTTGTTTGAGGTCACAGTCTTGTTCTTACAGACATCTTATTGCAAAATACAGCTGACCTCCTCCTACCTAAATAAGGGTTCAGTGGGACTTCACCTCACCTGTAGCACCCTGGAGAAACATCTCTTTTCACTTAGATGAATATATAAATAAAATCAGAGTGGTGCTATTTTAAAGTTTATTTTAATAGTAAAACAGTTTGCAAAACTGACATTCTCAACCAAGAAATGCTTGCTCCCTTCTACTCCTTACCCTGTAACAAATGCTTTGTCAGAAGCAGCCCCAAGCCTTAGGTACAGCACAGTGTTTTGTACCCTTCTTTCCCACAACTGAAGCTCCTTGGCCAGGCTGAACTTCCCGGAGCAGAACCAATTGTCCTTTTTGGCTTGGAAACAGGCATCCTGGAGGAAGCAGACCAGCCCACAGGCTATATTTATAGGAAGGAGATGTGCCCTAGAGAAGAGTGAGACAAAAACATTCCAAAGTACCACCAAGGATGCATTTTAACCTGAAAAAAAGATAAAAATTAAACCTCAGATTGTTTCCAAACAAACACAGTTTTGGTATTTTTTCCTGGTTTTCAGGACCTTAAGGCCTATCCTTACTACCTCTTCCTTTCCTTGGAGCAGTCTGGTAAAGCTATACCAGAACTTCCACATCCCTTGCACTTACACCAGAGATGTTGAGAGACTGCTGATCTTTTGCAACCATTTTTCGTTTTCTTATGAGCTTGTGTTCTAATAGCATTATAATGGTCTCTGAAAATTTCTCCCCAAAGAAATAACAAATTCAGCTTTCTTAGTTATTTCAACAGTAGGTGGCACTGCTGGGACTGAAACCTGAAAGGGAAAAATCAGGATACAAATTTTGCTCTCAGAAAGGACTGTCGGGATTATAATTGTTATAAAATATACCATACATGCAGGTTGCCCTAATAACCACGTATTGATTAAAAACTGTTTCCATAATTGTACTTTTAGTGCATGGAGTTTCTAAAAGCTTTGCACATGCTCTGTTGTGGAAGAAAGAAGAGGTTGCATGACTGCAAGCAAATGGGCAAGGTACTAGCAATTAAATTTTTATTTGTATATTATTTATGACAACATATACCTTATGATTAAGCTTTTTTGGAGTTTCTAGATGGATTACAAAGTGATGAAGGAGCTTTGCATTGTGGGAAGCATTTGATTTATGACCTGAAAAATATCCTTGCTCTTACATAACAGGATTACACTAAATTCTTTTCCAGTCCTAATCTCTATTAGATATTGTTATAAAATGTGTTACACATTCTTTAAGGCATGAACATGTGTAATGCTCAGATGGACAGAAGCTGTTAATTGAATGTGCTGTATTTCTTTGAGGAAAGCTGTGAGAAAGCAGGATTCCTATGATCAACACCAGCAGAAAGTGAAGTGGCTTCTCATAAAGGTGGGCTCATCCCCAGCATCACAGGAGCCCTGCCTTTAATTTCATATTCAAGTGATTCATCATTGCCTGGTCTTTAAAGAAAGCCTTTCCTGCAGCTTAGTTCCAAAGCTGCAAGGACCTTTTTCATCACTGTTGGTAATTTTAGGATGATCTCAGTGGTACAGATGTGCTTGCTGGTGTGCTATGATGTGGAGAAACACCCTTGTTTCAGGTAACAAACCAGGCTCTACATCTTATAAGAGCATTTCCCGCTTTGCTACTTTAGCATTGCAACATGGACTTGAAATTAGAGAATGAAATGTATATCTGGGAGGGGATGGGCTCTCTGCTGGAAGTGGAAGAGCTAGAATCTGAGTTTAGTGGAGATGTGGAGACTGTCATGGCCAAGGGAGGCTACATGCAAGTGCAGCTGTTCTGTCGCAAGCAAACACTAAAGGGTGTGTGGTGGGTTCCCATCAAAAACCCAAAGCAGTGTCATTGCCTCCTGCACCTTCCATTTGCACACACAAGACTGCAGCTTTTCAAGGTGAGATTTCAAACCACAGTCGGACAAATCTGTGAAGTCCCAGGTATGAACACATACATGCTGATAGCTGAAGAAACTTGGAAACTGCAGCTGCCATTATGAAAAATGCTCTAGCATGTCTCACTTCAATGATGTTCTTCTGTTCTTTTGATTCCTGTGGGATTTTAGGCTTTGGGGCAGTCAGCCAGGACCTCTGGTTGCACATAAAAACCTCAAGCTCATGGAGATGCGTACACTTGCTTTTCAAAACTATACACCAAAGCAGAAGAAAGTACAATTGTATTTCTTGGGTGACATGGTCTAGTGTGAGGTGCATCTGCCCATGTCAGGGGGATTGAAATTAGATGATGTTAATGTCCTTTCCAACCCTAACTATTCTATGATTCTCTGTGGCACAGCTGTCTATAGGTATCTATGCTAGTTCTTGGTAAGCAAGCATTTGCTTAGAAGAGATGGGGAAAAAGATTAAAAAGCTGGGAGAAAGAAAATTAGAATATACTGCAGAACATTTTATCCACTGCACAACCCTGCCTACGTTTGCAGCTGTAACATGTATGAAAACAAGAAGCATCATGTTACAGGTATTAATCCTGAACTGATCAGGGTTTTAGCCAGATATACCATATGCATTCACAAGCACAAGGCTAAGCAGCTTGATCAATTTTGGGATTGCTCATTTCATGTCTCTACCAATATTATCTGATTGTCCTTTTTCTCAGGCGTGCCAGGCTGCTAAAGAAGGCTCAACACTTTGTACCATCTAGGACATCTAAGGTGTCATTGTTGTGTTATGAATATTACTCTTATGTGACTTAAAATAAATAAATAAGTAAACAACCACCCACCTCCCAGATAGAAAACCCACAGAACCCCCCCAGACAACCACTAAACCTAATCACCAAATATAATTTTGGGCACACACAGGTATCTTCTGTCACCACGCCAGCACATGAATCAAAAACAACAACAAAAATCCTACAGAACTTACCTTTGAAAATAACTTATTATTCCTTCTTCAGTCTTTTAGTCTCACTTTGTTTTGGTTGAAAAGCAATAATAGAAAGTCACAGGTGGGAGGAAAGACATTTCTGTGACAGGATTGTGAAATATGTAACGGCTTGGGGAAAAACACTTCTTGCCAGTCTCATTGGTATTCAATAACTCAGTGGGTTTTTCCTTTTTCATGTAGACATATACATGCACAAACACGCAGGTAGTGCGAGGACAGTGGTGGATTTCTATATTTACAGCACATTTCTTACTTTGCCTTTGTCATCCTTGTTGGTTTTAAATAAAAATCATTATCCTGGCTTTTCAGTTGAGAAGTAGGTCATGCCAGGAATGTAAAGATGATGGCACCTCTTTTCCTGTGATCTTAAAATCAAAAGTTAAGTGTTATGCCCTTGAATTTTGTTGTGTTGTAATAAAATAAAGAGCGTAGTGTTGTTGTCTTGTTCGGGTTTGGATTTCCCCTGCTTCCAAAGGAATAAAGGGACTGAAGCATTAAAGGCAGTTGAGTATTGCAGAATGGTATTAGTGTTGTTCTTAAAGAACTTTTAAAATCTTTTAAAAGATTTTAGTATGCTTTACTTACTTCCATCCATCTCCCACTCTCCTGCTCCTCTGGCTGCCCTATAATTTCAGGGCATTACCTTAGGCAAGGCAGAGATAGCTTCACTAAATGTTGTTCATTTTGTTCAGAGGCCATAAACTAAATGGAGACCTGAAGCAGCATACAGGGTTTCTGGGTGTGGAGATTCAATCACTTCTTTTGCTCCCATTTATCAGACTGAAACCAAATCAGGCCACTTAACTGGGTGCCAAAACATGAACTTGTGAGTCTATATGTCTATATTTATGTATTTTTAATATTGGGAAACAGTTTAAATATTAGCAGTATTTTAAATTAAAAAAAAAATATATATTCATTTGATGGCACCCTGGAGAGAAGAAAACGAGAGAAAAATCTTTCCTTTTTAGTTTCCAAAATTATATCCTAGAGAACGCTGATTTTAGTGGGGTTATTCCTGTTTTCAGGAGGAGAGGGAAGTGGTAGGATGCCCAGAGTAGGTATCCCTAATGGGATTTTTCTTACTGTCCACAGCATGTGCTGTCTATGGAACAATGGGGGGTGGAAGGGAGCTATTGACTATATGGGGAAATAATTGTAGCTATTGATTTTGAATGTGATGACAGATATCATGGTGATCTCATCTTCACTTCTAGATTATTTCCTTTTATGCACCTACTCCTCCCTATTAGTAAGCGTGATTCAGGGTGACTATAGCACAAAACAAATCCACTTTTGCAGTATGATTCAGGGGTCTGGCAATGATGAGCCAGGTGTTGCTGTAGGTATGAGACTAATGGTTGTGAAATCTCTGAATCAAACAGTGGATTTGCACAGGAACACCAGGAAAAGTACTGCAATCTTGGCATGAATGCTGGAGCACAGACCAAGAGAGATTTGAGTTACTCTACTACTCTATCCCCAGAACTCATCTTTTTATCCCCTCTACGTTAACTCTTCAGGAAGGGCCAAGATAAATGAAGATCTGCAGTGCTAAAATTCTTCATAATGTTTTTTTTTTTTTTTCAAACCCATACATGAACACTACCTAGCTCCAGAGTCATAATTAAGCTAATGGCCAAGCAGAGCTTGGCTGAGTCATAGATTCATTACTGAAAGATCAAAACTGGGACTGGCACACTCAAAGGAGATGGCATATGGCATCTGAACCCACAGCTTTGAATATGTTGGGCAGTAGATGGTCAGAGTGCAGTCATCACACTGATGGAGAGGTAGGTACCAGCTGAACCAGTCCATCCCAGATCTGGAAAGCTTTCCGAGGTGCCCATATCTCCTCTTTGCCTGAAAGGATGTGACAACATCTTTAATATATCTACATAAATATATGGATAATAGTTTTATTAATTTAGGAATAAGCAACAACTCAAGAAGATCTAAGCAAAGCAGGTACTAGGCTTTTGCTGTCCACAACACAGACACAGTTGCTGTCCACAGACACAGTTACAAAACCAGGCGGACCCCCCACTGCCTTGACCCAATTCAGCTTTTACTGATTATCAGTGGGGATTTTGTCACTGATAGCGAACAAGAATACAGCTACATCAGTGCCATGACTTTTGACAAATCTTACTCATGCTAAACTCAGGCACAAGTCCTCTCCATCTTATTCTCACAGGCAATGGGAGATATTCAAGAGGCTGAAGGTCAGGGTTGTTGGGTTTTTTTTGTTCTTTTTTTCACTGAATAAGTATTAAAGAACCTAACCATTATACTCACAGAAGACTGAAGATCTGATTTTGCTTAAAATGAACAGCAAAACTTTGAGCCTTTGTTTTATCAGTTTGTCTCATTTCCACATGCCCCCACTTCTGTAACGAAGCAGGGGATAATACACCATTCCTGCATCCATCACCTACTGGCTGTTATGGCTCTTGCCCAACCTACCTAATGATCCTGGCACTCAGCCTCCCCTTCACTACAGTAGGCTCTTTTGTCACTTGTCAGCTAATTAGACCTTTCAGGAACATTACCAGCATGGGCAGACAACAAGGCCTAAAACAATTATAGTTTTTATTTTTTTTAAAAAGGCACCAGATGTTGACTGCATCCTATCCAAAGGGATTTTATGGCATCCTCTGTATGATCCCAACAGAATGGCATCTGTAGGCCTCCAAGTGGTGAGATTTCATTAATTCCTCAATAGGCTCACATTTCTTGCAGGGGTTTGGCTTTTTCTTGCTTTCCTCCACACAGTGCAACAGATATCAACAGAGGAGGATTGCTGTTCATGCTACATCACAGCATCTCTCAGTAATTAGGGCAAGCTTGAAGCAACATTAATCAGCAGGTGATTAAAAGAAAGAGGGACACATGCCTGTAATGTATTATCCTTGAACACCAACCATACACAAAGGCAGTGACCTCAGGTCTCCTGAGCCTTCCCAACTCCCCTGGAGCTCAGCAGCTTCTGCGCTCTGCATGGAAAAGTTGGTTCATCTGCAGCCCAGACCAAATGGTGCCTGCTACCATGTCCCAGTCCAAATTATTTATGAAGTTAGACAGGTTGGTCCACAAACAATATTCACACCTCTCTTTCAGGCCAGGGGAGACTGAGACCAGACTCTTTCCCACAATACCTGCTTCAACGGGACCTGGAAAGCCAACATTGCTCATCATTCACTCCAGTGGTGGAGAGGCCTTTAGCAAGGAAGCCCTTTTGTCTGTTCTGTATCCAGTGGCCATGATTCTGCAATGAAGGCAGCAATATTGTTGACTTCCACAAAAATAGCCACAACCAAACAAAAAAACCCAAAACAAACAACCCCTCACCCACCCCCAAAAAAACCCCACAAATGAAAACAAGTAGTTTTGTCAAGAAAACTTGACAGCTATAACTAGCAGTGTTATACTAAATAACACTCAACCGTTTGCTGAGGAAGCTTGACCTTCTTACTCAACAGGAAAGGAAGATAGGATGTCTTATGATGTTTTCCTCTTATTTGCCTTCCTGTTTCCCTTTGACTTTACATGTATGGGTTTTAGACTTTCGTCCAAGAGAAGGATGGAAAAAAAATGTAACCAGAGGATAAACACCTCCTGGTGGAAGGACTGCCAGACAGCTCCCAGAGATAGAGATCTGTGCTTTCTGAGAGTGGCAGGAAACAGAAAAAAAAAAGGTGGCATCCTTAATGTGAAACATGTATGCAGAATGGGAATTGAGGGATCCAAGAGGATACAGTTAGGTTCACACACACTTTCCCAGTGGAGGACCGCTGTCTAGTTAACTGAGACTTTTAATTAACTTATTACAAGCTCATAGTGATTAAAAAAGGTATTCAGTGGCTGGAAGAATTAAAGCTTACCTGTCCACATTTCTTTTTCCTGATACAGTCTGACATCTGATGGGATTCCTACAGTAGAGGTAAATATTTTCCTCTCCCTCTACAGTTCCCCATAATCTCCTTCATTTAAGCCCCTTCTTTCCATCTGTGTCTGTCCCCCAGACAAGCTATGTCCACGAGGATCCTGTAGCAGTGTAGAAAGCCTAGAAATGTAATACCTATCTTTAGCCAGAACGCTACAATTGGCTACCATAAAGAGCATCTGAATGCTACCATTGGCTACCACAAAGAGCATTTTTTCCAACACATCTGTAGACACATTTTGTGGAGTTAGAGTTTTTATACATTTGATCCACAGGTTCTCCATAGACATATGCGTCTCCTAGCATATTTTCCTTGAACAAGACAGACAGGCAAAAGCTAATACATGAGCCACTTCCAGGCAGGCTGTGAATAGTCTAGATGAATCACTGTTGTTTTAGAAGATGCTTCAGTGGTAAATGTAGTTGGATGTGCCTGAAGGAGGGGCAGCATAGCAGCTGGGACTTGGCATGGTGTGTTTTTTGCTTTGTACATTGGACTAGGAGAGAGATGATCCTATGTAGGCAAGTTCCAGGAGAGCAATGTAAAATAAGATCTATATTGTGAAAAAGCTAAAACTTTGCCCAACTCATGCCAGAGACCAAGCTCACATAGAGCTGCCTTGGCATATTAAGAGAAGCAATGAACCAGCTATGCTTGGCTTCCAGATCCAGGACCCTAGACAACCTCTGGCTCAGCACATGGATATTTCAGGAGACTCAAGCGCTACCAAGTTTTCTTCTGTAAATGCTTAGTTGTTGTTCAGGGCTAACTCCTGCCACCCTATTTCATTTAGAAGCAAAAGACTACTGAAATGCTGTGGACTCATGCCCTTTCCTTCTGAAGAGGCTGTGATGGGAATGAGCCAGAAAGCATCTTCCAGAGCTTGTATTTCATTTGTGTGACAGCTTGCAAGGAAAGCAGAGGGCAAGAGACCAGCAAGATACCACCATCACCTTATATTCACCAGGCAAGCTTTACAATGAGAAGTTAATAGTGGGGAAACAGAGAACTAAAAATACTCTGAGAGGCAAATCCCTCTCAGCTCAACACTTCAGATGTCAGTTCTGCTGCTTTTCCTCCTGCTTTTTTAATCTTCATCATTGGTCTAATTGGGAAGTTACCTTGTGTCCTCAGCTGATTCCAGGTCCCATTACCTAGGCTTCAGTATGGTGAGGAACACTTCAGTACAATCAAATTCACAGTCACATGCAAATATGTATCTGTGAAGTAAGACTAAAGAACATCTATCCTCTTTCTCCTGCACATCACAATGCCAGAGGGGTGGAGGCATTTGAGATTATCTGGTTTCAGACACTTAAGAGCACAGGTGCCCAAAGATCTACAGTAAGCAGAGATAAAAGGCACTTTCAAGAGCAATTGAACCCAGCCGGTTTCAAACCCATCTCAAGACAGCACTGCTAACCCTCAGGGTGGGCATGTTGTACCACTGAGTAAGAGAGTAGGGGCATGGTAGTCCTCATCCCCCACCTTACATGCTTCCAAGTTCAGTAGGATCTGTGGGATGCTGTGACTCTAGTAAGGTCTTGACACTTCATCTACCTGCTGAAGCAAGCAAGCAAAATCCTGCTCTTCAGGGTAAATCAAGAAAATATGAAAGTAAAATTAACAGCAATAGTGATTTTGATGGAATGGTGTACTGCTAGCAGTGTTATTGCATCCACTGACTTTATTACAATGTATACACAGTGTGCAATAATGTAATTAGATTTCACAGTGTGTAATAATGATTTTTACTCAACTCAATGCCTGGGCATTAAAGGGAGCTGGTTCCCACTACAGACCTGGCAAAAATCTTAGACCAATACTTCATACCTGACAGTGCATCCATGGGGCCTCAGGCCTGGCTATAATCCAATAAGAATGGGAGAACAGCCAAGGGTAGGGATTTTATTCCTTGTGTCCCCAGAGATGCCCCTGTGCTGCCTTCTGCCCCATGCTTTCCTGTGCGGACAGCATTACCAGATCCCAAGGGAACCCAGTGCACACCTCCTCCCTACCCCTAAACAGCCCAAAATGCACATAGGAGAAGAAAACCCTTTTTATTAGTAGGGAACATCTCTATCTCCCTTGGAGGAGACCATTTAGGAACTCATGAACTCACCCAAGTAGGAAGTACAGGACCAGTACATCCTAAGATTGAAGGGGGAAGATGAGTGACCATGAAGCCAGGGGCTAAATAGGAGCTTTGCTTGCCCTTATTAAGGAAGCAGAAGAGAGAGGGATCTTAGAAGTCCTCTTTGACCACCCAAATATTCTTCCCTAGAGGAACTGCACTCTCAGAGACACTCATTATGATTCAGTTTAGCCACTGATGTAGAAGTCAGGTGATTCAGAGCCTGGCTATTTACTCCTTAGCATAGATGTGGACAAATATATCCAGCATCACGTCTCCTATTTTTACCTTTGAAGACCTCATCAAAACACACATGACACACACCAAAAAAAAGGGCACAGCATCATCCAGCTCACATGTCCAGCAATGCAGCAGAGAGCTGCAGCAGCATTGCAGCCCAACTGCCAGCTCTGGCACATCCAGCATACGTTTAACCCTGCCTGCCTGATGGCATCACACAGCACTGCAACTTGCTCTTGAAACGCTAATTGTGAGAATAAACATTTCATGGTTTCACAATAAATCATTATTTCATTTTGCCTCTGTGCAGGCTTGTTTTAAATGCCACTTGCTCCATCTCCACTGTTAATGAGCATGAGTTGATCCATTTATTCTCTGTTGCACTTTCTGCAGAAAATCATGGCTTTACTGGAGAGGTACAGAATATTAGAGCCACAATTTCATTGGCAAGTTTTTTTTTTTCTGTGAATCCATTGGTATTTTCCCCCAAACAGTTTTTCCTCCCTCATCTTGGTAGAAAAGAGAATTGGTCTTTTGAGCTCCATCTGCAGCAATGTTTGAGGTCAGGTTGGACAGAGCCTTGGGTGACCTGGTATAGTATGAGGCATCCCTGCCCATGGCAGGGGGGTTGGAACTAGATGACCTTAAGGTCCTTTCCAGTCCTAGCCATTCTATGATATTATTCTGTCTGCTATTCCCTTGGCTTGAGTGAAATATATATGAGATGATTCAAGAGTTTGAACTCTCAGTTTCTAATACAGAGTCTCTGCATGTCTGGGGACCTAAGACAGATATTTAATTTTAGATAAGAAATACTGGTGACATCATGCCTTTGATTTCTTTGCTGGATGCCTGTGCAGCTGGCACATGGTGAAGCCGTTCAGCCATAACAGCCTGATCACATTTAGGAAACTGCTTAATATGTAGGTATAGAGCAGTGGGCAGTCACTGGTCCTCCTGGGTGATGCTTAGCAGGAGTGCACACTGGAACTTTTAACCCTAGCAAATCTATACAATAACCATAAGAAAGGGTAAAAGATCTTGAAAGAAAAACTAGGTCTTCTAAAACAGTTTTGTGCAGCTGCTGCATCCCCTGGGCAGAATGTGTCAGTATGAGGGTCAGCTACCCTTAGTCCACACGCTACCTTGCACATGTTGATTTATACCCTGTCAATACACATAGTGGGGAGGTTGAATTTAGACTCGCCGTCAGTGACTTCAGCTTCCCAGGGCAGCAGATGCCAGCGAGTGCATCCAAGCAGAAGGAAGCATGCACACTACAGCTTCATTATTAACTTTACAGCTTAAAAAAAGAAAAAAAAAAACACCTTCATTTTATTTTGAAACATGACTAAGTAAAAGCTCATATGCATGAAGGGGAGCTTGGGAAAAAAAAAAAAAAAAACATTTTCCTACAGCAACACCTTTTAGTCAAGGCCATTTTGTTGACATTATGGTGACAAATTTTCAGCCTTTTCTACGATTTTATGCTTTCCTACATGGCAGTTGTTACCCAAAAAGATCTAGGAGAGATATTAGCATGGATAAACAGGGTATAAGACAGGAAATAAAATCTAATTGCTGAAATGTGAGGCAAAATGCAGTACTCACGTGTCAGCAGAAACAGTCAGCACACGGGGTGACATACCAAGAGGTGCAATGGGTTCTTCATCCTTCCTAAAGGTTAGTCTCTAGTTCAGCCAGGAGTTATAAATTTGCTGCAAGCTACTGCTCTATTGCTTTGGTCTGCATAGAGGAAGAAGAAACCATTCTCAGCATCCTCTAGGCCTGCTAAGGGGCATCTACCACCTCATAACACCCAGACATACTGCTGTTACTCCTCCAGTTAGAGGCTAGTTAACATCCAAGTGCACACACAGCTCATGAAAGCAAGCCCTAACCTTCACACAACACACTTATGCTCTTATTCCTTTTTTTTTTAGCCCTTGTCAGCTGCATCTCCTAATTGCCCTAAATGACTAATGAACTGCAGATTGTGGAAGTCACAGTCAATAGACAGAAGCTGGATGAGAAGAAACAGTGGGAGCCTAGTTGTAAGCATCCCAAATGCATGTCTAACCCAAGTTATAGCTTTCCTCAGAGAAGGTAAAGCCTCTCAGCTCCAGGGCTGTGGTTTGATGCATCACTACTGCCTCAGGTCAGAATCAGCACACAGCATACTTGAGGATGGTGGGTTTTAACATCTGTCCTAAAGCCTAAAAGCTGCAAAACTGGGGCATATATGAGCTTCCCCTTATATAAATAGCTCATAAATCACCCCTGACTTTTCAGTTTGTACTGATGTTTTTGATTTGTTTTGAGTAACTGTGTATAAAAAAACAAAACCAAACCCACAAAACCCAATTTAGGGCCCCTCACATTAGATCACAATCACAGGCTGTTCAACAAAAGTGACTAATAATGTAGCTCTGTGCCCCAAGAAAGGGTGAGTGCTAGTCCTAGGTGAAATGAGGTTGCTGAGGCTCAGCTGCACTCATAACATTTCCACATCACTGACCAAGACAGCATCATTTGATCTCATGTCCCTACCTAAGAAGTTTCATATTGAAAAATCCAAACAAATAACAAAACAACCCATAAATCTCTTTGCTTTGAGTGTGAATTTGCAATATGGGGAATGTGCTTGGCTTTAAATATTAACCAGCTGGAGCACAAGACAGATTCAAGGCAGAATGGTGGTAGCCCTTCTTGATTTGCTCATGGGAGAGAAGAGGGGTTTGCTCTTACAAGCCATGCACTGGCCACAAAAATAGCATCAGCAACATTGCCCATGTGCTGTGAGCAAACTCATAACAACTCTAGAGCGATGGGTTCAGTGGTCATGAGACACATGCAACCCCCAGTACCAACCTCTTGTGAGCACTCACCCTTGAAGCTATAGCCCAGGATGCTGACATGCAAGTTTTACTCCCCTTTTAGCACTGACAGCTGGTGATTTCCTGTTCATACCTAACACTAACATAGCTTTTTACCTAAAAAAAGGTTAAAAAAATTCACAATGACATGAAGTATGGCTTATTCAACAAGGATGTTTCTTTGGTTCCTCAGCGAGCCAGCAATTACTTTTGACCCTGTAACAAGAGCCTGTAGGTATAAGCTTTGTTGTTGTTGTTGTTGTTAAAATGGTGTAATATTTTACTGAGGTTCGTTGCACATCATCTTACTGGTGTATTGAATCAGAGTCCACAGGTTAATCCCGTGCTGGGTAATGATGCATTGCCTTTAATTACATTTAAGACTTCACCTCTTCATTTCACCACATAACACCACCTGCAGTACTACCTATGGTGAAGTGCAGCACTCAACTCATCTTCTCTGGACACTACTTATTATTTTATGTGCCTCCAACATGTCACTTCTTATGTGCCTCTGCACTAAAAAATATTTCTAAATGTCTCCTAGCAGGAAAGTCTCCTCTTTCATTTAATTAATCCTTCTAGTCTATATATTCCCTGGTCTCCAGAAAAAGCAGTATGGTCCAAAGCAACCTTAAACTGGGAACCTGGGATTAGGCCTCTTTGGACTGTTATTTCCTTAAGTCCACATTGTAGCCTGACTACTTTTCCAGCTGCAACGCATGGTGAGCAGATGCTTCCCTTGCACCTTTGAGCAGGTTTTCCTCAATATGTTGCAGGGTGTAAGGGCCAAGCAACCTAGTTACAGCTTCACTTATTTTATCTGGAACTCATAAGGAAAGGCAGCAGAACTCTCCAAACTGGCATGCCCATGCACCAGGCCTTGGAGATTGGCAGCACTTGGTCCCTAGGCATTGGCCGGTGGAGTCCTCCTGCCCCTCGATCCAGCGCAGAGCCACAGACAGAAGGTGATGACACCTGCCACAGCATAAACCGTGAAGCTCCTGCTTTTGTGCTGGGTGGCGGCTTCTTGTTGTTTTGTTCAACTTGCCACAATATCTCTAAATATTAGGATATTTATGTTGACTTTGACACACTACCACTCAGATCTCCCGTATTAGGGTTATATTATTTTTTTATGGTAAATATTGCAGCAGCTAATTGCAATTACCAGAAAGCATATACAAGAGAGCTTGTTGATTGCCAGTAGACAAAGACACTTTGGAAATCTTGGATTTTGCTATAGATGACAGCCTATAAATTTTAAAATAGAAACCACGTTATCGTTTACAATTTCCGTTTGCTAACAAATTCTGCTAAACAAAATTGGTGGCTGATTAAGTAAACATTTATACATAAATAAAACAGTAAAGATCTCTTCAGCTATTGAGATGCAGCCAGTTCAGTCTCTTGTAAATCATACAGTGATGAATTCTGGCATTATAGTGCATGATAAAGCTACCTAGGCTCAAAGTCTTAGGCAAACTAATCCATACGCATGAATCAATCAGTTCATTTTAGTTATACCAGTGTTATATAAACGTCACTAAAATCAATGCCTGAAAGATGTAACAGATTAATAAGTCTTATGCGGTATATCTAACTGGGATGCAAATCTACAGCACATAACTTCATGCTGAACATAGCTATACAAGTAGTTTGAATAAGTCATTTTAATAGAAAACTCAAGGGCAGGCCTGTAATGAGGAGACGTGGATGAGAAGAATCTGATGCGTTATTAATTTCAGACAACACAGATTTCTTTTTCATAATGTACATTTTATTAATGTTCTCCGTGATAGCTTTTCATACGGGTTCATCATCAGGAGTACAGTAATTACATTGTATTAAGATTTGTTCCATGCCTGAGGAGTAAGGAAGTCCAGTTAAGATATGGAAAGCAGGTGAAACGTCAATCACTATTGACTCGGGGCTGGATTAAGTCTGGGAATAGATGGGGAACACAGCAACTGGGTGGGTTTTGTAACCTGGCACCGGCCAGACCTGCTCTTCTGTGATATCTGCCCCCCCCCCCTTTACTGGCACACTTCTGTATGTAACCTGTGCACCATCGATACCGAGGCAGTGGACAAGATTCATCATTTTTATTAGGACTTGGGGTCAGTCTGTCTCATCTTTGCAGCCATCACCATTAGTTACGGGATGTCAGCCTCTCTGGCAATGGGGAGAGAGAGAGACATTGAAGATTGTCATAAATGCCTCCAAGAATAACTCTTCTAGTCATAATGGCAAGGGTTTAAGGTGCGGGATGATGGCATGGTCCAGGGAGGGAAACTAATAGTGACCCTCTAATGAGAAACAAACAAAGCCCAAGGGATTTCTGCTTTTCTGTGACCTAATGAAAAACCAGGGAATTTCTGCTTTTCTGCAATTGAAGCCCCCCTTTCAATCACATGCATCTCCCCACACCTCCCCAGGGTCAGGCATCCTCAGGCTCAGGAATTAGCACTGCTCTTTGGGGATCTAGAAACTGTAAGGTTGGTCCCCTTGAGACTTTGAAAGATTGTGAGCTTTCAGACTTTTTGGAGATATTTATTTTGCTTAATATACTGTCTGATTTTCAGAACATTTCTGGCACAAAGACGTGGAGGGTTGTTCATATTTTTCATTATTTTTCTCCCTGGAAAAAAGGCTGACAGCCTGTAGTGGGCAGAAACCTGAATCTCCCCAGGATGATGGCCACTTTGTCTGGGGACACCATACAAACCTGAAGAAGTGGGCAAAGAAAGAGGTTTCCACCTGTGGCAGATGAAAGCACTGTGTCTCCTGAGCACCAATTTGATAAATAAATAAATAAATGGTTTGCTAAATAAATAAATCACTTGGCAGTGGCAGTTGCTATGTGTGTTAATGGTAGCAGCAGCCCCACAAAGCCAGATGACAGAGGAGGTATTCAAGTACACAAGAGGAAAAGACTATCCCTGCACCTCACCTTGAACCACTGCAAGTGAATTACCATTCTGGATGCCCAAACCCCTTGGTGCTCTGGGGCAGCTTTCAATTTCTGTGTATCGCCCACTGGCATTTCTTTGCAAAGGTGCAGGGCATAGTATTATGCTAAATATGTGCAACAGTTGGTTTATGCTATCTGGCTTTTTAACAGGGAAGGGTCACTTCTACCTTAGCCCTGCTTCCTTGCAAAATACCAGGCTGAAGAGAAACTTTTATGTCTAGAGAAAATTATCATGGGTGGTTTTGAAAAATATCCTTTTTTTTCTTAAGTCTTTTTTTTTTCCCCTCTGCTGCATGAATCCACATGGTCAGACTCAGAGTAAATAAAGCATAAGTAAGCTTTGAATTGAGTAGGATGAAGGCGAAACCCCAAAGTTCCTCTCCTGCTTCCATCAGGTACCAGGCTGTGGCTACTCACATCCAACATAGCCCTGCTCTGTCAGGAGTGTTTGCAGATGCCCACTGTCATGTTATGGCGTGGGATAGTGGATGATGACTCAATGTGTAGCAGAGATTTATAAGCTTTTGCTCATCTAATACTGCCTTCCCAGCTTAGCCTGCTTTGCTCCCCAGATTGATGCAGATATTACTCTGCACTCATGCTAATGAAGCCAGACCTGGCAGTGTTGTTTGTGACTTCTGAAATGTGTCTAGGCATATAAAACATACACAGCCATATCGTCTCTTCTTCTCTCATGGACACAGGCACACAGACACAGGGCCCTGTGCTGGCTGGCAGCCACCCAAGCAGGGCATGATCTTGTACACTCATTTGCACATACGCCAAGGAGAACTGCATACAGAGGCTGACATGACAGATGTCTTCCATTTACCCAGCCCAACAGTTGTCCCAACACCATTAACAAGTCTTCAGGGTTTCTTTCTTTTTCTTTTCTTTCCTTTTTTTTTTTTTTTTAATTAATGCTAAAATCCTGAGGGGACCCACACAAATGGGGTTTGCACCCCTCTGGTGATTTCTGCCCATCCCACTTCCCCCACCCCTGCACCAAGTGGCCCATGCCCACTGTGGGCTGTAGCTGAGTATTTACACCAGTGGAGATCATGGATGCAGCGAGTCTACCCTGTTTACAGGAACAAAGGAGAAACATCTGCTGAGTCCTCTGCTGGATGTGTCTGCCGTCTTTCAGGTGCCTCCTGCGCCAGCCATAGTGGCACAGTTTAGCTCCAAAACGCCAGGACAGCCTCGGCTACGCAGATGCCGCGGTTTCCCATATATCCATCCCAGCTGAGCTGATTGAGAAACGCTATCTTCAAGATACTAAGGCTCATTTTTTCAAAAAAATATCTCTATTTACACAAGACAATAAAATCTGAACAGCTTCCCCCCCAAGAAGCTTTGCAATGAGGAGCCACTGCTGGACATGCGTGCCAGTCTCCACTTAAAAGTGACAGCTCCGCTCAGCAGTACTCTGATGGCAAGTTCAGCTTCTTCTAGTACAAGGACTATTTCTTTGTCCCTCTTTTCCTTCCCTCATTACCTCTCCACACAGACAGGTTTGTATTTACAACAGGGACCTGGATCCATCAGGGTTGTCTTTATACAGCCCAGGTTGTGAACATGGAGAGGGGCTCAGGATGGGGGGGTTGAGCATGCTCAGCCATATTTAAAAGTTTTCAAGTTGCAAAGCCAATGGGAGTAGATGAAACCAATTTCTTATTACAAAAGACATTTTTCGCCTGTTCTGCTCATCTCAACAAAAAAGCGAGCGACCAAGCAGTGAGGGCACTCCCCAGGGTGCTGCCATGCATGAGACATTGGGAATCCCAGATGGACTGTCTTCTCCTTGGGGATGTAAGGGTTTGCTGAGGGTTTTGGTTGAGGCTAGTTTCTCCGGTCTCTCTCGTTACACAATCCCAATAAGGGAGGGGTAAACTGAGG
Organism: Melopsittacus undulatus; assembly: GCF_012275295.1. Lineage (NCBI taxonomy): Eukaryota > Metazoa > Chordata > Aves > Psittaciformes > Psittaculidae > Melopsittacus > Melopsittacus undulatus. The sequence continues at coordinate 57,461,277 of NC_047533.1, forward strand.
CACAGAGGAGCTGAGGAGGTGCACTGGCATGGGCTTGCTGAGGCAGGCTCGTTGAGTGTCATCCCTAGATGACACTGTCTTCCATGGTCACTCGCCTGAAGACTGGCTCCTGCTTGGGCGTCCTTCCGCTTTCTGTCAAAAACAAGAGGAGAGCAAGTAAAGCCCCAGAGCAAGACTCTGCAACAGCCACCAGCTATTTTTATGATCATTTCCACCCCCAAAGCATAGGAAGCCTACTCTTGCCTTGAGAAGGAAGGCTTGTACAGAGCAGGTGAATGCATTTATGGGCCAACATCTCATGAGGAACCTCCTCCAACCCTTTTTGCTGAGGCCAGTAAAACAGATTGGACTGGCTGTGGCCCCACATCAGCCAGTTATTTATTAAATGGTATGAGGACTAGCAGCATCGGCCACTGGTGCCCACTGCTCTCTAGATGAAGGGCAATGCCAAGCAACTCCTTGCTTCTCTGGGTTTGGCCCAGCTCAAGCAAGGAGATGCTAGAGTCAAGCTGCAACCACCAACTTGTACCAGCTTATTTGAGCAACTGCATTCTTTGCGATCCCCCCCAACCCTTAATAATAAATAGTTAGTATAAATGACTGCAGAGTAAACAGATTTGTTTTGCTGTCACACATTATCTGAAGGGCACTTCACATCCTGAGTGCTCTGCTTTACAGCTGCCTCTATAATCACTGCAGCCCTGGGGAGGAAAATGCCTCCTTTTACATGCTCAGGTCGGGAAGAGGCAGCCATGTGCAATCTGGGGTGAACACATGCAGGCTTTTTAATAAATAATATTTCAGGGAAAGGTTAAGATAGGCTGGACACATTCAAAAAGAATTAAGAGCTGTCCTGGTGCCATTTCCTAAGCATAAATAAATTCACCCCATCTCCTATCCACCCAAAGGCCAGCAAAACTGTGTTGCTCTGCACATCAGCATAGGAAGGGCACCTTCCAGCTTGGCTATTTTGGCTTTTCTTTTTTTTTTTTTTTATTTTCCTGAAGAGGAGGGACTTTCATCTTTGCTGCTCATCTCTCTTTTTCCTTTTTTTATTTCCCCAAGCAGTGGGATGCATTTTCTCCTTTCATTTCCGCTGCTGGTAGCTTGGCGGGATGCTTTGCATTGTAGCACAACCTGCTAGCAGCTAAAAATGCCTGGGTACACAGTGCATCTTGGGGGAAAAAAATCAAAAATCCCACCTATTTAACATGAAGCATTCTTTCTGGCTGATAGGAACAGCAGATTGAGCAATGAGGCCTTTCGTCTTTATGTACGAATGGTTGCAACGCAAGCAGGGAGAGTTAGGTGAAAGCAACCCAAGGGCAGAGCTGAAGCACCTGCACCAAAAGCAGCTCATCTATTTAGGAAGGAGGGAGCTTCCCAAAAAAAAGGGCTGATGAGGTCCTCTGTGGCAAACCATAAAATCTTCTTTCCTGTTTTTTTAAGGTGAGGAAACCCGGAGCTGGCCAGAGCAGGCATCTGACAGCTGCAGCAAGGCTTTAGCCTGCCTCAAATTGGCCTCCCATTACAGGCTAATCCGGTACAACCTCATGCTTTTCCCTGGCTGCCTATGGAAAGCACCTGAGAAACTGCTTTCAGCACATTTCAGCCAAAGGATGAAGTCTTGCCAGAAATTAGGGGCTTTTTCCTTTTAACTTCCCCCTGCCTAAAGTCCATTTTCCCACCCTTTTTTCACTTTTCTGCAACCAAGTGCTAAGAAATGCCTGGGGTGAGGTGTTGCTGCTTCACAAGTGGCATACCCAGTGGATGTTACTGCAGGCTTGTACATGCTGCAAGGTGAAGCCTTTACTGTCCGTGGGACACAAAGACTGCAGGGCTTATGCCTGCACTGAGCCATCTTGCCATGGGGACTTGAATTAAACTGCCTGAGATGCCTCAGAGAGAAGTGGGAGAAGACATACCGAAAAGAGTTTTATTACAGACGTAATTTACCCATCGAGCATAGTGCTGCTGGAAACAGCCTTTCCAAAGTTGTAACATAAGATGCAGTTGATTACAAGTGGCAGTTGGAGATATCGGGTCATCTGTACAAGTATTTCCATGCACACTAGCTGAGGAGGTTGTGAGAAACTGTGTTTGTGTCTTTTAAGTTGTTGTTTGGGGTTTTAAGCAACACTGTCAAAATATCAAGTATTTGCTTCCAGCACGTAAGAACTGCTCTGCATACCAGTATTTTTGGTTTTATTTATTGAGGTTTTAGCTTGGTTTTTTACATGTGTACAGTGTATTTAAGGAGTAGAAAGATATGAAAATATGTGGAGGGTGAAGAAATAAAAAAACAGCAAATAGGTTGATTTTGTTGGCATTTTGCTGGAGAAGGCTATCACCATCTGTCTGGTGCACCAAATACAATCAACAGTAAGCACCTGTAAAAAGCTACTCCAAAATGAAAAAGGGAGATTTCCGAGCTATCCTGGCTAGTCTCAGCATCAGACAGACCATCCCAACTGATCTGGGATGACATATGATCTGGTATATGGTCCATGCATACCTAGGACTTCCCAAAGCCCCTGGAAGAGAAAAACTGACCCTAAACCAGCTGCCTGCACCTGGCAGTATGACTCTTGGTGCAGAGCAGGAGATGCTGCTGCTCTCCCAGGGATGCTCCTCCAGGTACTCTCCCTTGGCCATACGGCTAACATCCCTGCTGAGGACAGCTATGCTGCCCTCCCTGGGAGTATTAACCAGGTTTCAGCTTTATGCTGCAGGATGTTCTCCATGCCTTTACTGGAGAGCGTGCAACAACATGACATTTATATAATGTTAATGAGCACAGACTATTTAAACCCTAAAATATTCATTAAATAAAATTTGCATAGAGTCTAGCTGAATGCAGCAGGTAGCTAAAAATAAAGTACTTTTCCTTCTAAACATATGAAGGAAATCAGGGTGTGACAGATGACCAAGCCGGTGCTCTTACACTTTCCTGAGATAGCTTTCTAATAAGATGAGCTATATTTTTATCCCCGTTGTCTAGCCAGGTCTATGGGGCATTACATTCTTTATAAACTAGCAAGATCAACAGCATAGGGTTATGTGTGAGAGAGAGGCAAGGTGGCTACAGAAGAAGGAAGGGGGATACAAGCAATAAGGACATACAGAGAGATATACAAGAACCCCCCAGAGATCAGTGCCTCCCACTACCACCATTTCCCCCAGCCCTCTGAAGCATCTCACTGCTCATTATGTGGTGGCAGGGAGGAAGGAAAAAGATTGGTTAACAACCACAGATTTCAGGGAATTAAATGTAATCAATAGTCAGAAAGGAGCAACACCATGATAAGTAATATTGCCCACACAGTGCCTCTAAAGCTGTGATGAATACCCCCATCCCCAGCTACCCTCCAGCCTACATAGTCTTTCTTCGCATGTCTTTTCCCCTGCAGTTCTCCTTCACATGTTTTGGGGAAAACTTTACAGTCTCTTATGGCCATTACTGTATTCAGCTCTGGAGTCTCCAACATAAGAATGGCATGGACTGGCTGGAAGGAGTCCAAAGAAGGGCCATGAAGATGATCAGAGGGCTGGAGCAGTTCTCCTATGAAGACAGGCTGAGAGAGCTGGACTTGTTCAGCCTGGAGAAGAGAAGGCTCCAGGAAGCCCTTATAGCAGCCTTCCAATACTTAAAAGGAGCCTACAAGAAACCTGGAGAGGGACTTTTTACAAGGGCATGTAGTGACAGGATAGGGATAATGGCTTGAAACTGAAAGAGGACAGATTTAGATTGAGACATTAGGAAGAAATTCTTTACTGTGAGGTTGGTGAGGCACTGGAACAGGTTGCCCAGAGAAGTTTTGGATGCACTGTTTCTGGAAGTGTTAAAGGCCAGGCTGGATGAGGCTTTGAGCAACCTGATCTAGTGGAAGGTGTCCCTATGATTCTATGGTTCTTATAGAAAATGAGCAAGCACAGAAGACACCACTATATCTCCAGTCACTTAAGAATTCTATCTATACAGCTGCTTATCAACAAACAGAAACCTTCACCATGCCCATAATTAACTATCTGACACAACAAAAGCCTGTTTTCAAGGGGAAAAAGTGACAAAAATAATCTTGATCTTGCTTCCTGCCTTCCCCCCCCAACCAAATTAGTCTTAAACAATTTTTGGCTTAGTATAGTTAATAATATATATTTTCCTTCTATTTTGTGATTCCACTGTTTCCAAAACTGTAAGAAGCACCAATAGTGAATCCTGTGGTGCCAGAACAGCTTGGGGACAGAAATCTTGAAAATAAACAGGGATTTTTTCCAATCAAAGCACTAATAGGCATGTTAGGCTGGCAGAGACAAGCTCAAGCAAAAAGGGATGGAGAAGAGCAGAAAAATAGCCTGTTTACTGATAAATCTGAAATACATAGAAATGCTGGGGAAGAATGACCAGAGTAAAGAAAGTCAAAGATTTTTCAATAGGACACAATCATCTCAAATCATCCCAGCAAATCCACCACTAGTTTACTCTTGCATAGTTTCAGGCACTCTGGTAAATGCCACGTTGATCACCTGCCTCCCATTTTATCACAACAATGTTTGATATGGTGTCTCTCACCCTCTGCATGAATTCAATCCTGCCACATCCTTGGAAAACTTTTTTTTTTGGGTCTAATACAGTAGAAGAGATTTTACTTTCTCCATAATAAGAGGTACTTTGTATTTCAAGACTTAGCATCCTCCTTTGGGCTGCTATATAGATTGGTATGGCCACATGGGACTGAACCATGCTTTGCCTGCATGCATAAGTCTACCGTGCACTACCCAGCTCCATCACTGCTGGCATGGAAAATAAAATGAAAAGGCGAGGCAGCATCAAGAGCAAGAGCACAACCTGGCTGGCCAGCAGACGTTTTGCTATGAAGCTAGGTGATTCCCAGTCTCCTGATAGGAAATGCTCCTTTCACAAAACCTAGACCTGGGAAGAGGCAAAACTGTAGGACTTCTGACCAAGCTGTGATCAGTGCTTGGTCAGAAATGAAGTTTTCTTCCCAAGATGTTTTGGTCTGACTGCCTCTCTGCAGGAAGGACTCAAGTGACTCAACCAGACTCTTCTGTAGGCCACGAATACCACCAAATACCACCAACCCCTGGGTCTCACCCGCAACAAGTCCCTCCTGAGCAGAACTGAGCAGCATTGTTCCATGTGAAGACAACCCTGGGATGAAGGTGCTCTGCTGCTACATTTATTTTCAGTACTGGGAATATCTTGTCTAACACAGGCATCACCTGCTTCTTCCAAATGTTCTGTCTTTTCCCCAGCTTGATAGGAGTCAGATAGAGGCAGTTTGGATGGCGGCAGCACTAGACCCCAAAGCCCAAAGTCCAAGTCACGGGAGGGTTTTGTGAAAAATCACATACTGAAAAATCAGTAAAAAGCATGTCCAGAGGTGATTATTTTCACTGTCAGTCTTTCTAGTTTATCTTGTGGCTTTCTATATCCTGACGATGAATCCTAATTGCTCCCAAGGGATTTGAAAGGGGAAGCTAAATGAGAGTGGCAAAGTGCCCGCAGGCAACCAGCAGTCATGGGATTGGGAAGGGTTATGTAGCCTAGGACAATGATGGTGCTTTGCATATGCTCGGAGCAAGAAAATAAAGAGACAGCAAACAATGACTGAGGAGGCCTAACGGGGACTTGTTTTACTCTTTGACATGCTACCAGCAGTTTTTTAATCTCAGAAAAAACAAACTTTAAAAAAAAAATTAAAACATTACAATGATTAAAAGGAACGACACATAAAATACTATACTCAAATAATCCGCGTGTCGTTGGCTAGTTTATACAGTAGGCACAAAACAGACCTAGAATCACCTGCAACGAGTATTGACCTGTGTTGTTCTCACCCCTAAACAAGTACCGTTAGCCTGATATTTCTAGTCAGCCGCAGCTGTGTAACCTTTGTGCTTAAATTGCTCTACTTAGGCCTCCTTTCTTTGGCATTGCTCACCCATGCCATAAAGGAGTGGAGACTTGTACTGAAGACAGTAATGGAGAGATGAACAACAACAACAACAAAAAAGGAGAGATTAATCGTACAGTACATACATACAGTATCTTCTAAATCGTGATCAGTTGTTTATTGGTTGGCAAACAAGCTTCACTTTTACAACAAATATTAGTAATGAGGTCATTCAACTGTTGAGACCGTACAAAATGGATCATAAATTAAAAAAAAAAAAAGAAAAAAGAAAAAAAATAATTATTCATACTCCGTGCTGCTAATTTACCTCCAGAAAGCCTATGTTAATTAAAGATCCTGTCAAATAAATAAATTTCCTGTTAGGAAAAATAATGAACAGAAGACTTCTTTTTTTAATCACTGCAAAGTACTTTTTAGCTCACTACACATCAATCAGTTTTCTTAACCACTGCAGTACAAGTGCCTAAACCGGGGACCAGATTGAGCCATGAAGGCTCTTTGCTCCTCCAGGGAAATGGCCATCTCCTGTGGAAGCCCTGCTATGACAATAAAATGAACCTCTCAGCTCCTGGATGTGACCCTACGGCCTGGCTGAGGGGCTGCTTGCCAAAGACGCTTCTCAGGATTATTGTCACGATCGGTTGTGCACTGTCAATGGGGAAAGTTTGCCCTGGTCTAGTCTGCCAAAAGGTCTGCCAGCAATACACCGGCTGTAGAAAGTTGTACAGTGAGGAAATAAAAAGACTGCCTCGGCTGAAAAGAAATGGTGATGGTGTTACTAAAAATAGTCCTTAGAAAGTGATGTTTGGATTTTTTTTTTCCCAGTGATTTTTTTTTTACTGGGATGGGGACAGGATGAAGGTGAGGAACAGCGGAAAAGGCAAAACAAAACTGAAAAAAAAGGAGGAGTTATGAGAAACCTTGCTCCTACTGGTAGACAAACTTACAAGACCAGCACAACAGAAAAAAGTTATTTTTTTTTTTTCCACTACATTAACAGGGACGCAAGTTCTGGAGGAACAGAAAGCAGACTATATGTGCAATGCTAGTATCTGTACATTACATAGAAATTGTTCTCTTCTCTTTATCTGCCATTAGTTTTTATCATCCGTTAATACAGCAAAACATAAAATATGCCTTTAGCACAGAATTCTAGGATTCCCTTCCATCTCATTAAATTTTTGTTTTGTTTGCTCCCACAGCAAAGGGCGCTGCAGTGAAACCAAGTTGTGAGTGACCAAAACCCATGAGGTGATCTAGATTGGTAAGAAAGAGTTTTGCTAGCTTGTTTTTGTGCAGCGCTCCCACCTAGATGCGTCATCGCTACTAGTTTTAAATGCACATTTTTGGCCTTTTATTTTTCTTTACTTTTTTTTGTTTTTGCCTTTTGTAATTTTTTTCCTCTTAAATCAGGTCCTTGGTATTAAGAGCAACACAGCATCAAGGATTGTTTAAACAAACACGGCATAACTTGAGAAGGCCACGAAGTGTGCCGTTATCTATCTCTTTCATTAACATAATGAAGTCTATCTGGAGGGAAGGAGGATGGGGGGAGAAGAAGGGGTGGGGGGGCAGCAGTTACTGTCCTCTCCGGGCCGGCCTAAAAATTCCAGTAAAAAAAGTCCAAGAGTTTCCTTTCGAACAGCATGAAGATTTAGGAGTACACACAATATTACCACTGTTTGGATTAACTCAGAACAGTAAACCGAGCGTTACGGAGGGGCTTTTTGTTGTCTCTTTGCTTAATTTTTGCTGAATCTTCTATAGACTAGTGACCAAGTGAGCAGGTCCTTTTGCATTGCCGTCCGGGGGGGTTCCCTCTTTGTTTGGCGGGACTATAAAACCGTCGCTGCTGCCTCGACCTAGCTGGTAGTAAGTGTGTAACTGATGGACGTGGTTCCTGGAGCCGAGGTTGGGCATACTTTTGTAGTAAACATCGTCAGCGTCGCCACCACTGCTTTTGGCTGGTGGGGGATCGGTCTGGGTGCTGGCGGTGACACTTTCCGTCATGGGCATGCCGGCCAGCGCGGGCATACTGGTATAGAGAGAATCCCTGTTGGGTGACTGGAGGTCGTCCGTGTGCTCGTTGGTCAGCAAAGGGAAAAAACTCTCACTGTTGTCTTGCGGGATGCACCGCCGGCTGTAGAGGTGGGGCTGGTGGCTGTCCGCAGAGTACACCCGGGGGGGCAGCAGCGGGGCATCTGACTCCTCATGGATGAGCTCCAGGCCCAGGCTCTCCTCATGAGTGAAGGAGGTGGCGTCGTCCAGCACGATGGCGTCATCCTCACTCCCGCCGCCCACGCTGTTGACGAGTTTATTCATCAGATTGCGGCTCTGTTCGCTGGAGCGCTCATGGTTGTTCAGGTAGGAAGGGATGTAGTTGGAGGTGAGTTCCTTCAGAATCTTTTTCTCGAGGGCGTTCTCGGTGTGGTTGTACCCGCGGTCAAGGATTTGCACGCAGTTGCTGAGGTACTCGCCGCTGGCGATGCTGTAGCTGTTGCTGTGATTACCATTCAGTGGTAGAGTATCCGTGACACTTGTATCCCTGGCATTGTTCAGAAGCCCCTCTGAAAAACATTACACAAGAGAGGGTGACTTGTACAAACAGGACACTCACGCGGGATGTGCACACTCAAACCCCCTTCCTAGGCTGCCATGGCTGCAGGGGCTTGGCAGCAAGAAGAGTGTTGCAGCCAAAATAGTAGGGCACAGCTCCAGCTAACTGGCTTAAGGTCTTCCCACCAAAAAAAAAATGGAAAGAGCTGTCAAGTGTGTGACTTGGTGTGGCAACAGCCAGCAGGAAGGAATTGCCTGTCCTGGACAGTACCTCCTACGGCTCTTGCGGTTTGCTCTGTGTATTCCTGAACGAGCTGAGGAATAGGTGACTCTGGATTGGTTTAAATCACCCTTGCTGGGCAGGCTGCCAGAGGAAGGGTGTAAGGCCTGAATGGTGGGATTCAGAGATGAGCAAGGTGGTGGCACAAAGTCTTCCTGGCCCAAGTTTTTTTGGAACAAGACTAAATGCCCTACCTCGGCTGTAACAAGGGAATGGCCAAAATGATTTTTCCATGCTGGCTGGATGGGGATTTTATAATACAATCTATGTTGGAGGCAGCTGCTGTGGGGTCCTGCAAAAACTTTTGAAATAGCTCTCATTTGACTTGCAAAGCAGTGGAAGGTACAGCAAGTACCATCACTGCCACAGTACAGCGGTCTTGGGGGAACCTGCGAGGAGTAACAGGGTCTTGGGGTGCCCTCCAACTAAATGCCTATTGCATCTCCATTGGTGTCTCAACACTGTCAACGTAAGGCTGTAGCTTGGATCTTTCCCAGCACGCTATGGGGCACAATGGGAAGCACTCAGAGCAATGCAGCATGAGTAGACAAGGGAGAAGAAAATTAGGCCCAGCAGTTAAGCCACCATGCTTTCTTTTTTGGGGTTACTGGCCTCTTTGGAAGGAGTACAGGCGTGGGGATTCATGAAATAATGCATCGACCTTTCAGCTAAAGGCTTTGGTCATTGCCAAAACATGGCAAGCAACTCCCAGCAAGCTGTGATGGATTAGAGGAGCCATTAGCTGACAATTTCAGATGAACAGTTGCTCATACCATGCTTGGTACATGGCATGTGTACCTTCTGAAAATACAGGATTCGGTCTATATCTGCGATAGATTAGTTGCTGTATGTCAAGGGCTGGAAAGCACTGCTGCAGGCTTTCTTGCTTTTGAGTGAAATGCCCTGAATGTGTCTGTCACCTTTTAGGTTTCTGAAGCTTAGAGGGTGCTGCTATATCTTGAGTTTCCCAGCAAATGAGGGAGCTATGCCAAAAAATAAACTAGCCATCACAGACATAGAGCAAAGCTGCTGATTTTCATGGTGGAAACTCTCCAACTGTGTCACAATGCTTGAGGAAAAATGAAAAGTGTGCACCTGGGGGGAACTGTAGGTAATGGGTGATGGGTACAATAGCATCTGTCTGATGGTCATGTTGAGCAACATATGCATTGAGGTGCTGAGTGCTGTGCTTCTGCTGCCAATGCATAGATCTGGGGATTGGTGGGAAAATAAAATGGAGGCATCACAGGTAAGTACAGAGTGGGGTCCGCAATGAAACACACCATATAAAAATGCCATGACCTTGCAAATAAAAATGTGAAATGTAAAAAAAAGCATACACAAAATTATATGAGAAACTACACTGGGTAAACTATACCACAAAAACAAGAAATAAACAAAGAATGCATCATCTAATCTCATGTGTATATATATGTACACATACATATATATACACACATACATACACACACATACACATATATATACATATGTATATTCATATTCTTTTGATTTCAAAACTGAGATGAATTTCCTTTATTAGCTACATCATCTATATGTGATGCAATAAAAGTGAACTAAAAAAAATTACATTTGATATGCAATGTTTAGCTTTACTCCCATACTTGTCTCTCTGTAGGGCTCTAAACGACAGCATGAAGAAAAGGAAAGAAAAAACAACAAGTAAGCTTACAGCGACAGTAGGAGAAACATGAGTAAAAAGCAAACTGATGATGTGCAGAAAAAAGAGTTAACAGAAATAATTTCCACTGCCCAGAATACATGAATTTGTTACATGGTTTATTTCAGGTAAAAAATATTGACATTTTAGACAGAAAATTATTTTACGCGCAATATTCAATAGACTACATTTTTATTTTAAAAAAATCACATTTAAACCGTTTTCCAATGCCATTATAAAACATTCATTGTGCAACACAAATCAAGAAATAATGCCTGGAAATTTAACAAAAGTCTAAAGCTGGTAACGGTCATGCTCGAGAAGACAGGCACTGTCAACATCACTTCCAAAGTCTTTAAATGAATGGCTTTACTTACTGTTAGTTATAATAACCCCTGGAATTTGAAAACTAAATCCTTTTCCTTACTAAAAATGTTTTGCCGTCCATCCTTTACAACAGTGCTTTGTAAGAGTATGACTTTGCTCATCACAGGGCTGCCGGCATTTTATGGACTTTGATAGTCTGCTCTTTTTTTAGTTGAACACATGGCAAACTACATAGACTTTGCAGAAAAAAAAAGTAAGAGGAATAATAGTTTGAATAATGGCATTGCTAAATGAAGATATTGAGAAGAAAAGGTTAAAATATGAAGAGCCAGAGATGAAGATGAAGAGCCAGTGAAAACTCTTAGCTTCCCACTTTGCAACGCTCTGTGGCACGTCGGGGTTTAAGCAGAGCTCTCTAACAGGATTGACGTTTTCTCTTAAAATTAAATCTCAGGAAAGCAGTTAGGCCATTTCAAGAAACTCCTGTGTTTGAGAGACCGAGCCAGCGGACATCCATCAGCTGCCAACAGCAGTGAGTGTTTGGCACCTTCTGCAGAGTGTCAGACTCCTCACCTACCATTGCCTTCAACCTCTACACTCTGTGTCTATCGAGGAATCCCTTTTGCCACTGGAAAATGCGACTTTGGCTATTTAAGGTCTGATTCCCTGTGTCTTCCCAAGGTTTATTCTTAGGGCTCCTGCCCCACAGGCAGCTTCAGCTTGAGCAGAAGGTATCTTAAAACACATAATTGGGGAGGGAGGAAAGGAAGGTCTGGATCAGATCAGGCCCCAGACTTCTTATAGTGTCTTGTCTTTGTCAGGGGCCATCACTGAAACTGGTAGATGCAGGTGCAAAAAAAAATCATAGCCTTAGTGATGTGGAAATGAGTTAGTTGGATGATGTTAGCTAGTGATGCCCTCACCACATGCTGACCCCAGCCAAGGCACACCCAGAGGTGGTGACAGCATCTACTTTTACAATGCACTATCATTGCTTTAGCATGCCTGCTGGTGCAGCATCCTTAAATCCCAAAGAACTTCTGTGAGGCCATTAGGGCCTGCTTGGTTTTGCTAACCTTCATTTCTGCTTCAGGATTTCCTCTGTTCAGTGTTTGTAGTTGTCCAGGGACAGTAACCAGTTTGTAAAGCAATAGCTATACCAGTTCTGTGGTAATTATTTAGCTTGCAGCCTCCTAAAAAGAATGGGTTGGGTTCTGCTCCCTCTGAAGTCAACAGAAAAGCTCCAGAGGATCAGTCAATGGGATCAGTACTGGTCCCACTCTCTTTCTTCATCTCCTAAGGATGAAGCCTGTGTAGGTTTCTTGGTTATCCATCTGGCTGTGTTTCACTGAATAGCACTTTCAAAACAATTACACTATATTGTGGAATAAAATGTTGTTAGCTCAGGTAACTGTATCAGAATTTATCCTTAAAAATTAGAAGAACACAAGATCATTAAAATGCACATTAAATATTTTTGTCACATTTCTACCCAAATCACGTGGGCTTGTTGAGGCACCCAGACCTGAAAATCAGGACTTCTCTTAAGCCTAAATTCTGACCCAGCATTACCTGTTGCCACCTGATTTAAAAGCCCCCCAAACCTCAATATTATCATGCAAGAAACTATGCAGAACATCAAAGCTTATTTCAACATCTGCAGTACAGTGAAGTTCTTAAAATTCAGAGCATTTCATGTTTAACAGTAGCCCTTTTTAAAAAAAAAGTGTTCTTGGAAGCAATTTTATTTCACCAAGGTACCATAGTTTAGGAAATTAATGAACAGTAAAAAGGTCAAACAAATGTGCTTTCCTTGTGCTTTGAATGAAAATACCCAGGTGATACAGTTCAGTATCTATTTCTACTGTAAACAATATGCTGCCATAAAATATAAAGGGCGTTTTCCTGCTTGCGTTGTAACCATCATTATTTTCCCTTCCTTAGAGATCCTTTACTGGAAAGGGATGCCTTCACTGGGAGCAGACAGCTGACAGAGTACTGACATACTTGCGCTTGAAAGCAGCTTTACTCTCTACCTATTCAGAGACCTTGCAAGTAAGCCAAAAAAAATTTTTAGCAATCCCATGGAAGTGGCAGAGCAAGATGGAGCCACCAAGAGATGGGAGCTGGCAGAGCTCCACATTCCCCAGCTCCTCCTCAGGTCCTGATTAAATGCATCTGCCATTCCTTCACAGAAGCATTAGGACATCAGCTTACAAATGTGGTCCCTTCCCACAGCCTGAGCAGAGACAAACATGTAGGTGACAAGAGACTGATTTCTACAACAGAAACCTTCATTAGCTACAACTGACTGTTTATTTTCCATTGCTGAAAGGAGGATATGGAAGAGCTTTTAGTTTCCCTATGCCTCTTCTACTTTCTTTCTTAAATTTCTCTCTAGTAACACATATAAAATGCATTAATGCAAACGGCAAAACATTTCTTACAATAACTAAGCTCTGCTCTTTGGAGGTGACCCATGTTTCTCGCTTCAGCTGTTATTTTTCTTAGAGATCAAGGGCAGTTTTGCTTTATTTTGCTTTTTTTTTTCCCCTGTACAAGCCAGTGTGCAGCTGACCACATTTCTTTATGCCATTTCAAATGAGAGTACCTTTGGTGGCAAAGGCCATTTTAGCTTCACTTACCTTCAAAGGTGTTCCTGTTTCTGAAATGAATGGTTTAACAGGGAAATGTGCTGATAACAAAGAGTGGAATGGATACAGCCAACAAAATACACACACAAGACCAAAACAACACAAAAGAGAGGAGACTGAGGGAAAAAAGAAAAAAAAAAAAAAACCAAAATCAAAACCACTATGAATTCTTTGAGTAGAACTGACGAGGGTCTCTCAAAGTGAATTTGATTGCTCATGGAAAAAAAGCCTCCAAAATATGGAAAGATGCATCGAAATGAAAGGAAGGGGATAATTTTTTGTGCCCAGTTCCAAAAAAAAAAAAAAAAAACAACAGTGTGTGTGCATGGGGAGGGAAAAAAAAAAGGAAGAAAAAAAAGAAAGAAATGGGCCAAAATAAGCCACGGAAAATGGAATTCTCACTAGAAAAATTAGAGAGAAACTCCAGCACACCTTGTGCGTTGTACATGCTGACAGAAGGGTTGTTATAGACCGCCGTTTCCCCGAGCAATGTATTATAAGGGTTGTTAGTGCCATGAGGACGAAGCAGAGCATTGGTTATAAGATGATTAGCCATGGCTCCTGGAGCAGCCCAATAGAAAGACAGAGAAAAAAAACAAAACAAAACAACAAAAAAGGTCAATCAGGCAAATGTGGTATTAAAAAAAAGGGAAAAAGAACATTCAGAATGACAACAGTTGAAATAGTCCTGATTACAAGCAGCCAGCTAATTAGACTTGGAAAACTGTATGCCACTAAAGCAGAACAGATGTTACTGACAATGCACAAATCCAAACCAATGCAAAAGAAAATGTATTAGAAAGCAGATAAGCTACATTTATGGTGGTTCCTCAGTCGCTTGGAGTGTAAGCAAGGCTATGCTCACATGCTTGCTACAAAAAAAGAAAGTAAGACGGCAGCCTACACAATGTGGGGGCAAAAACTCTCTGCAAAGTGCCAGATGAATGAAAAAAAATAATGACTAACAGAAACCAGCACATTCAACTCCCACTATTGGCTAGGATAACTTATATTGGCCCTTTGCAACACATCTACAGTCAAAAAGCAGAATCAAAAAGAAAAGATGGAGAATGCAGCCACTCCAAAGGCTCTTGGCACTTATTAGAGGGTACCATATTTTCATGTTTAAGAGGACAGGTTTTCCTTCAGCTACTGCCCAGGTACCACCATCAAGCAGACCCACAAACACTCAAATCCATCCTTGAAGGCAAGAGCACCACAGCTATATCAGGAACTTTGAACAGGAGTGAGAGCAGCCACACACATTTCAAGACTCTCCATTTCCCAGTAATCACCCTGTTTCCCCACTCCTCAACCTCTCTGCTGTCATTTCCAAGCACTCAGCCAGCAGCTGTCCTCCTGCTTCAGTTTATCCCTTGGAGCTGCAGCCTTTTGACTTGTGTTTTTCAGGATCATCACAGCTTGGCAGGTGGCTGCCAAGACCTACCTTGATTCCTATTGCAAGCATCAACCCATGAACGAAAGCCTTCTCCCCACCTTTTAGATGACCCATTAAGCCTTTGCTCCAAATCTCCTCTGGGATCCAAAGAGACAAATGACTCAAAAATGGTCTCCAAGACCACTCCCGCTATCATTGGTAGAGATGTAGAGCACCAATACTTAAGGGCACACCATGGCTTTTACCTCCAGTGCTAAATTCTTAAGACAAAAACTTCAATAGGAAAGTAAGCCTTTGGCAGGGCAACTACAGATAGTCAGGACAGGGCTGTCAGAGGGCTCATGATACCTGGCTGTCACCAATGCCTGATATCCTCAGCCCAAACATACAACTAAAAAGCCAGTCCCTGTATACAGCAATCCTGGCAGGGATGCCTTCAGCAATGGCTGCGGCATGGAGCCCTATTTACTCTTTTAGTGATAGAGGTGGCCCTGTGGAATGGCAGAGTCAGTCTTTCCAAGGCATGTGGGTATCTGGGTACAATCTCTTCTCTGCAACTCATTACCTGATTTTTCTTTCTTTTTCTTTTCTTTTCTTTTCTTTTTTGTTCACTTTGAATGGAGTTGCTGAGGCTATATAAGCCCCAAGGGTCTCTGGCTGGTACAAATCCCCTTAGTGACAAGCTCTCTGAAAGCTCACACCTACTAATTATTTTTAAGAAACAAACAAAATCCGGCCAAACCTAAGGCTAGATGGAGGCCTCTGGAGCTGCCTCCTGTGGTGCTTGAATGTTGGCCTGGCTCCATTTCCTGGGATGGTGTTTCTCCATGTCTGTGCAGGTAGAGGAGAGAGTAAACTGCTCTCCTGCCTCTCCCTCATCCTCCCCCAGCCTTTCTCAACTCCAGGCATATGGCCTTACAGGATCACTTAATCAGGCTTTTGAGCACAGGACAAAATAGAAGGCAGCACTGTATGGGGGCTGCATGCCAGGGAGGCTCCTCAACACATGCAGCTGGGAAAAAAAGACTTGTTTTCTCTCACCTGATATTTTTGTTTATGCTGATGCAAAGCAAGATGAACTGCTGTGTTTGGAAATAAGGAAACAAAGCTGTCTCCTGTAAGAAAACATTATATGAATGCTTAACTAGGCAAACTTGAATTTAACTAATAGGTTTTAATCAAGCCAGGATATAAAAGCTTCAAAAAGGGACTCACTTTTACTCAGGTAACAGGAATGTCCAGAGTTAATGCCAGCCATAAATTCAGAAGTGATATAATCCTCCCATTTGAGATTTAACCCAATCTCCAACTAAGTCCCTTTGAGATTTAGTATGGAGAAGAATATACCTGCCCACATGGTCCTGAATGCTTTAGCTTGAGGCATTTTTAAATGGCAACTGCCAGAAAGAGCATCTCACTCAATATATTCCTGGCCTGATCTTGTATAGTGATGCCTAGCAGGCAGGAACAAGCTGATTCTACCACACCTGGGCAGGTTGAGCTGTTTCACACAGGTGATGCTTCCACAGCAAGACAAGAGAGGAGAAAGGACCAATCTGTGTCAGCACTTAATTCTTTGCTTGCCTATGTTCACCAGGATGATGGGCTCTGAAGCGAGCTAAATTGCACAAACCTGGCTCTTTCTGACTGTTAGAAACCAAACAATTTCTGACAACTTTTTTCACAGATATATGATCCTGACTATAAACTTGGAAAAAAGTTGAAAATACAGAATAAGTCATTTTTCGCTCTCTCGGGTGTGTAAAAGAGGAGGCTTGGTAGGACAAAACAGTCACTCATATACACAGCTACTAAGCAAAAGCACTGCATCTTCTGCTGCCTTTTCTCTGGACTGCTGAGGGTGTTAAAATTTTTAAATTTACTTATCAAAATACCACTTTTGATGGCAGTGCTGAGTAATTCTCCTGATGCAAACCCAAACCAAACCCACAGCTAACATATTCAGCTATCTTTCAATACTTTCAGAAACCAAACAGGGCCCTAAGCGCTCTGCAGCACGTTCACATCATGGTGGGCTGGCCATGGCAAGCTTCACACTCTCTGCAGGTCACAATAAATATTACCTTTGGCGTCTTAAAACCAAAAGAATATGTACCTTGTTTTCACTAATCTGGGTCCTTGTTTTTCCCTAACTGCTTTGGAGCTGCAACATTCCCAGCCTCAAAGGATGCTGAGAGAGAAGGACTGCCTTCAGGCTCCAAAAAGCCTACAGTTAAAGCTTTAGATAAAACAGTAACACACCAAACAAATCCCCATATTGGGTTTCTCCTTCCCAGGAGGGAGAGAGAACACCAGCCATCCACTTAAGAATTATTCTGCCTTTTTCATAACATTTTATCATTGCTATAGCAACCAACAGGACTATTAGGATGAGCAGATTAGGTCTGCAGACGAGGCATAAGCAGAAGGAGCAGGTAGACTGCCAAACTATGACCCTCTTTGCATGAAATGGCCTTGGTAATAAACAGCGAACAAAAACCCTGTAAAGCAAGCATGGGGTCAAAGCAGCATGCTTTCCCCAAATACCACAAGAGAAAGAAGAGAGGCGTTATTCTGTAGCTCCACATGTGGGTGTGCAGCAGATGCTTGAGTTCTGAATCCAAAGGTCAATATGTATCTGGGGACCCAAAAAGCAGAAAGAGCAGCACTGCAGGTGCCCATCAACTATCCTGAATCTCTTCTCCAGCAGAGTACTCTCAAGATGTGACCCTTGGCAGCTGTCTGGCCCAGTGTTGGTAATGTGCTTAATATCCTCAGCAACCAGCAGTTGTTCACCACTTATTTTTATTTATTCACTTATGGATGGATTCTTGGCTCTCAGCATCCGTGGTGAGACACAGCCCTATGGCATCCTTGGTTCCCTACATTTCAGCAATAACACTCCCAACACAAATCCCTCCTTTTCCACCTCCTGAAACATCTGAGCCCAGCACACAGCTACCACTCTATTTGCTTTAGTTAAGGTAACTGTCTTCAGTTTGGCTGTGTTGAAACACCTTCAGTTCTGCTAGTTGAAGATACCCTACTGACAGCAAATGCACTCCATTTCTACATCCCTATCATGCTGTGTACATGTGGGAGCATGAATCTGGGGCTGGAAAACAAATGAGGCTTCAGACCCACAGGTGAGATCATCACAACCAGCAAACATTAAAGAGCAGAAATCATAGTTCTAAAAAATATTCCCTACAAGCACACTAGTATAATTACAGTTCCAAGTCCCCTTGTTTCCACTGATATTTAACCAAAGATTAAAGTTCACTGCAAAAAACAGCTACCAGGCCAGCTCTAATACCCAAAATTACATTCAAATTTAGGTTTCTGGCAATGCCAGTGCTCAGTTCGTTTCCTGATGCTGGATTTCCTCAAGTGAAGGATTTACAGATTGTGATCATGAGGAGAAAGGAATGATGCTTTAACAGAAGGCAAGTATTAGCTGGGTAACATGCACATGACCCTGCCCCTTTCACAGCACAGGGGATCCTCATGATCCAGTTACCAAAGATCTGTCCTTTCTGACCAGGTTTGAAAGGCTATGAGAAGCACAGCCTGTGCATCTGAAGACCTGGAGAGTTGTACTTTTGACTTGCAAACTGAGAAAATCTGACAGGGAAACCAACCAGGGCAAAGAAAACAAAAATCCCACATTTTTTACCATTATTGTAACCACCCAGAGAAGATTGGGATAACTACAGTTAGCTGCTTTGTGTGCCTGTGAAAGTAGGCATCATTTTAATGACAGCATGCAATCAAATGGTACCTTTTTTCTTCTCTTTCTAAGACAGAAATTGATGTCTTTGATGCAGGACAACACTGAACATAGAAACAATTTTTGGAAGAATTTGCTGTTATGACTGTAAGGGAAAACTGCACCTTGTTAAACAAAAGTGTGATTTATCCACTCACTGAAAGCAAAGGATAAAAATGATGACGACAAGCACATGTTGCCAGACCCTGGACTACATAATTCAGGAAAAAAAATCAATTACTCTTTTGTGGGCAGCTGGCTGACAAAGCCACACAAAGGCATTTAGGTTAACTTGAATCATCTGCATGGTCTACTGAACAGGGTGGGAAATGGATCCAACTGCTCCTCCAGACCTTCTAAAAAATGGTGTCATTTAGTCTGGCTCTACCAGGCTGAAATGGCTTGAGTAGTGCTCCTTTAGCAGGCCTCATCTGTCCACATAGGTAATAACATACTCGTGTATCTTCTTTGGCTTTGGGTCTTTGCAACTGCATGCCAAAATCAGTTCTATCCTGCTACAGGCATTTTAGCAAGGTGGAAACTCACTGAGGATGAGGAGATTTGCCCTATTTCCCAGCGGATGTGCTAGATGTACAGTTTTGCTGAGAACAGGGACCAAACCAGTTAACAAATTACACTGAATGGACTAGTGAATCAGCTGAATGCTTTAAAAATGTCCATAAAAAATCAGTATGTATTTTCCAAATGAAACGTTTTTGCTTTTTGTTCCAGAAGAGCAGTTTGTAGGAAAGCTGACTTTGACTTTTTCATATGATGTCATCTTTTCACTAGAGTAGAAATAAAAATAAATCGCTTAGAAAAAGCACATTTGAGTTGCAAAAAAATGTTTTATTGCCTCTGACCCAGCAGTCCCAAAATGTGTTTTTGTTTGCTTTCAGAAGAAACAAACAATACCCAAAGCATGTACTGCTGTGTTTTCGCTCAATCTTCATCTATGTATTTTCTCCCCATTTTGCCAAACATGCAGCTGTCTTCTCACAGGAAAAGGGCACAGTGCTGTACTCCTGCCTTCTCTTCTTCCTGAATCACCCAATTTATATCGCTGTTCACAGCCATCATAAATCAAGTTTCTCAGCTTCTCATGCTTCATATACTTGAATTCAGACCACCTTGCAGAGACAAGCTACAGCCAAAGAGAACATGGACCATTCCCTAAAGGTACTGTGATGTCTGTCAAGGAGTACAGTTTAGCTCAGACATCAATGGTATGGTTAGCAATGAATCCTCTCTTAAGTGTTCATTAAAAAAACTCCACAACACATGCTGCCTTTCTCTAACAAATAACTCATCTGAACTCAAATGTTACTGGAGTAGCCTCTCTGCCCTGATTTCAGTTTGCAAATTCTGTCTGGTTTTGTGTATCACTTAGCATTAGCTTACTTATTCCACTTTACTCCCAGGGAAAGAAAACACATTCAAAGCAGTTTTGTAGGAGTTGAAGCTCTAGTGTTGTTTGTGATTTTCTTTACCAGCATTCATCAGTGTCCTTTTCTGTGTTACATGCAGAGTTTTCAAGTATTTAAAGAATTCTGGTCTTCCATGTTCACTTTCAATTTATTTCAACAATGAATGCAATTATGAAAAGTGAAATCACACATATTTGCTGGAGGACAACAGGTATTTTCAGATCTTTTCCTAGTTCCCTCCAACAAATACTCTGACGTTTAGATTTATCGAGCTGTGTTCCTATAATAGCCAACAGGATTCAGTTAATAAACTTCAATAAACCTCCCTATTAAATTCCTCTCAAATAGGTTTGTTGTCACTTGCAGCATCTAATCTATTCATTGAGAAGCTATTAATACTGACTTCAGTGAAATGGAGTTTCAGCAAATGAGGTTGTTAAGCTCTGGGCTATCTTCTGCCAAATGAAACACCCTATGCTTTTATGCAGAGACAGGGGAGGGAAAGAATTTCTTTGCCCCTTTTTTCCTTCCTCTCTTCTGCAATGATTTCAGATGACAAATCTCTCTGGATTACAATCTAAAAACTACGTTCAAAACACACAGCTAGTCTACACCAATTTATAAATATTTGCCTACTCACTGATTCCTTTTCAATTGCCTGGAGCAGCAACATTGGCCCAGGATGTGATATTTCTTTTTACCAACACTACCTCCTTCCAAGGGTTTATACTTCACGGTACCTTGACTATACAAATGTGCATTATCCCTAATTTTTCCTGCTTATGCTTATTTCTCATTAGATCTTTTATCCAAGACGTGGAGAGCTCTGCCTATGGTAGAAATCAGACCATACTTATAGGAATCTATACAAGCAGCCATGCTTTCTTTCTTCCTCCTTCACAGTCATCATATTACAATTGCTCTGCAGCAATACTCTGTTGGATCTAATACTCCCCAAAGCCCGCTCTGATTTCAGAAATTGCCTTGCCCTTACTTTTCTTCTTTAAATTTGATCCACCTAATGACTGAACTTCCAATTATATGGCTGTCAATCCTAAAATCAAAGCCAGTTCATAATATCTCCCAAAGGAAGAATGTCACGTCACTCACTGAAATCACTGCAACAAATCTCAGCTAACTCAGTTCTAGTCTGCAGAGAGGCAAAATAAACTAGAAGACAATCGACAATGGGATTCATTTTGCACGTAGGCAGAAATAGGAACTAAATTCCCTAAGTTTTGATCCTTAATGCAGAAAATTGTAATTTTCCTGGCATCAAATGTATGGCTGATTTAAGAAAAAAAAATGGAAAAAGAAAGGAAAAAAAGGCTGCTGAGTTTCCCTTATAAAAAGAAAACACTCTGCTGTCATCCCCCTGAAATTTCTCTCTGCTTCACATGTGATTATCAGGATGGGCCATTTTGAGGGCAGATGCTGATATTTAGCCAAACCAGCAGCTGCTTAAGATGGTGGCAGATATTTATGGCTTGCAAACAGCAATCCCTCACAGCTGATTTTGTGCAAGTGCATGTGGACTATTCCCTTCAAATATGCCCTCCGTCTGGACAAGTGACCCCAGGAAGGGGTATCCACAGGGTTAGGGGAGGATATGTGTAGTCTGTAGGGGTTACAAGAGGGAACAGAAGAAGTAGAAGGGCATGGTGGATGAATTCAAAGAGCTTCATCAGGAAAATGCCACTGATGGTGAGATTGGGAGTTGAAGGAACAACCTCCTGTATTTGGTAATGTGGAAATTTCAAAGTTCTGATATAAATCGTCCACACTACTTCTTCTGCAGGCTCTCCCTGGTGTTGTGAGCACTGCTACAAGCACCCATGGTGCTGGGACAAGCACTCTTGAACACTGATCTCCCTGGTGAAGAGCAGAAGCCACAGCACTCGAGAAACTGTGACTGAACGAGATGCTAGAAAACAGCCTGCATGCTAGCTCTGGATGATGCCACACAGATGCTGCCAGGGACTCCCACCCTGCTTCTCAACCACTGATTTCCACCAAACATATAGGAAGCACTTACACGCCTCTAAAACCATTATCGCCCTCTCAAGAGGCAGCCTGGACTGAGATGGAATGAGACCAAACTTCTAAACGTACTCCAAAGGCAGAAGGAAATTGGCATTGCTCTTGTTGTTTGTGGCTAAACCAGAGGCTTCCAGGCTCCAGGACTGAATCCCTTGAAACAACGACTAAATTTCTCAGGACTGAATGCTTTGCTAGCCACTGGGAAAGGAGATGCTCAAAGCAGGGATTGCTACATCCCTCAGGTTCATGCAGCACCTTGCCCCTACTGACTCCATAATGGTAGCAAGGACAGTGTTAAGCATCAGCAGCTTGCAACAGTCTTCAAAAAGTATAGGTTCTGGGGGAAAGTGCTGTGTCTTAGATGTAGATCATAGATTTAAAGCAGTGATGACAAAGAAACAAGATTTGCATATTGGCATATGATGGTCTCTGAATGTCCACAGGCTGCTGCCCCTACAAGAGCCACCCAGGTTCAGCTTTGAGAAGTCCTCTGCATTTATTGTCCAAAACCCACTTTTTTTCTGAAAATAGAACACAAAGTATGTAAAGCATCTCCAGGAGGAGCTCAGATATAAACAGACACACCACTTGCTTCACACCACATCTGCAATCACACAGTGATGGTACCCACAAGAGCAAAGTGTCTCAAGGAGACAGACAACTGCAGACACCTTGAACTATGTTGCAGTAACCCTGTGCAGTACAAACTCACTACCACAGCAGGAACAAGGATATAAGAAAAAAAGAAAATTGATCTGGCAAACTTGAAAGCATGTTTAAAAATGTCAGTGGTCATCGCTATCTCCATCTGCTAACTTGCACATTCACACAGCCAAAACTTGCAAAGCTAAAATGGAAAAATCCTCACACCATAAAACCATCTTTGAAAGACATGACATGAAAACTAACTGACATCACAAGAGAAACTGGGGCACTGTTTGCTGCAACTGTAAAACCAAAACAAATGGAAGGAAAACAGAGAAAATATTTACTATTCAATATCTTTAAACCACAAGAGTCATAAGTGTTACTGAAAGCTGGCAAGAAGTGTTTAGACAGATTGTGATAGATCAGTTGATGGCGCCCTTTGAATATCTTATCTAGATGAGTAAAGGCATTTCCACCTCTCCCAGAGCTTGGCTGCTTCTTATTTGGTTTATATGCAACATAAATTCAGCAGAAATCTGACTGTCACGCTGGTCATATCAATCCATCAATGACTGAACAAGCACCTTGAGAAAGACTGACACATGACAACGGTAGCACTTCCATGGTCCAAATTTCCACCTGCTTTCTGCTTTATCTAGTTACTGGCAGCAAAGGGTCAGCATCACAAATGGGCTATAATGAGCAGCAATCACTCTTTGAAGTGCACCAGGGATGGGGTTTGTGATTCCCAGGGGAACCTTGACTTGATTTTCCTTTTTCCATTTTGCTCTTTTCTTTCTCTTTTCACCTCCTCTGCTTGTCTGTCCTTTTAATCACACCAAACTCTACCCCGTGTTCACTGATGTATTGCCAAGTTAAGTCCAGACCATGACACCCATCACCCCTGCAGAGAGCTAAACCAAAGTGTCTTCATCTTGCAATATCGAGATGCAGCCCATGTCTCTGACCCCTAAAGGAAGATTTGGGGAGAGTGACCCAAACTTGACTAACTACATTGCTCCAGCGCTAACCCGCAGCTCCCATCTTCTGGAGTGACAGTCGCCTACCAAAGGAGGAATTTCACCTTCTACCGTGTTTTCTAAATAACTGCTTCCTAAAAGTGTAAGATAATATGGCCACCTGAAGATAATTTAAAACTTCACCCACCCTTTATGCAACACACACAGTTGTTCCTGCTGAGTTAACAGCACAGATACAATTTCAGCCTGGAAATCACAGCTTAATTATATTTTTGAGTGGGCAGGAGGAATTTGAGGGAAGATTTCATTTAGGAAACAATCAGGTCTCGGTTGGGTTAGAAATCAGGATATTAATGTTCTTCATTTTAATTTTCCTCTCTGACTCAGATTCCCACTGTTTGAATTTGAGCTCAATTTGTTCTGTTCATTATGAAGAAATCCACATGAATTTGACATTAAACTGATTATCTCTGAAAACAGTAGCAATAATTTCCCTTTTTCCTGTGTATGTTTCAGATTAAATCTTTGTGGTTGATATAAAAACGCAAGGGATAAATAATAAAGCAAAGGGAAATCAAGTATTTATTTTGGAGTGCTATTTAGAAGCTGAGATGTGCAATGACACTTGTGCATTTGGGAAGAAACAGCAAGTGACAGGGGCAAACTATATCCCCATTTCAGTCCATTTGCACGAGAACAAACAGGGAATGAATATGGCTTTCTTAGCCAGGAATAATATGTGGTGTGCCAATACTGGGGACCTTAGAGTTTTGTGATAACTTTATGATGGGGTTTACTGGCAAAGGCATGCCCCCTCATGAACAGACCCTCAGTGCCACAAGGATGAATTTATAGTTAAGACTCACCATCCTGTAGTAAGAATTGCCAGAGGTCCGAGGCTCCAATCCTGAATCAGCTGTTGAGATCATGATGACTCTTGACAGGCCTTAATGGCCCTGATGGCCCCCTGGGGACCTACAACCCCTGCTTGGTCCTGAGCACCCAGTCCTTGCCTTGTGTCTGTCTCCTGGGTGGAGCTTGGACCTGAATTATAACCCAGCTTCCAGCCCTGTCTCCGCCAACATCTCCTGCTGCTCTGGGCTGGATCCTAGACATGGTTCATCTCTTTATCTTGTCTGCGGCTATGGATGGACCCTGCAACCAGCACCCAGCTCTGTTTGCTGGCTTAAGTTACTGTGGGACCATGTCCAATAGGGAGGGCACGGCTTGTGCTTGATTTCCCCTCAGCTCCCAACTCTTCTCCCTCATTAAACAGAGGGAGTGAGCTGCTCTTAAGCTCCCTGATGTTTCTTGTCCTTCAGACAAATGGAGCAGCAACATAGACCACCAAAAAGTCCCTCCAGGAGGCCTCTGTGGTTGAGCGTGGTGGGGATGATTTGCAGTGCTTTGGGTGTGATGAGACATAAAGTGTATATCCACATAGCCAAAAGACAAGAGGCACACATACTCCTGTTTGTATAGCAAGACTGTTAATGGAATAAACTATTAAACTTGCTGTCTAGTTTGTAAGCCATGACTCTGAGCATTACAGTGGGAGTACAGCACTTGAGGCACAAGGCAACAGACTTCTGGAGTAGTTTCTATTTTCAGAGAAATCCAGTGGCTTTAGTCCTAGTCCATTTGTTTCCTCAAAGAGGAAAAAAAAAACCAACCCAAACCCCAAACATTAAGACACAGTAAGCTTCACCACAAATTAAGATAATGTTCCTTTATCTGTTAACTTGAATGGCTATACATATCTCTATCAGTGCATTTTCCTATAACAAAGCACTGCCTCATACTAGTGACAAACTCTTCTTTGTTTCTGCTACTCCCAAGCCCCAGCAAAACCAGAAACACTCCTTTCTTTAACAGATAACTTCATTTTTTTTCTCTGGAAAAAAGTATTACACCCTGCCCCAACTTGAAAACCTGAAGTCTAACAAAGTACCATATAGCTCATGATGATTTCTTTTTTTTCTCTCTCAGTTGTTTCACATCGAAAGACAGTAATTACTGCATTGCCTCTCACTTAAAAATAGGCTGAAGCTACATTGCTGTTTAGTGCTATTACTGCTTGCTTGCAGGGCTGTCTCAACTATCTGAGTGCTTTTTGACAATTATGGTCTGAAGGTGCCAACAAACCTGTCCCTCATGCTCCTGAGGTGGCCACTTGGACACAGCCAAAGCTCGGGCCCATGCTGCACCATCAGCACCAGCAGTGTTCATGCTTACAGTGCTCCCCTGCAATCAACTCTTGCCATCAGCACCATGCTGAGAGACACCCCGTTTTCCCTTGCTGCCTCCATCCATAGGTACAACACAGGTGCATGATAGAATTACCAAAGCACAAGTACAGCAGAACTGGAATAACAGTAATGCTGTTAATTGCTTTTAATCTCTAGCTCTTTTTCAAAACTGTCCTCAGCTTAAGTACCAAGATTGCTGCTACAACCAAGCAGTCATCTTTTCTGCATTTCCCTCATGAACCTAACACAAAGGAAAATTGTCTGTTGCTTTCTCTTTGTACCTTCTACTTTTCAGCCTTCAAAACAGTGTTTTAGCAAACAGTCCATCCCACATGCACACCTTGTGGTCCAGTTTTTCAGCACTGCATCTGAGTGCCTTTATCAAGACCACTTTACACCAAACACCCTAAAGGCAAAGGGAAACTTCTTTTTTCTATTCACTAGGTAATCAGCTTGGTTCAGCTTCTACAACATTGCAAATTTTCAGCTCTGGGAAAAGATGTAGAGAACAGGGTTCATGTGAAATATATGGCACAAACATCCAGCCAGATCCACAGTGGGAA
The DNA here is from genome assembly GCF_012275295.1 of Melopsittacus undulatus. Classification (NCBI taxonomy): domain Eukaryota; kingdom Metazoa; phylum Chordata; class Aves; order Psittaciformes; family Psittaculidae; genus Melopsittacus; species Melopsittacus undulatus. Next base: position 57,487,789 of record NC_047533.1, read on the forward strand.
AAAAATGGGCAGGGCTGTGGAGTAGGAGTGCAAGGATTGTGGAAAACGTCCACCTAGGTGCTTGGTGACAGCCAGCATGGCTTCACTAAGGGGAAATCCTGCCTGACCAGTTTGGTGGCCTTCTACGATAGGGCTATGGAACTGATGGACAGGGGTAGAGCAGCTGACATCCTCTACCTGGACTTGTGCAAAGCATTCGACACTGTCCAACATGACATCCTTGTCTCTAAATTAGAGAGACATCAATTTGATAGGTGGATCACTCGGTGGATAAAGAACTGGCTGGACGGTCGCATTCAAAGAGTTGTGGTCAATGGCTCAATGTGTGGCTGGAGACCAGTAATGAGTGGTGTCCCTCAGGGATCGGTGTTGGGATCGGTCTTGTTCAACATCTTTGTTGGTGACATGGACAGTGGGATTGAGTGTGCCCTCAGCAAGTTTGCCGATGACACCAAGCTGTGTGGTTCGGTTGATACGCTGGAGGGAAAGAATACCATCTAGAGGGACCTTGACAAGCTTGTGAGGTGGGCTGATGCCAACCTTATGAAGTTTAACCATGCCAAGTGCAAGGTCCCACACCTGGGTCAGAGCAATCCCAGGCACAGCTACAGGTTGGGCAGAGAAGAGATTCAGAGCAGCCCTGCAGAGAAGGACTTGGGGATGTTGGTGGATGAGAAAATGAACCTGAGCTGGCTTCATTGTGAACTTGCAGCCCAGAAAGCCAACCGTATCCTGGGCTGCATCAAAAGGAGCATGACCAGCGGGTCCAAGGAGGTGATCCTGCCCCTCTACTCTGCTCTTGTGAGACCTCAACTGGAGTATTGTGTGCAGTTCTGGTGTCCTCAACATCAAAAAGATATGGAACTGCTGGAACAAGTCCAGAGGAGGGCCACGAAGACGATCAGGGGACTGGAGCACCTCCCGTATGAAGACAGGCTGAGAAAGTTGGGGCTGTTCAACCTGGAGAAGAGAAGGCTGTGTGGAGACCTCATAGCAGCCTTCCAGTATCTGAAGGGAGCCTATAAGGATGCTGGAGAGGGACTCTTCATTAAGGACTACAGTGACAGGACAAGGGGTAACAGTTTCAAACTTAAACAAGGGAAGTTTGGATTGGATATCAGGAAGAAGTTCTTTATTGTAAGGGTGGTGAGGCACTGGAATGCATTGTCCAGGGAAGCTGTGAATGTGCCATCCTTGTTGGTGTTCAAGGCCAGGTTGGACAGAGCCTTGGGTGACATGGTTTAGTGTGAGATGTCCCTGCCCATGGCAGAGGGGTTGGAACCAGATGATCTTAAGGTCCTTTCCAACTAACTTTTGCATGATTCTGTTCTATGATCATGGGGTGGACTGACATGCTGTTCATTTGACAGTAGAAGACGAAATCTACAGCTGTTTTCTGTTCCCTTCCTCCTGATTTCAGTGGTATAATAGCCCCAAATCCACATCATAATGAGCAGTAAGGGGATACAGAGCCTGAAACAAACATTTTGGACTAAGCTGTAATTAGATGTTACCTTAAGGAAATACCTGAAATGGTCCTGTAAGTCTTAGGAATTAAGTGTTAGTGCAGTTTTCATTACAGAACACATTACATCAGGCAAGTTTGGGATCATGCCCGAAATTCCAGGTATAATAAATGATAATAACAAAAATAACATTATGGCCAGTTACTCTGGGGGCGGGGACAAGGGATGGGGAGTAGGTAGTGGAGGATCTGGTGCTGAAAAAAAGCCATAAGCAGTGTGGTATCTGCTAAATTGGAAAAATACATATTACATGTATAAAGGAGGGATGCACTAACACAGATAACATGTTCCAGATTGACACTCAGGAGCTTCACTGAAGAAGAAGAGGTGATGGGATACTGGTTATCATACAGTAATAAGGATAGGTAGAACAGTCTTGCCTGGGACCTTATCAAGCAGCAGGGGACCAAGAATACTGTAAATGATATCAGGGAAAAAAAGGCTTAAATTGGAAAGAACCTCACTTGGAGCATGTCTCATTGCTTTCTGCTTCCATGACAGAAAAAAGAAACAGCACTGGCTCAAGACATGGCTGGGCCAGGACCTGAAGGATGGGATGATTCTGCAGAGGAAGGATCATTTTCTCCCTGTTTTAGAAAGGGGGCTAATGTCTAAAGGCTCTTGGAAAAGTATCAGTGCAAAAAGAATGTTTAATGTGGGATAATACAGATACTTTCATGTAAAAGGTGCCTAGGTTGGGAGGTCTGCAGAGGGACTTTTGAGCAGGTACACGAGCCTGTTGTGTCATCCTTGGACAGGGAAAGCTGCTAACCATATAATTCAAGTCTCACACTAGACTCCTTTGAGCTTTAACTGCGCACTTGTAAATAAAATATTAATGAAACAGATACTTTAAAGCTTGATATGTATTAAAAATTAAGAGGAAGACAGGAACTGTGAAAACTGCAGTGCCCCATTGGTCTGTTCAGGCTTCAGCTCTCTCTGGAGAGATTGAAGATACAGAGTGTGCTCTATGCAAAGCCCTAAGACAATGAACTTTTCAAATGGAACAAACAGGATAAGGTGTGAAATATCTGGGACCCGATGCAGTTGGGATTATTGTAGGTGTCAGGTGTATTTTCCTAGCAGAACTGACTACTTGTTGCTTTGGAGAGACTAACTCCCAATGTTTTAACCTCCATTTTGTAGGAAATTAAAAAAATGACAAATCTTGTGCCTGCCTGTGTGAAAAAGAGGGAGGATGCCCCTGTGTAGTAGTACAACTTATTCAAGTAACTTAAGTGTCCCACCTACAAAGGCTTTCCTTCCAAGACAGTCAACAGGCTACTTCTGTAGTCATTGGAGAGATTAAGGCCCTTTGGGTGATTCATCTCATCCAACGGTACAAAAGGAAAACAGCTAGATGAAATCCACTTTGAAGTTGCTTCCCCCAGGAGCTCTTTTCCCAACGGATCTTTAAATAACAGGCACATCTAGTAACAGGCTCTCACCACACTACAATGAAGATTGCCCACTTGAAACATCTTCACAGCTTTCCCGATTTATGGTCACACTTGCTTCTTCACATGGAAAAAAAAGCTTAAACTGAAATAGGAGAGATGCCTCTCTCTTGCTGATGAGTCTAGAAGATACTGTTTCGATGACCTTTGTAGCCTCAGCTGCATTGGAGAGCAAGTCAACTTCTGAGCTAACTAAAGGAGTGAACGTTTCATGCATAACACCTTTTGGTTTGCCATCAAGATGGAGTTACAGATGGCCAAGGGAAACAAGGGTTCTTACTGTAACCTTTGTGCAACAACAGATCCCCCTCTAAATTAGTCCTGGCTGTAGCTGTCCAGTCTCTGATGCAAAGACAGAGAGAAATGCAAAGGCAATGCCTGTGGATAAATCAGCCATTTTGCAGTAATGGCATCTTCTAGACCTCATTATTAATGAGTCTGCAGTACAAAGTGAAAAAACACCAGAGTGAGTTGAGGGAGTTAACATCTCCACTGCCTTCCCCTTTTCAATTATTCAGGAGACGTATATAGTGTTCAGAGAACTGAATTGTATACCCCTAGTTACCCAGTATTTAGTATTACTAACAGCACAGTCAAAATTAATCAAGCCTATCCATAGGCAAAACTCATCCTAAAATCAGTGTGAATTCTGACTGAATAAAGACTGAATAAAAACCAAAATTCCAATTCAATTCTCAGTTGAGCTCTGCAGTCCAACCATCAGGCCCGGAAATATTTTTGAATTTCACCATCATGAGAGAACACCTGGGCCCAGTAATCCCAACTCTATCCACTCTTCATTCCAGTGTCAACTGGGCATACACACAAACCAGAATTTGACATCTGGCTGCTCAAAGCTAAGCCATAAAGTAATTGTACTGGAGAAGAAAGAAACCGATCCCTGAGGCTCTTTTCTGGTATTCCTTTACAGTTGTTTTCCTGCAACTCCCTGAAAAAGACTGGTTTTAAAAAACCTGTTCAGATTTCCTTCTGTGCCAGGCACCACATTTTGTTTGGCATATATGTTTCTGATAGCCTTCCCTCTGCAGATGTCTATAAAGTTCACATCAGTCAGTTCTGCAAACTAGATATATTAACATCAACACAGATAATTTTCTTCCAAGCACAGTTTTTTCTCACATCGATGCTCTGCTGCTCATTTTTGGATCCATAAATATGACACTATTGCTACATATCCAGGACACTCAAGATTCCTGTGATGCTTAACACAGGCTGTACAGTGCTGTAACAGCCCATTTTCACTATCAGCAATGAGGCCTGAGACCTCAACAGCTTCTGGCTCTAGCCGTTTGCTGACGAAAAAGGGAGATTTCTTTTTAATTTTATTTCATTTATCCTTTTTTGCTTTTCCTAACTCCCTTCCAGAAATTAGAATTCTTGAAAATGCATGTGTAAAAGTAAAGAAAAGGGAAAAAACTCAACAATCACCAAAATCCCACCTCCCAGTTATCACTGTGACTTTTCTTACGTGGGAGAATGGGGTCCAGTGCAATTTGAAGTGAGGAGGAAGGGGCGGGGAGAGAAGCAAAACATTTCCTACTCCTTAAAGCCAACACAAGAGTTAGAGATATGGAAAACAGTTTATAATTACCTCTGTTGAGTGAAGCTGAACTGTTTATATCTCCAGTAATAAAGGAAGACTCGGACTGCTTTCGAACTGTGTCGTTCCACATCCTACGAATCCGGCTCTGAAGAGGGATTGAACCACAGCAGGTAATGAAATTTAAGCAGCTGCACATAGGTTTCTCGCTGGCTCACTAAAGTTGTCTATTGGCATGTCTAGCTCAGGATGAGACTTGTTTCTAGCCAGCTGTAAGCAAGCAGTTGCTGTTTGTTATAACACACCTTGTAGATGCCAGACCATACCTGCCTAACTTCATGACACAAGTGCCTGGCTCAAAGATGTGCATAATTGGATTGCATACATCTAAACTAAAAAAAAGCAACAGAAATCATATACAAGATAAACCCAGATGCATGCAAGCTACAGATTTACCAATATAGTATCAAAGAATGGGAAAATAACTGAGACACAGAAACATTAATGCTTCCTATTCTCAGATAGCTTGTGTCTTATTTTTCATGAGGTGTAACAGAAGCCTTCATCTGTGTCTTGGTGTCCTTGAATGAACAGAAGTTTTCTATAGCTACTATCCATCTTGAGAAATATTGGGAGAAACAAAATCCCCACAAATGAATGACTTCTGTTCCCCTACTGAAAAATCTGGAATGGTTTTACCATCTGTGGCATAGCTTCTGCTGCGGGGGAAACCGTGTCCTGAATATGTTTGCCTTCTGCTTTGCATCTCAAATACACTGTGGAGTATCTACCTCTGTGGCTTTTATGCCACTGTCTCGCTTCTCTCCAAAGAGATCTTGAAAAAGATCAAAAATTCAGTCAATATGCATCTTGCAAGCGGTTCAACCATGTGTCCAGGGAAAACTCTCTCTCACTTCATCTCTCAGAGTATGATGGATGTGTCCCATGGTTGTGTTAAAGTAGTGTTAGGTGGTCTGGCGGATTGGGAAGGCTGGTTTCCACTGTGACAGAAAATGTTTGTCCTAATTGCTAAAAATCCAGTGCTTCCCATAGTGGGATCCTAGCCATGCAAGATCTCCCAGTGCTTATTCATGTTGTCACAGCTGAAAAGTGTCCCCTAGTCTACTCATTAACCATGTAGTAATGACTTCTCCTAATCATGCATTAGCCTTCTATAAATGGAAACACAATGTAACATGAGGCCCAGGGACTTTTACAGCAATTATTTTTTACCTGGACATTTAATCTATTGTATTTCTCTGACATGACCCATTGTGGATTAATTATTATGTTTCCAAAGTGCTTTTCAGAGAAAAAATGGATCTTAGGACTTTTCCTTTTCATGGACTTCTCTACTCAAAAGCTTGGAGTCAGATGTTTTTAACAACTCAGAATGATTTCCATCCACTCTCCATCACCTGTGTGAGATTTCTCCCGCCTGTGACAGGTCTTAGGCACTTCCACCCTTCCAAGGATAAGGCTCTGCAGGCAAAATAATCTGTCTTGGTACCTCAAACCTCACCTGCCATGAAAGGATTGCTGCCAGCCAGGAGACTCAGTCCACCCTCAAAAGGGCTTGTTTTCTTGTGCTGAGACTGCTAAATGGGAGGGCCTATTAAAATCAACTCCTCTTAAAGAAGAGAGCACCTTACCCAGTAGCTAAGTTATGTAAGCCAAAAATGTTCAATATTGCTAATGTTGCTGGATATGGTGAGTTTTAAACAGTATTGATTAATGTGGGATGTGATGGCCTACTAGTGAGAGGCTCCATATTTTATTGCTGTGTTTTTGCCCTGCATAGCATCCACACCTATGTAAATGCCAAAGTGGAATTCTTGGATGACATCTTGGAAAATGCTGAAAATAAATAATTATTTGATTCAAGACATAAATCACAAATTAGGTTTTCCTGGGAGGTTATAAACTGTTACTTGCTGCATGTCTTTCATAATTTAATAGTGGAACTGCCATGTATAATTACTTTCATTAGTAATAGTGAATAAATTTGTGTTTGGTTTCTATTGATTAAGAAGTAAGCTTCTTCATTTTATTTGAACTGTTCATCCATAAATCTGCATCTGTATGTACAAGCTGCAAAATTGCCAAGTGCACAAACTACATGAAACCTGAATTTTCAGGTGACCAAGGCATAACAAATCCAGTAACTTAATAAGATAATCTGACCACAATGGCTTCTCCTAATATGTCTATAAACTAAGGCAAATTGAGTGAGGCAAGGAATTGGTCAAATCACTGATTGCCAGAAAGCAAGCCTTTTCACTGTAAAGGCTGTTGCAATTCTCTTGTAATCTTCTTTTAGCAAGAAAAATACTTGGTTGTTACAGCATCATTCCTGTACACAGCAAAAGCAGTGACAACCTTCAGCTCATGATTAAAGGATGCACTGCGATGCAGCATAGCACACAAAATGCTCCCAGTTCCTGATTCCCATAGGGAGCAGGTAGAACAGCTCAGGTGATGACCACCCACCTACCTCTAGAAGGCAAATTTGGACTTTTTATTCTCATCACAATTATTTAGAAGGTTTCTGGAGAGGCACTAACTGCCATCAAATCCTAAGGGAAGGCACTGTGTTGAATTCAGGTCCAGGAGGGAGGGAAATCTCTGTGGGTGCACTAGGGAGAGGCCTAAGGCAGCTCCTTTGGTGCCAAAAGGATATTCCCTCCCAGCATAGCCATGAAGGATATTGGCATGGTGGTGCAAAGGAGTGGGGTGTGAACAAGAAAGGTGAGTTACCTGTGAACCTGTGGAATATCTTCCAGGTGTCCGTGACCCTGAGGTCTTTCCTGAGCCGATAGAGCTCTCTGTACTTTTCCCACTACAGCAATGTGTGCGCAGGCATTTTCCATACTCTTTACGTACCTAGCCAAGGAAAGAGCAAAGATGGTTAGGTCCTCCTCCAACCCACTGCCTGCCAGTTTTTAACACAGCCCTTGATTTTTCCTCAGTGGTTCATTAAAACAATACCTGTTGCAATATGTGGGGAAGAATTACACCTTGCAACTGAAAGATCTTGATACATGAGCTACGTCATTTATGATGGTGTAAGGGACAGCTTTTATGCAAGCAAAGCTGTTTGTTGACACCAGTCAGTTGTAGCTTCCTCTGAGGCACATCAAAAGAGCACAGGAGATACCACAGTTACACTATTTATGACTGAAAATTAATATCCTCATAGATTTGATATAAACTAGCATATTGGCTCATCAAGGTACTAAAAGTTATTGCTTCTGGCAGGGGACTAAGAAGAATTCCAAGAGAAACATATAAAAATTATTGATTTTTTTTTTTATTTTATATTATTTCTTGCAGTCAAATTGAAACTCCAGGAAACTATAGAGCTAACAGCCCTAGAGATTACATTCCCAGTGCACAGGGGTGGCTGGAACCTGCTTTCCCACATTAAAGTGCAAGCCAGTCATGTTTTGATTGGGCACTGCAGTCAACCCAGGCCAGTTCCTTGTTTGGAGTAAAGCTGTGAACCTCCTTTGCTTTAGGTTCACTGGTTTGTGCCAGGGCAGGATCTAAGCTTTGACTGAGCTTCAGGTGTGACTTCTTATGGGCAGCAATACCCAGAAACCAGAGGGGACAAGACTAAAAATGAGCAACCTGTAATAAAAAGCCAAAATCAGTCATATTGCCTATTGTAAAAAAAAAAAAAAAACAACAAAAAAAGCCCCTCAAATCCCCTGCATGTCCAAACCAGCAGTTGACATTCCTTGGAGCATACAGTTAGCTGTGAAATTCTGCCAGACTATCTATGAGCATTTCAAAACTGTGTGAAACAACTGTTTAAATAGGAAATTACAGCTTTTTCATTAGGCTCTTCCTTAAGCGCCTGAGACAAACACAATACCATGAGCGCCCAATATGCTCGAGTGCCTCATCAATCCTTTGCTGAGAGAAAATAATTCAATTGCTTTAATTAGCCACCCACTGTTTGCCTCTCTGTAGCTTTTTGCTGATTTTCTAGTCCATGATAGATAGGAAAGGAAGGGATTTTTTTTCTCACTTTCTCCTCTCATGTAATTTCTTCCTCAGCTCTTAGGTCAGAGAGATGCATCTACCCTACAGCAAGGAATCAGCTGCATTCTCCTTCCCTCCATGGAGCCATACATCAGAAGTGATCCCACAGTCACCAGGGATGGTTTAAGGATGTAGACTGGCTTGAGACATCAAAGAGAATGGTTCTTCTATGCCAAGTGAGCACCCAGATAACCAAGGTGCCTGCAGTGCTGTGTTGAGATGCTGGGTTACAAACTGGTTCTTTGCGAGGTGCACTGGAGGCAAGAGCATGGACCAAAGAGAAAGAATAAAAATTGCTCATCAAAGAGGCACCTGCAGGTTTAGCTAGTGATGGTGATGCTTCCTATGTTCTTATTAACATGTTGCCTGCTAACTTTCTTGCTGAAGGTTTTGGGATCATCATGCTGCTGCACCTTGCTGTTGCTTTTAAGCAGCTGCATCTAGATAAAGCATTGAAGCTTTTTAAGATGCACAAATTTGAGATTAAATGACAGGACAAAACTCTGAAACCCAAAAGTCTTCCTTTGGTTTCAAGAATGACATCTTTGCACACCTCTGCAGATCCTTCTATAGGCATTGCTCACAGAGCTCACTTGCTATGACTAATTTTGCTTATGTTTTCACAGGTCTGATCTCCCCTCCCTGTATAGGAAAACATGAAGCAAGCCTGGGGCTCTTGGATGGACAACAGACATCAGCATGGCCCCAACTTTATCCAGGAAGCTACTTCACCAAAAGACACTGGTTACACTGCAAAACTGCATCCCATATGCATCCACTTATAAACTCTTCCCTCTGTCTGTATCAGGTAAAGAAACTGCCTTTTAAAACAAAGATGTACGTAAAAAATTATCAGCAGATAAGCACAGAACTGAAGAGCTCTGTACTACCGAATTTTAGTGAAGAATAAAACGGTTGTTAAAAATATTAATTACTGATTTTTAGAGACTGCAAGTTTGATCCGCATATACACAGATTTTATTTTGATTTTTTTCCCCCTGAGTTTAACTAATTTACTCCATTATTATCTTGAAAATGTTAATTGGGGCATACTTCAAGTTCCACCAAGAAGCACTTACTGTGCTTGCTTTGAGGAAGATTTCTAAAAGCTCACATCAGGACCAAGTAATACAAAAGCTCTTGCAGAGCACAAGTCCTTCAGTTCTTAAAAAAGTGGTAGAAGCAGTCCCTGTTACATACTATCAGCCCATATACGCTGCTGTAGAGAAGAGTGATTTCCCATAGGGACTGAAAGCAAGGATGTAAAGCTCCATTTTGCTGTGAGCACTGAGCCACATGAGGACTTTCCGGATGCTTGTGGAGTTGCTCCCATCTCAAATTAGCATATGTGAGAGGAAATCTGGCTTATAGCAGGTAAAGCCCTTTTACAGGTTCACTACTGTAAAGCTCTACAGTCAGCTGCCTTTTCCCTTGCTCACTGCCAGCACCCAGGCTGCTGAAATGCCATCGCCACATATCTTTGTTATCACTTCATTCCCTTGCATCTTGCTGGTTTCCAGTCTAAATACCACCCTTATTAAATATATGGAGATAAATCTGTGTAAGATGAATTCAGGGCACAGAGATGATGTTACACTGCGGTTGTTAGGCAACAAAAACACCCTATTACCACCTCTCCTACTGCTGGGAACTGTCTTACCTTTTTCTGGAGGACACAATGGAAAATGAATATAAACATTCCCTGCAGAGAATTGAATATGGTGAAGAGATACGCCATGATGACTGTGCTTTCATTAATATACATGAGTCCAAACGCCCAGGTGAGTCCTAATAGGCAGAGTAGCGCTATGGCACCTATAACCCAGGACCTGTTAGGAAAAACAAGAAAAAGAAAAGAAGAAAGGGATTGATTTCTCATCTACAAAAGAAGGCACATGTCTACAGGCAGGAAGACTTTGCCCACAGTTTTAGCAAAAAGCAAAGAGCTCATCAAAATGTATTGTAGCGAATTTTGTCTTCAAGCTGGATACAGTTTACAAATCTTCAAGCTTGAGGAAATATACAGAAATGGAAATGTTATGAGCATAGATATTTATCATAACCAAAGCATATTTGTAACCACAATGTTTCTATTCTTTCCCCCATCCCCTGCCTTTTTAAATGCAAAAGCAGTGTGCATGTAAATGACATGTAGATGCTATTTCTGCAAATGGCAGGAAAAGAAAATAAACCAACCAAAACAACTCTAAATGTCACTTTTTTAGTGTCCACTGGTTTCACTGGGCAGGAATGCCAGCTGGATTAGCTTCTTTATGCTTAACACCAAGACACATGTATTGCTGCATTTTAGCTAGTCTCCCATATGCCTGTAAGCCAGATAAACAACTACAAGCAGGTGGGCAAGCCCTCACTGCTTGCCAGATCTGCTCTGCACAAGGAGGCTCTGTGTGATGCTGCTTCACACTTCTTCCACCCTGTGATGAGGGGAAATACATATACACATCTAAGCACTCACATACCACATTTGTTAAAACAGGAGCTGCTACCTCAGAGAAAAAGAAAGGCAATCCTTCTTCACATCAGCTGCAAAACTAACATTATCACTTGCTCCACCCAGAAGGAATGAGGGAGTAGGGGTGCAGCCACTACTTGGCCCCAAAAGTTGTTCAAGCAAACATGGGTAGCCTGCAATTTCTACTTTTTTTCTTCCAGGAACTTTCTGCTTGGACTAACAGTGCTGGGGGCATAGGATGGCTGTGGACTTTCAGGAAGGCTGGAAGATCTTCTGGGATGGCAAGAGAAGTATTCCATGCTACTCTGCTAAATAACTCAGCCATCTGCTAAATTAACTTCTCACAAACTGATCTTCCAATACCAGGGCATGAGATGAAGTGTGACAAGCAGGGAAGGAACTGGGTCATTCTTCTAGCCATCTCCCTAGTTTCCACATGCTACATTTCCCACAACTTTAAAGGAACTGCTGCTGCACAGGGGAGGAAGTCAGCCTCTAGCTGGGAAACACAGCGGGAAGTGCGCAGCAAGCAGCACTGTGAGCATCCCTTTACCCTTTCCCTTAAGGCCTTGATTTTCTTGTCTTCCCCTGGTAATGTTAGGTGAAACATAAAAATGAATACAACTATATCCAATCTTTGCACCTCTTCGTCACTGTTTAACTCTGTTTAACTCTTTGGATCCCCAAAGCAGATGAGCCTGCAGCCAGCCAGCACCTCTCCCTCCTTGTCCACCTGACAGCAGCGTGGGGTGCTGCAGGAGGGCTCATAGGGACAACGACCTACCTACATTTCCAAGCCACTTCAGCCTTGTTGAAACTTGTCCAGGGTTAGGGCATATTTGGGCTTCCATCTGCTAAGCAGAGCATGGAGTGAGGGGGAGAAAGATGAAGCAGCAGCAGCTTAGGGGAAAAATAAGTCCTGCAGGGGTCAGGCAGGCAAGCTGCACTATGGGGACTCAATGGCAGCTGCAGCCTTGAATCCTTGTCCTTTTAGCAAGGCCTGCCACAAACAGAAGCACACCAATGTTGTATTTATGTTGTTTTGTGCTTTTTTTTTTTTGGTCTGGATATATATATATATTTTAAGGTATCAGTATGAGAATACAGCATTAAGCCTTCACTGAAGTTTATAAAATATAGATTATTTAACTACACAACCAGAAGAGCTCCCTAAGGTAACCATTTATTAAAGCAGTTCTTTAAAAATCACTATTATGTAGCTAGCAGACCAGAACAGCTCCTCTGAAGCATTTCCAGTCAATCCCGCTAATAAATATTTAGCATGAGGCAAATTGAAAATGCACTGTCAAAACCCTTTAGAAAAGTACCACTAGTTAAAGTACACAACTTCAGCTGCATGGTATATTTTTTCCCCAAGATTACACCATCATTGAGAGCACGTTATCATCTTAATTCCACACCAATTCAAAATATACGATATTTTACCCCTAAAAAAACCAACAAATTAAGTGAAAAACACCTTTTTTTTTTTTTTTTTTAGCTCCCCTTGCTTTTATAGTCTTTTCAAAATGATCCCCAGAGGATCAGAAAACTATTCTGCTCTGAAGCACAGCCAGTTCTTGAACCTGACTAAAGAGCCTTTGGCTGCAGAGGTGTGCAGGAGTGAAACAGTTATTTAGTGGAAATATGCTACCTTCAGTGATGGAAAGGTATCTGTGGGTTCGAAGACCCTCAGCAGTGCAAACTGCACGCGTTACAGTGTTGTGCTTCAGAAAACAAGACCTGGAGATAAAGAGGGCATGGAGATTACTATGAATAGCTCCATCCCGTATCCACAGAAATGAAAAGAACCAAGCGATGAAAGAGAACATGGGAATGGTGCTGCAAGAATGAACACAAAGGACTCTTCACCAGAAGAACAAACTGAAAGTCTACTGCAAAGTTGATTTGCTTTTATTTGTGCTACTGTGCATTACTTTTTGGTTGCAGGAGAAAAACCATGGATGGCCTAAGGTGCATAATTTCTAGGCAGTTTTGGCTTTCTTCTCAGTTTTTATTGGTGCAACTTGTGGTTTTTGTTTTGCTCTTTGTACAGACTTGCTGTTGCTTTTTCATAGTTTTTCTTTCCTGTAGTGCAATTTTATAGTGATAAAGAAACAAAACCATCCATATTTTGGTGTAATTGAAAATCAGACATTTACAATTAGGGACAATTAGGTACTCCAACAAGTAAGGAGACGGTCTCCAATGCATAGAACAAGATTTACTTGCAGTGCTCCCATTAACTAGAATAGGAATCATGGGGATTACCACCCATGTACCTTTCTGGAAATTTACTTATGTATTTAATGTTACTATAAAGCACTCTCAGTAACAAGAGCACAGTGGACCAGAGGGTTGCTACTGGTATAACAAGTCTGTACTACACAGGATTAACTTGGGAATATTCACCTTGAGTTTATGTCCAATCAAAGAATATAAAGCCAATAAGGGGACAACTGGTTGGCAATACACATGCAGCACATTTACTCTGCATGTTAGCTGTATGCCTGACCAGTTTCCCAGTATTTCCTGCACAGTTTGCTCTTCTGCCTCAAATGCGAATGACAGAAGCTTTAATGATTTTTCAATATTGATCTGACAGCTGGTTCATGAGACCACACTGATAAATGAAATTTATCAGCCATTCAGGTCATTCTTACTTGATGAAGGGTCTGTTATCCTCATAGCTAAAGAATGCATAGACATAAAGACAAGAACACCAACATTAGAAATATAACGACATAGAGAATATAGCTTACTGCTAGTTCCCCTCCCTTCTCCCACCAGCCATCACCGAACACAAAGGCAGACTGCCAGCAGGTGCCCCTGGTACAAACCAGCCAGCCTGGCTTGCTGCCCCAGGGAATTGAAACATGACCGTGGACACTGGCTTCATACACAGAAGCAAGCATCATTAGCTGCAAGCTGCAGCTACCCCTCATGATTCTGATCACGCAACTGACAACTGACTTTGAAATCTGTTTTAAAAACTATGGGTATCTCTGGAGAAGATGAAGTTTGAAATTCCAACATAGCACCACAGAAGGCTTTCATGCATTCAGGTGCAAAACTTCACCATGCCTCCAGCACTCTCCACCTGTGGTGCTGTAGTGTATCACAGAAACCTCTTTATTACTGTTTACTTTTTCTTAAGTGTAACTCCCAAGTTACTAACTTCTGAGCCAGGCTGCAGCATTATCTTCTTTCTGAGATAACAGCATTAGGATCTTCTAAAGCCCTGGGTGACAGAAAGCATTAGTCTATTTACTCCCATTTCACAGGGAAAGACAAAGAAAGGACTCTGCCAAGCAACAGTGCAATGCAGCCTGCTGCAGTGAAGAAGCAGCCATGATGAACCACTCAAAATATGCTTTGCACTTTTTGCACAAAAAGTCCCATCTTGACCCCTGGCATGGTCACAGTGTGTCTTTGGGAAAGGGAGGGAACAGCTGTCAAATGTACTGGATTTGGCCATGCTCATAACACTTGCCCTGACCTCACTCTGAGCAGCGAGACAAAAGTAGAAGACAAACCATGGGGGACAAAGTGGCCATCCCCACATCACTCACAAATAAGCAGTGCTATCTGCGGATAGTGGTCAGTGGCTCAGTGTCTGGATGGACACCAGTGACAAGTGCATCTCTCAGGGGTCCATACTGGGCCAGTACTGTTTAATATCTTCATCAATGATACAGAGAGTGAGACTGAGTGCGCCACCAGAGTTTGCAGATGACACAAAGCTGAGTGTTGCAGCTGACATGCCAGAGGGAAGGGATGGCAGCCAGAGGGACTTGGACAGGCTCAAGAAATGGGCCCATGCAACCTTTTGTTGAAATTCAACAGGGCCAAGTGCAAAGTCCTGGATCTGCACTGGGACAACCCCTGGTATCAATACAGGCTGGGGGATGAAGAGGTTGAGAAGTCTTCCCTGAGGAGAAGGACCTGGGGGTACTGGTGGAGAAAGATTGGACATGAGCTGGCAATGTGAACTTGCAGCCCAGAAGGCCAAGCACATGTTGGGCTGCATCCAAAGGAGTGTGGCCAGCAGGTTGAGGGATGCTCTGGTGAGACCCCACCTGCAGTACTGGAGTCCTCAGTACAGGAGAGACATGCACATGTTGGAGAGGGTCTAGAGGACAGCCACATAAATCATCAGAGGGCTGGAACACCTCTCCTGTGGGAAAAAGCTGAGACAGTTGGTCTTCTCAGCCTGGAGAAGACTCCAGGGACACCTTACTGCAGCCTTTCAGTTCTTAAAAAGGGCCTATAAAAAAGACGAGAGAAACTTTTTAGCAGAGCCTGTTGTGATAAGACGAGGTGTAATGTTGCTAAACTAAAAGAGGGAAGATTCAGGCTGGATGTGAAGAAGAAATGTTTTACAATGAGGGTGATGAAACACTGGCACAGGTTGCTCAGAGAGGTGGTGGATGTGCCATCCCTAGAGACATTCAAGGTCAGGCTGCATGTGTCTCTGAGCAACCTAATCAGGTTGAAGATGTCCCTGCTCATTGCAGGGGGGGCTGGACTAGATGACCTTTGAAGGTTCCTTCCAATCCAATATAAGCTATTATATGAGTCTATAATCTCAGCTTGAGCACCTACAACATCCCTGAGCTAGAGTCCTCCCTGCCTCCATATCGATACCCCCCTTCTCTCTTCCTCTTTTTTCCCCCTCCCACCACTAACAGCTCCCTGCAGCTCCTCTCCAGCATCCAACCATCTCCTTCAACTTCCCTGGCTGACACCGCTGCAGGGATATCCCCTGGTTATCAGCTGCCACATAACAGCTGCTTGCCTTAGATCTTGTACCACATCTGCCAGCCACATGAGGACATCTGAGCTATCCTAGGGCACTCAACAGCAGTGTCTAATAACACAAATGCAAAGCACATCAGGATTAGGAAGGAAAGAGGAAGTAACTGTAGAGAGCAGGTGGCTCTACTGAGTTCCTGCTTCCAAGACACAGCAAGGAAAGTTTAGACCCTTTGGCTCATCAAAACATAGGCTAAAGCAGTGTAACCTCAGCATCTACAATGTACCTGGGGAGCCACCATGAACACAGAAAGCCTATGGTATCAAAAGGCTCCCCCCCAAACCATAGCTGCACCAGTGGGGACCTCCAGCCCATCACAGCTGTGTAGTATGATGTTGGTCAAATCCCTCTGCTTCTCTTTGCCCTCTCATCCACTCAGCCTGCAAGATTACCAGGGCAAGTTCCCATTATGCTTCTGGCACATCTAGCACCACAGGACCAGCAGCTCCCTCCAGATGCAACAGAATTAAACGAAGACATGAGACAGTCTGGAGCTCTCAGCTCAGCAATGTGGGCAGGAGCAGGGCATGAATTTCTATTACTGTGTTCACAAGCACTGAGATTTTATGGTGAAGACTTTACTGTTGAAATGTCGCTAGTGATAGCTTATAAAAAGAGAGAATTAGGGAAATTTTTTACTCTGTTGCTGCTATCCAGGCTCTCAGAAAGTTTTTCAGTGATCTGTAATAGCCTTTCTTCAAGGCAGCTGAAGGCTCCATTTCATCTTTCTACAGACAAAATGTAAAATTGGCAAACTCGGATTACCTTTTAGCTTGAGGCTAACACTTCAAAGAAGCTCACGAGAAAACCGTCAAAAAGACCAGCACAGTTTTTACCCCCTTTTCAACTTGGATATGCCTAGGACCCACCACCCAAACAAGCAGGTGCCTAAGAAGTGAGATTTTCAAAGATGCCTAACTCCCAAACACTTCAAAACCTTACATATAGGGCCAGTAGGACACAGTCTTTTATATCACTCACAAAACACAGATCATTCCTTTTCATTTTAACAACTCAAGTGTTGTAAGAAGCTTAGCTCTTGTGTTAGCCACACAATTCATGCCTGACAAAAATTACTCAGAATGGGGTTTTCTTTCCCCTTGTAAAGTCTGTGAAACCTATCAGTGCTACAGTAATACTGTGTCATTATCTGTAATACATAAAAAAACATCACTTAGACAAGAGAAAAGCCTTGGAAGAGCCTTAACTCATAGGAAAATAGAGCTGTTAACTGGAAAACTGAGATTATATTCACTAGTGGTACAGGCAAATACTAGTTTGAAGTAGAAATTGTTGGGAAGTCTAGTCTAGCACAACTTGAGGCACTACATCTGAAGTGCTTTCTCCAGATGTGGATATATTCTTCCAATTCCTAACAGTAAGGGATACAGCCCATTGAATTTAAACTACATGACTGTGACCCCTCCATAGTCAATGTGAGACTGATACCCTCAAAGAGCAATTTATTCCCTACAAGAACAGGTATTTAAGGCAGCTGAGGCTTCGCCACTCCCTGAAGAAATTCTATTCTCTACTGTCTGCTGAGGAAATCTGAATGATGGCTTCAGTGAGGGCTTCACTTTCAAATACCTGAAGTTAAAAAGCCCTTCTTTTTAATGTGGTTGCGTTATTCCTTTAACCGGCAAAATGTTACCTCATCTCCCTTGTGTTTCTTCAGAGCCCAGATGATGAATAGTGAATGGCCTACCAATCCATATAAATACCTAATTCATTTTCTAATCTTAAAAAAGCCCTGACTTTACCTTGGGGCAAAGACTTCTTAAGGTTAATTACACATCATGTAAAACTATTTCAAAATCTTATTTTAGATGTCTTCCAATTTCCCAGAGTACTTTCTCCTTCAATGATGAGAAAGCATCGTTCATATTACCTTCTATAGTCCTGTGACATTTCCAGACCAATACTTTTTTAAAATTTGCTAAAATTACCCTCTAACCTTATTTAGATGCTTAGGGAACTTCAAACCCAATGCACCCTATGCTCAGGAACTCCTTTCATGCTGCCTATCCTTTTAAAACCACAACATGTACCTTTTTGAAACAGCCAAATTGCCAGAATATACACTGACAGTCCAATACAGAGGCACAGACCATCTGCAACTTGAATTACATGGTGCAAACCACTTCCACGTATGTAGATTAGCAATATCCTGGGTTGCTAAAGCTTTCTTTTTTTTTTCAGCAGGAATAGCTGAAATTTAAGGTAAATTTAAGGCAAGAATTCACCTTTACACACAGATCGGTCTGAAAATGCTGCTGAACAAAGAAAGCCTGTTATCAAAAAGCAGCTATTCAGGTCTCATTTGAAAAGAATACTGGCTAGTAGCCCTACATTTTGCAAAGAGGGTTGTTCTGCTTTTTTTATATTTAAAAAAGTGTGGGGTTTGAGCCACGTTTTAGAGTAAAGCTAGGCCTTTAATAAAACTCTATAGCTAATCGACTTCAGAAGCTACCATTTTATTCAACCTTTTATGGTTTAACTTTATCTAACTTGAATTTATCATTCTTTTGATAACTAAAAGTATTTTCCCATCCCTCCAGCAGCAAGGAAAGGCTCAAGTAAGCACATGAACTTAGTGCTCAGGCCCCAAAATAACACAGTTTAGCTAGTAAGCAAAAATGCCACACTGAATACACAGGACCTTTAGTAGCCGTTATAGGTGATGAAACCCAAATAAAAATAGATGGATGATGTGCCCCCTCGAAAGCATTTGGAAAGACTCATGGAATTCATTTTAATATGGCACAAATAAAGCTGAGAGACAGACATTTCCTGCAGGCAAGCACAAGAGAGAGACAAAATAAAGCGTGCTATTGTGTCTCCCCACTGCCTGCCAATATAAGGCAGTGCGGATGTTTGTTTTCTTTTCCTTTTTTTTTTTTTAAAATTTCAAGGATTAGAAAAGATTGATTTATTGAACTGCTGAAAATCTACAGGAAGGAGGTGGAAAGTCCAGCACTCCCCTCCTAAAGCAAAAAGGTTCATCACTAATTAGTGAAGGAGCATCTTCATGGTGAGAAAAATCAATTGTAAGCAATAAAGGAGTGCTTAAGGGATTTTGCCTTTCCATTTTGTGACAGTTACCACCTTGATGGCATGAAGCCAAATGTATTCCTAATAGTCTTCCTTAGGCTGCTAGTATTTATCATGCACCTTTTCGAGCTATCATTTCCAAGTCTTAAGTTCTGACTCCTGCGCCATCTTTGACGGGAGGTGACCAGTCCCCTGGAGACCTCTGTAACAACTGTGGGAGGCAGCAGGCCTGTCACAGTTTCATTTGCAAGAAGAAACCTCTGGCTTTGCATGTCTTGGCTGGGGTCCTACCTCCAGCATAAGGGAAACTCTATAGATTGAAAGCCACTTTTGGATTCCACCAGTAGCTCTGAAAATTTTATTCAGATAAATGAGGCCAAGCCTTCCTTGGCCCTACGTGATGCCCAAGCCCAGGATTTGGGGCAACCTATGCCTGATTTTTTTTCTGCCAAAAGCAATTCCCCTCAACTCATCCAGGGAAGATATGGCCTTCTTTTTTTGAGATTTGTTCCTAATTATTGCAATTGGAAAGAGCAATTCTGCTAAGCTCATCCCATTTTCTGTAAGTAATTAATTACACTCAGAATTACTTACTCTATTTCCTTCCTCCTAAGTTTGCAAAGGCATGGCATGATTATTCAAGCCACACTGATGTGTAACCACATCAGTCTGATTGTTTCCACGTGATACGGAATCAGGAAAGTCTTTAGTCACATTTGTGTTACCCCAATAGCACCAGCAGGGCTTACTGGCAAAATACTTTAAATGTATGGCCTTTTAAAACAATAATAATGATTTATGGGATCACAGGAAGACCTTAGGTATTTAATGTCTTCCAGGATACTCTCACAAAGCAATAACGGCTGATTGATAGTTGGGGTTTTTTTAATGCAGAAAGGATGACACCTGTCAGTGGGAAGATTACTGCTTTATAATCACCATTCAACATTACCACAGCCATCGCAAACCCCATAGACAAACAAACAAAACCCAAAGCCAAAACAGTCAGATATTAACCAAACCCTTCTGTGAAAAATTCAAAGAGCAGAAGATTGCAACAAACAAAATCGGGTGCTGCCATCAACATCACTGGGTGAAAAAGGCACCCAGAAAGAAGTGCAATCTCTGATGTTTTTGCAGCATCAGGAGGGTTTCTGCCTCTGAGATGCTTACAAACTGCACTCTCACAAAATATAAATGTGCTGTATCTTTTCTTGGTAGGAAGCATGTAAGTAATTTTGTGCCAACTCCAGGTGATTTTTCTGGGTATGCTTTAGGCTTCCTGTTTAAAGTTTGTTCATGCAGAGATGCAGATGAAAGCTATACAGAAGCAGTAGCAATCTACCCAAGGACTAGGAAGCATGATGCTTTCTTACATAGGATCCAGGGAGGTGTTGAGCTGACCATCAGGCTTGTGAAGGCACGGTACTCTCTCTCAAAGTCGTATAAAACACAAAGATCACAGCCTGAGCTCTTGTACAAGGAAAGTGAGGCAGGCAGTTTCTAATGCCCAGCTCAGTACTCCATGGGTAATATCTGAACTTTGCACATGGGGAGATTTTCCAAGGGAGAGAAAAAGCTATTCCTCCCTTTCAGAAGTGCCCAGATTATTGGTCATCGTTGCAAAATACTCCTGTCAAATTTCCAGAGAACACACTGCCTTCATGTCCCAAGCAGCAATAAAACACACAATTTCTTATCCAAACCCAGCTAAATTTAGAAATTTATGCAGGCCCAGCTAAATGGCTAACCTGCTGCCTTGGCCTCTCTTTCTCTTCCCTAGGATGAGACTGTCCTTTCCTAAAGAGGGAATCCAGGGATGATTCCTTTCCAAAAGGCATCCCTGGATGTTGTTCCCAGAAGCCAGAGGAGTCCAAAACACTGCATATAACACAACTGGTGGGGAAGGAGAGAATTTCAACATCTTATTCTTGAACAGCCCACTCAGTCTTCCTATTTTGTTAGTAAGGCTGCATGAAAATCTTAACAGAAAGATCATTCGTTACCAGCACTGCTATTTTATTTAACATTATAAGTTATAGCTAATGGCCAGTCAGGATTTAAGGTAATTTTTAACAGAGGTTCAGTGTGGCTCCTGTAAGTGTTTGCATCCACTAGCTTTTGTTTCAAACCCTTTGTATCTCATCCTTTACATCTCTCTTGCCAACGCACACATGTCCTCAAAGCTTCAAGGGTGCACCTCCTCTTCCTGCTTGCTGCTCTGACGAAGGAGTCTGCACATTGGCACAGACCCTGAGCCTTTACTTTACCAGGAACTGAGAATCTAGAAGCCCAGGACTGGGCTTTCTGCACCCATATGCTGCACTGGACATGCTTCAAGAACTAGACCCCTTCATTGTACTATGCCCTTGCTGTGCACTCCCAGGCAACTTCAAACCCAGAAGTAATGAAGATTAAAGTGCTGCTGTTCTGCAAGTCAAGTCCCTAGGGTGAACCCAATGAAATATTCAATTCCAGACCCTCTGGCATCACAAACTATTTCCAACTTGCAGTGTCTTACTCTTAAGCAAAAAAAAAATTGGAAACCAACAGATGAGTTGAAATCCCACCAGAAAAAGATTAAATAATCCTTATTGTCTCCCTACTTTCACTTGTTTCTAAAATTACTATAATAAAGCACAAATTAATCTTCCTTTAGTACAAGGATACCTGTTACAAATTATTGTTCCCCATTGGTAATGTAAGCTTTTCCTACCAAAGAAGAAGAAATCTTGCATTTTCCAAAGTCTAACTCGTTCTTCACTGCTCCAAACCCAGGATGTTTACTTTTTCGGCATTTCAATCAGCTGAGTAAATAAAAGTAGACTGGTAAACCTCTGTTCCTGCCAGCACAATACTGCTGTGTTCAATCAAGGATTTAATTTAAGCATTTCCGCAGATGATTTCTGAAAGTTCTATTTAACCTTTGTTTTCAATTTTCTACCTAACTCTGAAGGTTTTTTATGACTTAAGAAACCCACAGGACTGAAACAACAAGCTTATCTGGGGGCTGGGATTAGTCACGTCTCTTTAAATAAGATACGTATGTTCAAGCAAGAAAATGAGCAGATAATCACTTACACCCATACAACATATGGGAAGAGTGGGATATGGCAATGGTTTGCAAAGGAGGCACGGTTTCAAAAAAGGCTTCTCAGTTTTGTGCCTGATCCTCCTTGTCCCTTGCCTTCCCCAGCCTAGGCCACACTCCCTAGAAGAGCCTGGGCTGGGCTTTGTGAAGTTTTATATAGTAATAATTAAAGTCTTTGTATTTGGTTTTGAGTTTTGGCTCTTAGGTTGCACATTCTCAGCTTTATTTCTGTAAGCCTGTGAGCAACAGACTCCTATGAAAAAAAAAAACACAAACCAAACATAAAAATGAAGGGAGAATGGTGTAAGTTTTGTTTCAAGTTAGAAACTTGAGAGAACATATACTTTCTAATTTATCCATTAAATCAAGGCCATGTGCCTTTAGCTCCAGACCACTTGTAGGTCCCAGCAAGAAGGGACCACTTATAAGTAGCAGCCAGCAAGCTGAGGAAGGCTCATTTTGGTCATCTAGGGATTGATTTATGAAGGCTGCAGTACAGGACATTTCTGCATCATCCCCATTAATGGGATTTCATTGTGTGTTCTTGTGAATCTGACCACAACACATAAACATGTTCTCTCCTGTGTGTTTGAAATTATATTTTTTCCAGGGAATTTCAGGTTTTTGATATAGTGCTTATTCTGTTGTTGTAGAAGAGGGCATGGGAGCATATTTCTACAAGAGGGAAGAAAGCTGCAACAAAACTACAGTGATTAATGCCAAGATTAAGCTATCTCGAGGCCTTTAATTGAGTGCCTCTTTAGCAACAAAAGGAGCTCCCAGCTAAGACTCTGGGTCTCCCTTTCTGAAAGAAAGAAAATTAGGTTTCCAAGATGGCTTTCCCGTGGGTTTCTATTGCACTGGATGAGCTTTTCCAACAAACCCAGGACTACAGCCCAACATGCTCCTTTCTGAAGCAGTCCCCAAGAGTCGTGATTTCTAAAGAGCATCCAGGTGGCCTGTGACACGAGCCAAGCTACACCCTGGCTAAAAGAATAATGCAATAAAATGGGATAAAAAGAGAAGCAAGCTGACAAAGACCTTTGCCTCCTGCCTTCTTTCTATTGGGTTCACAACTGCAGTTGGCAGCCACAGCCAAAATGTTGCCCTTCCAAAGTAAATAAAATAAAATCTCATTTCCGTATACTGCAGTGCAGAAGAATGTCGGGAAGTCTGGTCTGGCTGGGGGAAATGCTAACAGACCCCACCACAGTCAGACAGCACTTGGGCAAAGGGGATGGGTGCCCACAGGGACTTCAAAGGAATGGTTCTGTCTGTAAGGAAGAGAAAGGATGGCTTCTGGTCTCTGCTAGGAGAAATCACATTTCACCCTCTCCCCTCCAGCCATTTGAAGATGCCCTTTCTAACTTTAGGCACAGCAGCTGCTCGGCCCCATTAATGGATCCTTTCAATCTGCTTATAAGAATTGCCTGTTGTTAACTAAATAAGTGCTCTCCCCACCCAATTTTCTACCAGTTTTCCATGTAAGTAACTAATGTGTTCTACGTTGTGTACTATAACAGCGTACAGCAAAGACAGGACCTCAGATTTCAGTAGATATGGTGAAGAGCACACCTGGATTACAATCAGTTTAGCCCCTCTTTTTTTCCTTTTGCAAACATCAAAATGACACAAATGAACAGTATTTGAACATCTGCAGAGAAGCACTGCACTGTCACACCACACAAAGGCATTTGGGGAGGGGGTTCATCTGAAACCCTCCATTTTACACAGAGAATGGGGACTAAGCATCTGGAAACATATAGATGGTTTATCTTGCTGTAGCATCTGGCATGGGTTGGATGAAAACTTGGTGTGTAGGGACCACAAGCAGCCACAGTACATGCCTGACCACCCAGAAAGGAGTTGATGGATGGAAAACTGAAGAAGCATTTTGGACTATTCATATATAGATGTATTTTCCTTTGTCACATAAGGCTTCCTACAGGAATGTGAATATAAAAAAGATTCAGTGTAGTCCTGTCTAAGACAGTCTGAGACATTTCACACATCTAACATCTACCCAGCACAATGGAGAAGCGTGAAGGAGAGATTGAGCTGCTCAGCTTCTGAAATCACTCCACATGGCAGCAACCTCCGGTAAAACAGTCTCACAGCTGCTCTGAAGTATTCCAGCTAGTAAGGAACCCTTGCAAGTAGCCATCTGCTAGCAAGAGTGCATCAATACCACATTGATACGCCTATACTCTCCACCTCGTAGGCTACAGATGCAAACAGCACAGCAGGCTTTTGCCATCCAAAAAGCTTGTGTAGACCCTGGCTTGAAAGATCTGTCTTCCCTGCAAGCTTGTAAGAGCTGGGGGAATCAATACTCCAAAACGATGTCTTCTTGGTTACATTTGTTGACAGTTAATCAGTTTGTGCTCACAAACAATTCTGTGCACCCTCTGCATCCCTCTTATGCTCTCCTAGGCCATGAAAGAGATACAAGTGATGCGTGCAGAGCTACTAAAGGCTAAACAACGTTTCTCTCTGCTCACCTATATTTGCCAACCAGGCATGAAGAGATGAAAGAAATGATCAGAGTGGACGTCAAGCACCTGGAAATGGCCATTGGAAAGGCTGAAAAGGAAAATCTCCTCCTGTCCTGTGTTTATGGGAGGAATATGGGCACACACCACTCAAGAGGCAGCGATTTCAGCATCCTTGATGGGTAGCTTCATACTAAAGATATATTTAAAAGTCAGAAGAGATCCCCACCCTGACTGAACGCTTACAATTTCTTTTTTAATATATTGAAGGAAGAGAGAAACTGAACTTTTTCAGGGCCCTAGATAAAAGTATGGTACTTTTGGTGATGTACATGTTGTGAAATGGGAGCTAGTCTGCCCTCCCGGCATCAGCAGCAGGCACAGAAACTCTTGCATCTCCAAACATATCCCATGTACACAAGCTCATATCTTCTGTCCACATGCCTCCAAAGCAGGACAAGAGCATGAACCTCACTGTCAGCAGGAGCAAGCCACTGAATCAGCTCAATATCAACCTGCCAGACAAGGAGGATATTCTTGGTAAAGGGGAAGGACCCACCCTACTTTCTACTTGAAAGTGCTGGGCTATGCCTAGACAAGTTGGGTAAAGAATAAACCAGCTCTGTATGACAACATCCTCTTGCTCGGTAACCCCTGGGTAACCAGTGCCCCACTATGGAATGTCAGATTCTCCCATTCTGGCACAATAACCAGGGGCTGTTCCTGAAGGTTAGAGAAGTTAGTTTTACAGCTTTTCACAGTGCCTACAAACCTTTCAGCCACGCAGCATCTGGTTCAGGCACTGCCCTTTGAATGGCTTTTCTGTTGGTGCAGTAATTAAAGGTATCCCAGGTGACACCTGATCCCTTATCAAGTTCATTAATTTAAGTGGAGTTATTTGGTTCTCTATTTTCTATACTTCATAATGTATTTCTAACCTTTAAAGTGACATAGGCAAGCACCAGATTGCAGGGAAGCTTATTAACAGCCTATTAAAATATTTTATGGCCTTTATTTTTACATTGCCATAGGGAATCAAGTATTTTGCTGTTGTTGAACAGGCTCAGGATTTATGTTGCGAGAGCTTCACCACAGCCTAACACAGAACAGTGCTAGGAAATTAACTGGGAGAACAAATTCCCATTCAGCTCTCTGTGTGCCGTAAAACTGTCACATGCAGATGGCACCAAGGGGCCCTGCAATGCAGGCCCTTGGTTTGGTCCTTTAAATATAAACTGGTAAGACAAGATGCAAGGCTCTGGGACCATGCTGAGAGCCAGCAAAGGCAGCACATGTCTTGAGAAACAGACCTGGGTGTCTTTTCACCAACTGTATAGACCCGTGGAGGTAAGCTCAAAAGGACCTTGCTGTTCACCTGTGAAATAATGTGGTCTGTGGCTTTTTATTCTAGAGCTGCTGAACCTCATTCACATTTTGCAACTGAGTTAGAACCAATGCATTTGGAAGAAGACCAAGATCTTACATAGAACAAGACTACAATTTTACCCAAGAGAAGACTGCGATCTTACTGAAAAGGTTTCCAGAGACTGCAAGCCCCTCACATCCTTAGAAAAGCTCCCTCAAAGCTCCCTTATCTATTAAAGATATGTGCTTTCTCCTAGCTCAAGCATAACTGATACTGAGACAACACATACCTTGGATTTAGGCTGTTTAGGTACTCAGAAATTACAGTCAAGTCCCTTCTGAAATTATTGCTTTGATGAACTTCCTAGGGTGAGCTTGGGGTCTTCCTGAGTTTATATTATGTTTTTCTTATTTTTTCAAGCATAAAAAATCATTTGCAATGAAGCAACACAAATGGAAGGGTATCAGCAATCTACTTAGAAGTATTTAAATTGCTTGTGTTTTCAAAATGTTTTAATGAAGTCAAATCAGAAATAGACACTCATCTGCCAAAGGAGCTGTAAATTATTTCACAATGACATTAGAACTAATGTAACTAGCTGTATAAATTCCTGGCATTTAAAACAACAATTCTAGAGATTAACACAAGCAAGATTATACTGTAGGCAATTATTATTTCTGTGTTTAATTATGTGGGCTTTGTTGTTATCGTCACACCCTTCCCCAACACCCCCCCTTTTTTAATTTAAATGTCATACTGCAAAGCTTTCTAGACAGATTCTTGATGGGTAACCTTGCAAAAGGCTGTTCTCAGCAAGGAATCCCATAGCACTAACGCATGATGGGTAGTCACATTAATAAGTGTTATTAAATGTACCATTTCTTTAGCACTCATCCAAGACCAAATAAAAGACTATCATGCTGGCATCAGTACTGGACATCCAGGAGAGACTGCTCCTCCAATTTCATCTATTAGCTTATTTATGTCAGGAGAAACAGAGGCACACTGTAGAACAGCCTGACCACAACCTGGGCAAGGACAGGCATGGTGAACAAACACCCTGCAGCTCCCTGACCTCACTGAAGTCTCCTGTGCTTGTTCAGGCTCTGGTTCCCTTTCCCCCTCCAACCCTTGAAGAAGCAGCTACACTTAAGAAACTAACCCTTCACCCAAAGGCCCATGGCAGGCTGTGGCATGCCAGTGACACTGCCTGCTTTGCCTGCTGGGAAAAATTTAAGGGGGGGATGGTGTAATTTAAATTAAAGACACATCTGGAAGAGCAGCTCTGCTATAAGAACAATAACCCTGCTGAGAACTGCCTTGCAAGTCTGCAATTCAGTCATTGCAAAAGCTTGCTTGTTAGGCAGGCTCCCCCTGTGCCTCTTCAAAAGGAAAAGAAGGGAGAACCAACTTTCAACCATGTTGTACAATGTTCTTCTTTCCTGGGTGGGCAGTAAAGCACTGACTTCCAGCAATTTCCTCCTCCTGAAGTTCATTAGATGGTTTTATTAATTAGCAGGCTCCCCATCTTATCATGTGCTGCACCTGAAATCCCACTTGCATTTTTGAAGCGAGTAATTAAAGCCAGAGCACTTGAATAAACAGGCACTGTGGAGACTAATATTCTATCAATATAATGAAGTAGCTTGCTACACAGTAAGATGCCCAAGCTCAGATGTTTAGCAAGTCCAAGGGCAATACATGCCTTGCCTAGCAAGCACATCCGCTGATGTGGGCACCCCCAGGTAAACTCCCAGCAACTATATTGAAACTAATCAGATTCTGGGAGAATTTGGGTCATTAAATCTGTCAGGGGCCAAAACAAACAGAAAAGAAGTAAGGCTGCCACCCTCAGAGCACAGAGAAATAGTAATGATCAACAATTTCAACACCTTCCCTGTAAAGACTGAAATAATTAGCCAGTAATTATCAGGCAAAATTTCCTTTTACACAGAGGGACTAGGAGGTCACCTGCTTCAAGGACAGCAAATACAACTTTGCTTCCTTCATGGAAAATTGAATGGAAAATGCCACCACTGGCAGCCAAATCCCAATAAAAACAGTGCTTCATTATCAGCCATTTGTTGATACCTATTAAAAACCACTCTGTAGTGCCATAACAACACATATTGCTTCTGTTATCACTGCTGCCAGCAGATTTGGTTCCCTGTATGCTCCTCAGAAAGGAATAGGGGCATAAACAGCAGAAGACTGAAACAGGTAGAGAGAAAGAAAAAACCCCACCAACTTACTTTATATTGTCAAGACATCCAGATTCGGGTTTCAGTATGGCAGTATGATGAAACATTTTATAGAGAGCAATCCCGAGGAAGATGACATTAAGCTGCAATATGGAGGAAAGGAAAAAAAAAAACTGGTTACATGACACAACACAACATGATGGGGAGAAAGTCAGCATCTTCTCTGTAACAGATTAATCGCTGTAGGAAATTAGCTCTCACTACAGTTTTATAGCAACTGAATTACAGAAAATTGCCAAGCATTTTATAAGGTGAGCTGGCCTGTAGACTGCAGGACTGGTGATACCACAACATTATGAAAGCTGTGGTGCTGCATATGTTACTGATACGTGGCTGGTTCCAACATCAACTGTAGTGCTTCAAATGATGTTATGGACAATGAAAAATATTTGCTATAACTGCTTTTCTGTGTCTTAGAGACATACAGTTGTGAAAAGTCATTCCAATCATCTTGCTTAGCTAGTCTCATGGTAATGAAGCACAAAAGCATCTTTTTCTGTGAATATATGGGGTAACAGGGAAGTTGGGCAGGGAAATCATGACATCTGAAGATGCTTAGCACAATGCAAAGTTGAAAATTTAAAAGGAGAAAGAGTTTGATTTGTTCTGTAAAAGATGTGATGGTGTTTCAATGCCTCAGTGTTAAATAAGCCTGCCAGTTCTTGGAAAGGAGTTCCCCTAAAAGCCCAGGCCAGGGTTTGAGACATATCAGAAAGGGAAGATACCTTTTTATGAATGAATTGCTTAAGGGGAAAAAAATCCAACAGTTGCAGCTGGCGGCATTGCACCCCTCCTCCCACATCCTACACCCCCCCCTTATGTGGAAGCCTGCTGAAATAGCTCCCAGTTGCAGAAGAAGCAAGGACAATGTCTGCATTGACATGAGAATGCCTGGTTTGCTGTGTTAGCCAACCCGTAGTCTATCCAAAACAAAGGATGGTTTATTTAAGCCATATTGCAGCGATTAAAGTATAAGAAAACTCC
The DNA here is from genome assembly GCF_012275295.1 of Melopsittacus undulatus. Lineage (NCBI taxonomy): Eukaryota > Metazoa > Chordata > Aves > Psittaciformes > Psittaculidae > Melopsittacus > Melopsittacus undulatus. Next base: position 57,516,920 of record NC_047533.1, read on the forward strand.
AGCTGCCTCTAAGGTTGGGTTGTCTACCTTGTTGCTGTGTTAGCTGATACACTGGCAATATGCTAACCATGAAGTTAGATGAGCGTCAACTGCTGCCAGGAAGGAAAAAAACGATCAAACCTCTCTTCCAGTTTGGACTTTATTTAAATTCCCCCCAACCCAGATTTATTGTATGCTCAGTACGAAGCTTTGCTCTAGAATGCAAAAGCAGGGCAGTGAGTGGCATCAAAATAGTTTGGCAATTCTAAATGTCCAGCAGTAGAAACAAAACTGTGCAAAAGCCCGCTCTGAAGTTCCCTGGCCCATTTTGATCAAGTATTTTGCAATGCCAAGAGCCTCTCCTAATGAGGGTCTAATTGCTTGTGCCAGGTGGGGTCAAAGAAGAACATGCCTTTTTCAAATTAATCTGTGTAAATTAAAGATAAAGCGTAAAGGGACAGCAAAAGTTTTATTTCTTGACCTGAGAGATGGAGTAGTTAATTAGGAGTTCTTACCATAATTATCAAGGTCGCTGGTCCTATAAAGCTCCAAATGAAGTAGGTGTCAAGTCGGAGCCAACATCTGTAATGAAACACAGGGGAAAGAAGGCATTCAAGGACTGCACCCAGGACATACATCAAGAGTGAGAGAGTGACAGAGAAGAATGTGAGCAGCAAAACACGCCGGTGGGAGACAGGAAATATTACATTGCTTGTTCATTTAAATGCTGAATTATGTGCCCAGTTTCTGACAGCGCTATTGATGGAATAAGATAATTACCTCTGGAGGAAGCAGGGAGAAAATGGCACAAGGCATGGCTGCAAAGGCTTTGTGCATCTGTCAGAAAAAATACTTAGAACTGTGGGTTTTTTTAAGGAAGAGGTCTGATAAGGATCCATGGAGCTTCTTGCTTTATGCTCCTCTTTTCTCTCCAGCTCTGATGCAACACAAGCTGTCTGTCAACTGTCAAACAAGATGGCATTTCTCGAGCAAGCAGATCAGAGCAAATTTGGTGCAAATAGGAAGCACGATTTGGGTAACAGAAGGCTGAGGTTTAATTAGGTTCAGTAACTTCCCCTTTAGAGCATTTTATTTCTCTGAACCTCCGGAGCATTTTGTTTCCACTAATGTTTCGAGGGTTGCATATGGTCTGTGCTATCACATGAAGTTGATTCATGGCCTAAAACTAAATTATTAATCACTTAATTTCAACCGCATTTAATACTCCCCACATTTTTTAAGGCCCCTGGGAAATTACATTTCCATTCCTAGTTCATTGCAGGCGACAGGAAGATAAAATGGAAGTGACTGGTTACAAGACAGACGAATATAAATTCCAAGAAACTTTTGCACGATGTTTAAAATAATAATATCTTGTCGTGTTTGCAATGCTGCAAATCACAGCTCCATTTATACACAGAGGACTAAGAAAGCATAAAACCACTCATATTAAACATCAGATGGAATTTCAGAATTAGGCAAGAGGCAGGACCTGTATATATGAATTTATCATGGTGGATGAGATAGCAGTTCTCACAAATGTCAATTCTAGTATACAAGCTGATATTTTTTTTCCCCGTGCAATGGACTTTGCAACAGGCAGAAAGATCTGTGCCCCACAGAAGAGACCAGCCTGCCAAGAGAATAAAACGTGTCCTGAACCTCTCTGAACTGGGAGCAGCCAAGATATGAATGAATTAAAAAATGTAGAGAAAGCTTCTCACTTGCCTCCCTGACCATACAAATTTCAGGTCTCATCAGTGCTGGAGACCTATCAATCTATATCTAATAGTTGTGCCACTATTTGTCACAAGTTAAAATGCCACCACTTCCGCAGCCATCACTCCTGAACTGCCTCTGCAGCTGCTCATCCAAAATCATCATGTAACAGCATCGAAATCTTAATGCAAGAGGCAAACAGGCTTTCAGAGCAACTGCAGGGAAATCTTGTTTCCTCTTTGGCTGCTGAAGTTCAAGGTGATTCAGATGAAGCTGGTACTGGAACCACACAAGTGTCTAGAAGCTATTTGAGGCTGACCTACTATAGGAAAGGGTTTATGCGATCATGACATCTGTGTATCACCCATAATAACACCTGAAATGTTGCCCAATTGCAACTAGATTTTACAGAGGAATAGAGGTTTCAAGGGTAATAAAGCGCCTGCAAAAAGTCCTTCCCTCCATCCCTGAAAGAAGACACCTGCATAGCAGCAGTTCACACAGTTACATGGAATTTCAGACTTTATACCTCCCCCATTCCATAGGAAAAAAAAAAGTGTAATGAGTTCTTATGCCTTAGTTGACACTTATAAATCAGGGAATATCCAGACCCACAGCTTTTTTCTACTGATAAAAAGAGTGCTGATGTTTGGGAGAGGACTCAGAGGTGGGGTTTTGTTTGTTTGTTTGTTTGTGGTTTTTAATTAAAATAAATCAAACTTTTTTCCAGTTTAACTTCCAAAACATCCCCTGCCCATACTTTCACAGGTGTCAGGAGCAGAGTGTATTTTAATTGCCAAGCAACTTGGTTTTCCTTCAGCACGAAGAGTGAGCCAGCTCTTGGAAAGCCCAGGGAAGAGGAAAGACATAAACTTACTCTTTACTCCTTAAAGCATGACGGCCAGCCATATGGTCACATCTGATGCAGCTGTTTCTGAATGCATATAGATTGGGATACAGGGAAAATCAGTGAAAACTGAAATACAGCATGAGGGAAAAGCTGTGCTGGGCTGAGCAAAAGAAGCGTGAAGCAACTGGTTTCCTTCTCAGACAGCTAAATGGATAAAATTTTCCACCCCATTCCCTTAAGAAACCTCTTTGGTTTTGAAGCACAATTCAGTGGCAAGAGATGGATGCTCTGGATGGGAAACAGTGGAGGAACCAGGTCCTGCCCTCGGAATAAGCAGGGGACAGGCACAGAGCAAAAGGTCCCCTTCCAACAAGAGATGGCTTCATCTAAGGAAAAGTAGAGCTTGCAAAAAATGGAGAAAACTTTTTTTTTCATCCTCTGCACACTTTAAAGAATGTGATGTCATTACTGTTTGAATAGAAAAATTACCTTTCCATAAAACTCATCTATGAGGGTCTTAGGTGAGTAAACGAAAGCTGCAGGACTGCCTCTAGTCCTCAGAAGGACTTAATAAAAGCTGGGTTTTGTGGTCATCAGGGAGACAACTTTGAACCCATTTAAGTCATACCTCATTAAAAATACAAACTAAGACCAAAACATCAAAACACAGGCATCTCACCAATTTCGTTGAGGAGCTGTAAATTGCTAATCAGACAAGTGCCACACTGAGCTTTTCTTCCCTTAAAAGACAAAAAACCACATGCACAATGAGCTGCATAAATGAGCTTCTCAAAACAAGGAAGCAATCAGGCAACTCACTTCCCAAAGTTGCTAATCTTGGGCTGAGTTACTTCTGACCCCCCATGCACAGCTGCACTGTGAACATGGACTTACCACATTACAAGTTCAGACTCTGCTGCCATTAAGCAAACGAGGTGCTTCAGGGCAGAGTGGATTATCTGGAAATCTGCGGGTGAAGGGTATGCTGTTCAAAACCCCATTGCTTCTTCCCAGAGAAGAAGCATATTCAGTGCTCATAACAAGCTCCATGGTGCTGCTTTCCTTTACTTTTTAATTTCCTCTTCCACAGTGACAAGTTGCCATATTCACCTAAAGCTTTCCTCAAGTAATAAAGACTACAAAGGGTTTACTCTATTTTCTGCATGAAGAGAAATCAAATACTAAACTATCCCTGGTGTGCATTAAATATAACCAATAAACAATCATTAGCTGCCATTGGACCGTAAAATTTGAAGACCCCTAAACACATCATGCTGTTCATGGGAGCTCAGCGGTTTGTTTCACATGGCTATGCAGCCTCCTTGTCTGGGTGCTGTAATGGGATATGTATGCACAATGCCTTTCAAGGGTGCAATACAGTTTCTGCTTTAAGCAGTCCAGCATCTACATTACTCATGCTTCCTCCTCCAAATACCCGGCACAAATACTGCAAATAAAACAAGTTCAGTGGAGCCACCCAAGACAGACCATATTGTTAGAAGCTATTTTCCAAGCAACATTAACATGCATAAAATGTCGGCAGCTGGCTGATGGACTTGGAGGCTGTGCGCATTCACCAGGCTTTCATTTTGCTTTCTGACAGCTGGATTGCTTACCATGTATATCTTGCTTTATAGCATACCAAAAGGGCAGAGGGGGGGAGAAACAATAAAGAGATTCCTGTCACGATGAATTTGATCACCAGTGGATGAATATACCTATGTTTTCTAAAATATATGGAGCCATTCAAAGCATAGATGCTTTCCTCTGAGATTTGTAAGAGGAACCAATATGAATCCCTGGACAGTACAGGAATATGGAATGGATTCTTGCTGTAGATTTTGGGTAGTCTGCTACTTGAGTGAGTACTTTCAAAGGGAGGCTGCTAAAACCTTAATCCAGCTTTTACTGAATTTTAGACACAAGTTATTTCCAGACACTAACAACAACTGCAAATGCTATTTCCCCTCTGCATTTCACAGCACTGCTCACCGCAGTGCTTGACGTCAGATCCGGCTAGGAGATTGATGGATTTGGTTAACACACAGGACTAGACAAGTGTAACTGCCTAAAACTGCAATTCTAGTATCTTCTTTTTTTTTTTTTTTTTTTCAGCAAAACTTGAGATGTTGTAATTTAAGACTCAGTATCTGAAGACCTGGCCTGTAGGAAATGGTCACTGGAAAGTTCACATGAGCATTGACAGAATTACTTAGGCAGTGTTGGGGGACCACACTGTTTACAGTGGGACTTTCTGCTTTTCACCCTTACTTTAGAAATTACAACCAGAAGAAGGTGAGATGAAAAATTTCTAATTTATTTTGGGGGAAAGGTCCAAACAGTTTGCTCACATGAACAGTCCATACTGGCCTGAATGGGATGATATATTAATGGAATCACTATACTACTATTTGGTTATAAAAGGAAATTAGTCACCTAATATGAGTGGTTTGAACTGTTCTTAAACAAAAAGTAGTAAAAGGAAAAGGATCAATTCAATCATTGCAATATTTAAGTGTAAGAGAGTATCTTTACTGTACAGCTACTCCAAAATGCCGAGTACTAGGATGCGATGCTTCAGAAAATCACAAGCACCAAGTAAAGAGCAAAGAAACAGACAGAGGAACAGCTGCCTGTTCCTGGCTATGTAGTCTGGACATGTGTTACAGAAGGGTTGGATTTAAAAGGAAAATGAAATCAAGAAAACCTACATTGGGTGTCTAAGCAAATCATTCTGAGATGTATGAATGGTGGCATCAAATGCCAGGCAAAAAACAAATAACACTAACATCTCCATAAGTCCTGCTTAAACAAATGCAATAAATAATGGAGGAAGGCAAGTAATATATTCCAGAGGATGTTTTACAAAACCCGGCAAAACCAAGCAACTTCTTGCAATCAAATTATGTATGCCTGGCATATAGTTCACTACAAATTCTAATCAGTTCTACCCTTCTAATAACATTACACAGAAAAATACATCATCATCCATCAACCAGATGGAGCATGATAGTTATACAAAACATATTGTATGTTTTTTATTTTCCACTAGAGGAACGTGATAAAATTTTACACTCTGGAATTAGAGATTATAAATAAATATTTTCGGTTCTGCAAATCTCTGTAAATATTTATCTGCAAAGTATTATATATACATGTTTAATAATGAAAAATACTACTTTATGCTGTGGGGAGGGAAAGATTTTACTGGCACAGACATGAGACTGCTCTCTCCTCAATACAAAGATAGCAAAGTTTTGCTGTTTTCCTCCAGCAAATTTCAGCCAAACTTTCTGCCTCTATCTCCCATACAATGGAAACATTTAGATACCCAAAGCCTGATAGTAAAAGGCAGTGTATCCCACGGAATATGTTTATTTTGCTATGCTTCAGAAAGGTCCACATATTCATTTAACAGGAACAGAAACATTTCAGCAATGCTAAGCTGCCATGATGCTTTGCAGGAGCTGTGGTTAGGTGTGGTGTGCTCCCACTCTCTACAGCCACCTGCTGTGTGCCACTATCTCCCACAACCTACACTGGTATGTCAGCTGTCCATGCAGAGCATCAAGAGGGACTCTGCAAAGATGAGGGTGGATGCAAATCAGCTGCTGTCTCATGTCCAAAGTAATACCCTGGACTTGTGGATGTCCTTTTACTACAAGAGAATGAAGTAAGACTTTTTCAACACCCAACAGTTACAGCACACTGGAAGGGAATGCAGTTAGTGCTAACTTTCATTGCAAACTAGCTGCAATGATGGCTTTTCTTGGTAGGCAGCCCAAAACATTAAGAGAGAAGTCAAAAATCACTCTGGTGCTACAAGCCCTGCAACGGTAACATCGGAGGAGTTACAGGGTAAGCAGTATGGAAAGAAGCCACTAAACCATCAGACTGTGAACCAGACAGCTGTGGACACAGCTCCAAATCTGCAAGAGCGCTCTATCTGGATTTCCAGGGAGCTGGACTCATGGTTCTTCAGCTGTAACATGTTTAAGGCCTAGTGCGCCCCACACAGGACACTGTGAAAAGATAGGTCTTCCACAGAAACGCCACTCTAAGAATAAATTTCTCTAAAGGTATAAGGCAGGATGTTTCAAGATCTGATTCAATGGGAGCCTATATATGGCTCAAGAGGGGATGTGAATGAAAGAGTTGGTTGGGTCAGAAAGCAGGCAGCAGCTGATGGAAACAGTCTTCTCCAAGAACTGTAATCAGCTGTTGTGTTACTTTTCCTTTGCCCCTTAAGCCTGTCAAAGTCAGTGAAACTACTTTGTATAAATTAGTAGAGATTCTTGAAAACTTACTGCCTTTAACTGTGTGTGCCATTTCCTTTCCACAAACTGTGACATTTATACAAATTCAGGTTGGTGTTCACCTACTCATGGGAGGAACATGAGGCAAATATCCAGCTGGGATGCAAGCCTACCAGCTGGCATGGTAATGGGTCATGCATAGTTCCACTGCTCTACAGATCTGCTTGTGCAAGGAATCAGGTTGATATATATCAATAAGGTTTCAGGCAAAAATTTTGCAGTTGAATTTAAGAGAATATCAACTAGTGCCATGGCCTGACTCAACGTATGCTAAAAAAGATCTTTAAAAACGCCACCAGCTCATTGCTATCTATGCCTTCAGATTGTGCCCTTAATTCAATCAAAATGACAGGGGAAAGACAGCCCAACAACAGAAAGAGGAAAAAAAGAAGAATAACCCCCCCCCCCCCACTGTTATAAAAACGTAAATAAAACACATTGTTAGTGCTATTGTAACAAAGCTGGCAAAGAAAATCAAAGGCTTGATTTTCACTGTGTTTTCCATTAGACAGTGTTGCATGATCATCTGAGCTGTGCTTTGATACCAGCTTCAGCAATGTTGAAAACATTTAAGAGTATTCATAATGATAAATGATGTAGCTCTTCCAATTTGCAAAGAGTCTAATGCACTCCACGGTCACCACCTGCTTTGTGTGCAGGCTCTGTTAATTTGACACAACACTTGAAAAAAGAGGAAGAAGAAAGCAATGTTTCATACTCCAAATGAAAAATACTCTTTGGTTAGAGAAGAAGGATGACCTTGGTAATACAGTACCAAACTGAGACTTAGGACAGCCACCTCTGCTGATTTTATGCAATGATGTGATAAAAATTTCCCCAACTGACATCCCCAAGAAAATACCTTTGTAAATCATTTCATAATGAGGAATTTGTCCTCTATTATCATGGAGTGTGTTAGAGACACAAAGATAAAGCAAGGCATGCCTCCTGGCTGAGCTGTCTGCACAAGCTTCCTTTGTCTGTCAGGTCTCTGGGCTCTTTGCTTTCCTTTGTCAAACCCACTCCCATCTCTCCTGACAAGTGCCAAATCCCACTCACACTTTGTCTGTGCCATAGCTCCTGTAGTCCACCGCTGCTGATACAGCCACAATCAGTGCAGGCATGCCATAGCCAACCAAATAGAAATACTTCCTCCGTGAGTGTTCACTCTCAAAAACCTCCACGAGCATGATGTAGAGCTGCACCCCCTCCAGGAACATCCAGGTGAAAGCTGCCAGGAAGAAGAAGTGCAGGAGGGCAGCAAAGACGGCACAGGCAATCTGCATGCGGATTGAAAAGAGCAAGGGAAGGTGTTTGTACCATGCTGAATTAATGCAACAGTCAGGATTACTCTTACCAGGAAGTTTAATGAGGGAGTTCTTCTCCAAAGAAAGAACTCTTTTTTTTTCACTTGGAAAATGTTCGTGAACTACTTTAAAACAGACACATCTCTGCATTTATAAATTATATTCTAAGATAGAAAGGCATTTATGTACACAATCTGGCAAATAAAAATGTAAAGATGTACATAGTATAAATGCACTTTTGCAACTTGCTTATTAAACATAAAACCTATTTTACAAATAATGCACATACAGCCTCTGGAATAATAGTAGGCACCAGTATATGACTCCCCATTAACAAACAGGGGCCCAACCCTTTGAGAAGTCATGTATTGAATTAAGGCAGTGCTGGAATACATCTCACTGCATGGTCAAACATCCCATATGCACTGAAATGAGAGCCTGTGGCAGGAGCAGAAAGTGCTTTGCCTCTTACCGGTTGGTCAGTCCGGTTAATGCCAATGAGGAAGAGGAGTTCTGCCACAAAGAGGCTGATGCACAAGTTTTTGTGAATCGTGTTGCGATCACTCTGCAGTCCACGGAAGAAGCAGAAGGTGAAGATGCAGATCAGGAGGCAGACCAGGGACAGCAGGATGCCAACCCATGTGATGAAGTCCAGGAGCAGGTCATGGACTGCATCGCTGTGCTGGAAATAAAACAAACAAACAAACCATCAGCTGCATGCTGCGTGACTTCTAATCCATCCCAGACAGAGAGTGAGGGTTTGTCTGGGGCCCTTTCCCAAATATACGTATACACTCACCAAACTATGGCACAGGGGTCCAGTAGCAAAAAGACTAAATGGACCTACACTTGAATCCTGCATCAAGAAAGCCGCAACCTGAAACACAGACTTGAAAGTGTCTGGCAAGCTGCAGGTGCTCTGAACAGGCTCGGACCCAAAAATATCATAGAAACAACTATGCTGCTGTTGAAAATACCAAGATGTCACAGATAGCCTTGTGTGCAGCTCCATCTTTAGCAAACATAGTAAGGAGTGTGCACACATAGGATAAAGAATCATGGAACACTGTGATTCCAGTGTAAAAATGTTTCATGCTAACAACATCGTGCAGATTAGAACCACAAGTCCATTACAACCATTTACCAGCAGTGAAAAAAGACTCTCTTTAAATGTTCACAGAGACATATAAGCTTAGAGCCTTTGGACAGAAAAAGATCACTTAAATGTCTTGAGGTTTTTTGTGTTTTGTTTTGGTTTGTTTTTTCCACTAGGGAAGGCAAAAGAAAGTTTAATTTTTCTTTTTCAAACCTAGAGCTATATTTTAAAACTCCTGGGAAGTCAGCCTGATCTCTGGAATGCTACCCAGAAAAAAAAAAGACAGACCTTTTAACATTAATTTCCTTTTAAATGGTAATAGAATGAAGATTTTAAGACAGCCTTGAAAGTGAGATTCCCTGTGATGAACTTGTAATATGGTTTTACCCCAAAGCCATGCAAATATAGCCACTGCAGTGGCAACATCAAGCAATCCAGCAACAAAGTTTTGCGAGGGGCAGCATAGGTGTGCTTTAGCTCTGCTGATAAAACACCACTGGATTGCTCCTGGGCTTACACTGCACATCTCTCCCAGAAAAGAAGAGGGGGTCCTGGGACCCTGACACCAATGGTATCCCACCTCTTTATTCCTTATTCAAGCTGCAAAGCTTGCCCATAACCCTCCATGTTTCCACCAGATGCAGTGAAATTAGAGATATAATTACTTATTAAATGTAAATGAGAAATGAGAAATACATGGTGATATGTGAGATGGCTGCTCAGAGCTAAGCAGTTAAGAGTCAGTGAGCTGAGGAAAAGATTGGCTGGAAATCTCCGGGGGCTTTTCAAATAGACTGGACAGGCTTGAAACCCAGCTTTGTGGTCTTCCAGGCCATGCTATAAGTGGTATTCACATTCCTCTCCACCTCTGGCAGTTTGATGACTTGAGCATTATGTAGGCTGGCAAATACAATAGTGCCACACTTCAAAAAGCCAGGAAAAACTGGAAACATTTTCCTCCTTGTGGGAGAAAAGCTTATGACAGATGGAGGAAAAAGGTGATTAATTTATCCATTTTATTTGCCTGCTTGCCAATGATAAAGCCACATCAAATGTCAGGCCTTTCCTGATATACACTCTGCTATGTCAGCACCTGCGAGAAACAGCTCAAATCTTTCAGCTCTTTGGCTTTATCAGCATGAGTGATAGGCATCAAATAATAATGAAAGATGGGGAGTGACTTTGCACTCCATCTCTTCCATGCTGGAAGTTTTCTCTCCAGGGAGACTTGGAGGTGGAGAGATGAGGGCTCTTTTCCTCAACTGCTCTTGCAGCTCTTCCTGAGTATTTCAAATACCTAAGGAACTAGGGGTCACAAGGCCAACAGAGAGGCAAGAAATCATTGTGTGCTTACTGTAGATCATGACAGAAATGCCTGTTCTAGCCAGCTCCTTCAGCATCACCCAGAAAACTGAGAAGAGGAAGCACACGTCATTTTCCTGGCAGCCGCACATCTGTGTCATTCCAGCTCATCCATCCCTCTTAACTCAGTGCAAAAATATGTTAATGCAAACCTTGCACCTTGCAAATCATTCATTCTTTTGTCTGACGCTGCTGGGGAACAGCAGGAGAACATCTCCCTGAACAACCCTGCCAGCTCACCTGATTAGGTCACCCTGACAGGCTGAAGTGACCAAAAGCTCTTGGGCTGGGTGATTCAGGCAAGGCAGTTAATGTGAGTGGATGCAAGCGGAAAGAAACCAGGCAGACTTTGGCCATATGGATGCATCCCATCCAGATGTGGCCAACAGCACAGATTCATCTACCCCAAACTAAAGTTAGCTTGGCACAGGGAAAGCTTTCTGAGGCCTTATTCCCCTACATGAAATGAAGCTCACAAGTCTCAGCTCCTGTAATATATCCCTGCTGACTTGAAGACACAACAGCGGAATTAGGGGTGGTTTTGCTCTGGGAGAGGTATCCTGCCATCTAGGTTCATGGTCTTCCTCAGGGAAAGACCATTTGCCCATGAAGCTCACCATGCTTAGAAAGAAACACAGTCTTCACTACTGTATTATTATTCATTCTTACTACTCCTCTTTTTAATATTAATTGCAATGATAATACTTATTTTATGTACATAATACCCATCCCTGGGGTGCTGGGAAACAACCATAAAAACAACTCTCTAATTACAACCTCCCTCCCAAAACTCAACAAACTCACAAAAGAACAAACAAAACAGAATAATAACAATAAACTGGGAACAAGAGCAATTTAAAAAACACCTCAGGGGAAAAATATGAATTTGTAGCTTTTCTAGTAAAGTCCAAGACTTTTCTACTAAAGTCCAAGGATTTCAAAGGCTGAGTGTGCTCCATCCTGTTTGGTATGCCTTATTTCAGTTGCCACAGCAGAGAGGATGGCTCAGAGAGGAGTTGATAAACACCGGCATTCTTCCCATGGCAGTGCCAGCTGTCCCCAGGCCAGGCACATCCAGAGCTTTAACACCAAGTCCATCAAAAGGGAATTCGCCTGTTGGTGAAGACTGAAGCTACACTGCCATAGGCCACAAAGCAGAATATTATGGGAAAAGGAGGAACTGTGGTAATCACTTTTCAATGCCGTGAGATTATCCTTGCCATCACCTGGTTGCCATGTGTCAAACAAGGGAGCAGTGTACCTGGTTTACACGGTTGGTATATTCCAGGGTCAAGTACGAAAATAAAACATTTCATACCTGAGTTGCAAACTCCAAGTCTGGTCCCCCATCTGCAGAGACATGCAAGAGGTGCATATTCCTTACCCTGACCAGTACTGTTCAAGCACTCCCTAAGGATAAAATAACTGATGCACATACTAGCAATACCCTTCCAGCACCCTGCAAGCCCTAGGGTCCCTAAGGCACACAAAATACATCTGAAACTACCAGTGTATTGATAACAGTCAAACCTTGCTTCTTCATAATCTCCCCAAACATCTGGGCAACTAGAAGAGCCCATGGGAGATACCAGACATCAGTCTAAGGAACAATTTCCTGACAGCATCAATCAAACACCTCTCTGTCCAAAATCACCGTGGCTGTCAAGACCATGACATGTCATGATCTTGTCATGACCATTCTTGTCATGGTCGAGAATGCAAGCCAATGAGTTTTGTTACCACTAAGTTACCCTAGCTTTAGAGATAAACTGACATGTAGATTACTTGCAGCATACGAATGACTTACTGAGTAATTGAAAGAAAGAATCCACTTCAATGGATGGATTTCTGTATAAAATATCTTTTACATTTATGATTTAGGCATGAGACTGACTCCAAAGCCCAGTTAAAGATTTCTCCGGCTCTGGAAAAAAAGCCCTACTTTTGCTTCAGTGAGGCCAAGAGCTGCAGGAGGACAGCACCGATGGAAACCTGTGCAGGAGAACTTATGGGAGCCCTGGTCACAACTGCAGCAGGGTGGGCAGGCAGCCTAGATATTATTTGGGCTGAGAAAATCAATGAGCAGCTCTGTCAGTGCCTGTAAACCAGAGCAGAGCTAATAAAAACAAATCCCAGGGAATGTCAGCTTATGACAGAATGGCTTTCCCTGAGATGAACAACCATTTCCTTCCTTATTAAAAACATCAGTAGAAGAAAACAGCAGCCAAACCGAGCTGCCAGCAGCATAGGACTTTTGCCTAATCTGTCCCTCCAGGAACGGAAAGAGTAGTATGTTTGGGAGTGAAAGAATAAGCTAGCAGTAAATAAAAACACAGTGCCATCAACTAGCTCAGATATGACCATTCAGTGCCTGGTGGGAGCTGGCAGTGTGCTGTGCTGGGCAGAGACCCAAGTGGGACACGTTTGAACTCCTGCATGTTGCTGATTCTACTTCTTAGATTTGTAGCTATCTGGGGCCATGCAGGCTCCCTCTGCCCTTTTCCCCCCAACTGCTGTTTTTGAGAGAGGATTACTGCAACAATCTGGCTGCAATGCTTCATGGCTAATTGCAAAGGGCTACTTAAGAGGTAAATGTTTTTGCAGATATGCCAACATCAGCTGGACTACAGGGACCAGGAAGAAACCCCAAGGGCTCCTACAAAGTGTCTGGGCTGGCCGTGGCTATGCAGGCATGTCAGGTTTTGAGGGGGTTTTCTCTTCACTGTGGTCAAGAGGGTTGGGGAGATCACTGCTTTAGCACTCATCATCTCCCTCTTCTCAAGGATTCACTAAGGGAAGCAGGCAGCTCTGCTACACAGCTGACACAGCACCTACAGATCTGGTACATTTCCCTTCTCTGCTCTGCAAAGGTGATTCTATCATAAAGGGAGCTTAATTCCCACATGAAGCTGTTTCAGCCACACCTGAAGAGTCTGCAACATCACATTCTTCAAACTATGACCATTTGATATAAGGCTTAGATCCTGAGCATTCCTGCAAAGTGGTTTAACCACCTTTTCTCTCCTTGCCTTAGTCTTCAAAGCTGTCCTCTTAGTCTGTGCAGGTCACACAGACCAATTTCTTCCTCCTCTGTCTTTGTTAGCAAGATGAAGGACTCCTAGCAGAACCCTTTCTCTCAAGCTTCTCCCCTAAATGCAACAGCCTTCCAGTGACTGTTAAAAGAGCAGCCAGCATAAGCCACAGAAATTTACATAGGCAAAATAAAGTGGTATGGGGGTAGGTGCGCACAGAGAAATAGGTACAGACCTTACCTTGCTATGTCTCACAAACTCTGCGCTAGTGTGTAGAGTTTGTAACACATAGTGAGGTGAGGGCATGTAGCAAGAGCCCAGCATTTCTCTCGTAATCACCAATACCCAAGTATACCACTGCAAATGAGATGTAGTTGAGGACAGATTCAGCTGTGGACAAGAGGAAAGGCTCGGGACAATAACTGCATCAATCATCCTGCCCTCCTGTGCTGGCTGGATTTAACAAGGCAGCGCAGCTCTTCTTACTCATAAGGCATCTCCGACCCAAGAAATGAGCTATGGCAGCTGTGCAAAACTCAGTGTAGACATCTACCCAGCCAAGCTGCCAGCTTGTTAATTTGAGTTCCGGGAAAAAATCTGGTCACAGCATTGTCAGTTTCTGCTGTCGCATGGATGGTTTTACCCAGCCTGGTGCCAGGAGACAGCTGGTACATTGGCTCCACCACACCATGGCCTCCACCTTCACTTTGGTTCTCACACTCACCCTGCTGTCAGCCAGAAAGGAAAAGGGTAACAACAAGACATAGGGCAAGGCTAAGCGCTTGCAATGGGAGCTACTTGAATTGTTCATTTTGGGGCAGAGGATCAGAAAATACTACCAGGTGATGCTGTCCCCATGGTCTGTGGCACAGCTCCTTATTGTGCAACTAGATCTGGCTTGCTGTTTGGAGAATTGAAAAGGGCAATGCTAAGCAAACATGTACCCTTTAGACTAGGGGGAAAGAACGGGCTCAGAGTACATCTTTCTGAAGCCAGGCTCTAGATGTTTTCAGGTTGGACACCCAAAAGTCTCCACCTGAGAAGATCTGGGTCAATGCTTTGAGAAACATACATACAAGGACCAGCAAGACATCCAGCCTTGCAGAGCTAGCAACAGTATGACACAACTGGGCTCAACCCAAATCAGCGTGTGTCAGACTAAGGGTGGGCAAGTCAAGGAAATCCCATGAGTGACTTCCTGCCCACCTAGACAAAAAGCTTAAGCACTGCTATCAGGCACAACACTGAATCAACCTTTGTAATGGTTTAAGCCAAGCCGGTAACTCAGAACCTTGTAGGCATAGATTACTTGACCTAATAGGTATATTTGACCTAAGGTATAATTATTAAATGTGCTGTTTACAACTCTTTATTCTTGGAGTTTATAAAATCTCATATTTCTGTTCCTAACACAAGCTCCAATACTGCTGTATTTTGAATTTTAAAATCTGATTAAAAACAAGCACATTTAATAACTTTTACGCTGAATTAAAATAGCTCTTATTAAAACCACGTTAGAATAAGTTACTTTCTGCAATGTGCAATGTATCCCTTTTTTGTTTGTTTTTGTTTTTTGTTTGTTTGGTTGGTTGTTTTTTTTTTAGTGTTAACCCCTTTGATGGCACAAAACAATTTGTCTTCCAAAATTCATTACATAGCAGTTTCAGTAATTTCATTCTGCAGTTAGGGTGGTTTTGCAGTCCTGCACCCACTTCTGGTTTCATTCACTATTGGTCAATCCCACAGTGCTAATATATGGATAAGCCAGCACTGCAATAGCTTCAGCTTGCCCTTTATATCTGAAATGGCTGTATTGCTTTAGGCAACAGACCATTGCATTCCATTTAGACTTCATATATTTTTATTCCTTTCTCACCTTACTTTGCCTTATGTTTCCATTCCCCAAATAATTAGCTAGGTGTAATGTGTTTATGGTATAGAATAACATCTGAAAGCTTCCAGTTAATTGCTACAGTTAAAACACACACACAGCCCCTCCTTGTTTTACTTATTTATTTTTAAAAGAAGAGTAAGCTCTGGCATTCACTACATACTGATAAGCAACATTTACCTACCCTGAGGTACCTTTGCTTATTGTGTTTTGGATGATTTTTTTTAATTGTGTTTTTCCCACCAGCTCTGAGCTTGTTTTTTGGTTGAGTATTTTGCCGCATGGTACATTTAAGATGCATCTGCTATAACTAATACGATGTAAAGAGCAAGCTTATATGAAAAACAGCTTACAAATTTAGAATAATTCTGCAGCAATTACATAGGTAGAAAGGCTTATTTAAGAATGGCTTTGTCCCATGGCATGGAAACCATTATATTTTTATAGCATTTAAGGATCTTACCTAAGATCCTCCTGATTCAAACAATAAATAGATATTTAACATAGACCCCATCTATGTTAAATATACCTCATAATTTAACAAAATATCTGTAAGATCATAATAATTTTCCTATAACACAAGCCAAACAAACTTCTTAGCTGAACAGTGATTTGTTTCTGAGTCTTAAAATTTGTTTCCAAAGAGAGGTTCTCATTTTCCCTTGTAAATTGTCCAAAAGGACAACAAATGCTGCAGTTCTGTAATGAAGGCCAGCCCTTGCCAGGAAGATGCATAAGCAAGATCCAGCTCACAGGTCATTATGGTTCTGCTGTCTTCTTCCCATGCTAACTGGGGTTCTGACAGCAGCCAAAGGGATACCTGTGGATGCAGGTTCATTGTTTTTCCCAACACCTATACATCCTGCCCATTTGCACAGCAGGCTCTTTATCTTGGGCACCATTATTTACACTACGGAAATACATAACTGAATAGGAAACTCTAGGCCCAACTAATTTAAACAGGCAGGAAGCATATTCAAATTAAAATCTCCTCCTCTTAACACTGGCATTGAACCCAGAAAATTCTACTCTTGAAGCACACCAATAAATCCCTGCCACCATGGTAAGCTAATGTCATTTTCTGCCCCTCTGGACAAAGACATCAGAGCCAGATGACCATCAATCACCTCCTCAGCAGTGCTACCTTCCATCTCCACCTTGCCAAAAACGTTCTGCTAATAATTAATAAAAATCCCAGCCTGTAACATACAGAGCAGCCACCAGAGTCCCCTCCAAAGAATACAGTCTTTGCCATCCTACCAAGGAGGGAGATCATTCATGACCAGATGTGACACTTGTCAAATTGGTCCTGGCTTTTGATTAAGAAGCAGGACACCAATGTCTACTTCTGACAATGCCTGGTGTTTGGTCTCATTAGGTAGGGTGCTTACACCAAAGGATGCTCCCTCTGTCCAAAAATCCAACAAACTGAAGTCAGTAAACTATAAATCTCAATAACAAGAGAAAATTGTTTCTGTTGCAAAAGTCCCAGAGTATTTTAATTATTATGTGTACAACAGTCCTCTTTAAAGATCCTAGTCACTGGCCAGAACACTGCTGTAAGAGGTCCTGCACCAGCATGCAACATTCTTTCCTCATGGATCTTTCCACCTCCAAGAAGCCAAAAAGAGCTTTGAGGCTAGAAATGCCTTTTTGTACAGGACACAAAAACAAAAAAATGGCTCAAAAGTATGCTTACAAGAGATGAGAGAGAGTCAATAAATGACAACAACCACCATTTATTTTTAAACCTCCACCTTTACAAAACAGCAAGTATTCTGCTGCCAAGACTTCAAAATCAACTCATTGTAACAGCAGAAGGAATGTTACACAAGCCGCTTCCTAGATTTGCCAAGCCATACAGCCAGTTCCATGAGCAAAACAGAGTAGGATGGTGCCACCAAGAAGAGCAAGGAAATTAGCAGCTGGAAGGAGAAGCTGCAGATGTTTGCAGGATACACAGGTACCTTTGTCCTCAGACCAGGATGATGGCTAAAGTGGACGTGCCAGAAAGCTATCTAGTTGCATCACAACAGTCAACAAAGTGGAGGCAATTCAGCTCTTAAAACAATGATACTTTGGCTGCATCCAGATGATAAAACATGACCTGAAAGTCTTGAGGACACTCATTAACACCCAGAGGCACCCACCAGCTAAGAGCACACTGGCTCAGCATTTGGAAAGCTTCCAGCTGTAGCTCTTTCAAACCTGCTGGCTGAGCACGGACAAGCAAGGGTCTCACATTCTCTTTCTGCAAGATGAGATAACACCAGCACTACCAGTCTAATGAAGTTTGAGTGAAATGCCATGCAGACAAGGCTGACCTAGTTGCAGTTTGAGAAGAGGCTTGTTCTGTGCTAGCCTGTATCTGCACCCTGCAGTAGGGATTGCCCTCATTCACATCAGTGGAGTGGAAAGCTATCTGCATTTCCCAGGCACAACCTCCGACTTCAGTGACTCAGGTATATCTGTTAACTCCAGGCAGCTGATAATGAGCCAAACACACATTTCTTTCAAAAATTCAAGCAGTTTTAGGAAACTGGCAAAACCAGACCTGGACTGTATAATGCCATTAACATGTAAACTTGTGCTCTGAATAAAACATTCCTTCAGACATTTCCCAGGATAATGCCACAGCCATTCAACGGTATGTCTCCTGGACAGATAGTGACTCCTGCAGAATGGAATGGATACATCATCCCACAGCAGCAGCAGATCTATCATGCCCCTGTCCAGTGGACACAGCTGCTGTGGCAAATGTGCTGCCAGGCTCCCATTTCTTTGTTTTTTTTCTAAGCTTTGGTCAGGCATGATGGCTTTTTAATATATGCATTTTATTGCAACTCTTCAGATTATCAAGTGAAAGAAAAATATACGAAAGAGTGACACTGGAAGAATAGTTGAGAAAAGATCTTTTAAAAACATAACAGCTACTACAGTTATGCAGCCATGAAAGTGCCTCTGAAACCTTCTGCCTGCATGGAAGATGCCAGACCCATATTTAGCTCAGCCATGGCTCCTGCTGTAGTGCCAGGCAAATGAAAGGGAGATAACGCAACACAGAAAATCACTAGGGCAAAATATTTTGGTCATCAGGACCTTCTCTTTTCTACAGCAGCTGAGATTGTTCTCAACCAAAGACAGCAAAGACAGCTCAGGAAATGGAGGACCATCTCAACCATTCTCTTGTTCTTGAATAAAACCCCATATGTGCACATTACTCCCCAAACCACTCCTACCATGGTTAACAACTTCTTTCAGTAATAACTTCTTTAGCTTCAGTGGGGATAGCCATGTAGGAAGCCAGAATTACACCATGGACCTAAATGCAGGCAACAGAACTAGCTAACCATTTGGCTTTGGGTAGATGCACAGGACAGTATAAGGAGTTCCCTTTTATGTGTAGTTTGCTATCACATAATGAGATACAGAGAATGTACCTTTTGTCCCTAGCTGGAATCTGGAAAATACTTTTGGTTCCACATATGCACTCACAAACATGTACAGAAGCGTATCTGCACCTGTTGCTAGCAGGACACACAGATTGCACCCCATGAGGCAGGCTCTGAACACTTCTGTCCCAGCATTCAGAGTACCCTCTACTCCCTGGTGTACAGTGAGGGCCCCATGAGCAAAGACCCAGCTAAGACATGTTCTGCACCAGTAAGCAAAAGATGTGGTAACAGCTAATTCTGCTCATTTACCATCCTCAGCTCAGAGCTGACCATGGCATTAGCTCAAGACAGGCTTTGCATTGGTGTGACTATCTCCTGTTTCACCATATAGCAGAAGGATGCTTTATACCAGATGGTTTCTACTGTTAGAGTTACAGTCACACAGCAATTTCCCTGCTCAGCTTCATTTGCAGTAACAAAATGATGTTACATTGGCCACTTTTCCTGCCCAGTGCACTGGCAGCCTGGGAATTGACAATGCCTACCTTAACTTCCACGTGTGCCATCAGGACCGCAAAGTTCGTTAGGTGATTGCAGGAGCATGTGGTGTGTGTCTTGTTAGTTGTCAGGAGGCGACACCCCTGGGTGGACCAGTACCCTGTCATTGTACGCTTTGTATAGCTCCAGAATGAACAATTTGGATTGAAATTTTCTTCTGACTGCTGCAGGGAAGAAATGAATAAATGCAATAAAAATGATAGGGTTTCATAGATTTTTAAATGCACTATTTATTTTTTTCCAGAGGCACTTGGTAAATCTCACCCTTTAATTTTGGATAAATAGTCAGCAGTGGTTTTATACGTCAAGTATTACTTGCTGATACCAACAAGTTAGATTGTTGCTGCTCTCTTTGCTAATGCAAACTTAGTTCTTTGTTCTTGATTAATTTCAGCCATAGACTAAATCCAGCTCTTCAAAACCAGATTGATTCATTTGCATTGCAGAACAGAGAAATTAATTGCTTTAAGCAATCAACTTTTGCAATGACTGTGCTTGGCTAACAGGAGGACTAGCTGTCCTCTTTCACTGTAATTCCACTTTCCTCTAATAACCCCTGCCACCATGATAAAATAATATTATGGTCTAATATATTGGTAGTTTTTAATTACAGAATGATGTGTGTCAGCAACTGAGCAATGGGCACCAGTTCAAAGGAGACTCTACTTTTATTAATGCAGCATAAAAGAGATTCTTCATAAATAACACAAAGTGCAAAAGAACAAATGTATAATTCAAAATCTAATCAAGGACTACTTGGGGCCTCACACAAGCCAACTTTTGCATCACTCTGTTTTAGGAAAAGAAAAAAGTGCTTTTCAAACTCACTCACCTTGATGTGCTTGACAGTAAACACCACGGGATCAGCTAGGTAAACCTTATTGCTGAACTCTTTGTTTATTGCTGCCGTGATGACAGGGGAGTTGACAATGACGGAGTGATTAGTTGACATTGCTTCTGTTCCCAACTTCATGCTGGCATTCTCCGTGGAGAGGTAAGTGCCCAGGTTATTGTACAGCACAAAAGCTACCCTGATTTCACCTAGAAGAGTAGTAAGAGGTTAGATATCCAGGTCAGTGCACTGTTTTGGTTGGTTGGGTTTTTTTTTAGATGAAAAATATCTTCTCTCAACCAACTTCAAAACTTTTATGAGAAAATGTGAAAGGACCAAGGTGTGGCATATGGAAACTCACCTCCTGTCAATCCTAACAAGCACCATGAGGTGTAACAAGTGGTTCATGGAAAATAAGGGCAAGAGCTGCCTCTCTTAAAACAAACTTCTGTAAGCAACCAGACTGGCAGCAGACAGACAGAGAAGGTGGGCTTGTTTTTGGCATTAGTAGGTGTAACTAGCTCCAGAGAAGAGAGGCCAGGTGGCCCATTTCCCACCTGACATAATACTTTGCTCTCCAGGCTATGCTTGGGAAACCATTCATTCTGGCCTGTTGCACAGAGGCAGTATAAAACTATAATTTAGTTTGTTAATTAAGACTACCTCAGAAGAGTGTGGGGATAAATCTGGGAGAAGGAATCCAAAATTTTCCAACAACTCCAATCTCATATGAAGGATAAAACAAAATTGCAGAAATTTCATTTAAAAATGCACTTTTTTTTGTTAACTGGCCTAGCAGATATCCCCTCTTCCACAAAAAAATATCTTTAGGGAACCTGCAGAAAATCCAGGCTACCAGCCAACTGTTTTTAACTGAAATCATCCAGTTTGCCTTCTGTTTTGTGTATTATTTCACAGGCTATAAATAAGAATTGAATGTGATTAGTTTGCCTTTATATGTATCAGTTGTGGGTAGGGATTTTTTTTTGTTTCTATAGGAATCACCCCAGCTTCTGAGGAAAATAAATCACTGATGACTCCAAAGGTTCCTCCCAACTTAAATCCTTTCATGCTAATTTTATTTCTAGCTCTTTGACAATTTCCAGGTGGGTGCCAAGCTGGTGAAAATTGATGGGGCTCTCCTGATTTGACTACATATCCAGCAACACCATGCTTAGAAATACAGACTTCCCCTTCCTCCCTGCCAACAGTTTCTCTTTCCCTACAAATGCTAGTGGCTCCTTCCCCATTGGAGTTTTGCTACATATCTTGGATTTTATACTGTTTCTAAAGAAGTACTTCTCTTGAAATTCTACATGCAAAAGTACCTAATTCCATTGAGAAAGCCGATGGCAAAATTTTCTTTCTGAACCACCAAACTTTTTTCTCAACAGTTGTCAGAAATTATTGGCAGTTTTAGTGTATCTGGTCTGGCTGTAATTACTGCCCAATCATTCCATGTTTTGCCTGCAGTGACCAAAGCCACTGCTAGACTGCCTTTCCACCCCCCCCCCCCACACACACAGAGGTTGAATTTTAAAGGTACTCAGACAAAGGTGCATGTTAGACCCATTAGTAGAAAGGCTGGGAGTTTGAATTTGGTCTGCAGCAGAGCTGTAGAGATCAACAAATGTGTTTGTACAAATTCCTGGTCTGGAAATAAACGACTTGGCAGCATGAAGACCAGTCACATACAACATCAGCTTTAATTTATGCTATCAGGAGGTTCATAAGATTCAAAGAGAAAAGCACTGAAGATTTAGACTCATAACTGTTAATCAACCTCTTCTGACATTTTGGCTCATTATTAATATTTGCTGCTATTGTTTCCTCCCTCTACCTTTTTCAGATATTTGTATAGTGCCTCACTGTGTAGCAGTTTACTCAGACAAGCCTCTTAGCCCATCTGAAGCTTCCTACTGCCACAATAGCAGTTAAAAGCACTTCTCTGGACTCAGCACTGTGCCCCAAGCACATTTAAGGATCTAATGAATTTTTACCAGCACATAATACTTTTGAAGGCTGCAATTCATTTAGTAATATAATACACACCAAATCAGTCAACTTAATTTGCAGTCAAGACATTAGCAACTGGTGCTACCATTAACTTAAATATTAACATAGCAATTAGTACCATACATAAGACTAGCTAAAAACAAAACAATGCCTAAAGCATGGCTTATTCATGAGGCTGGCATGGCTGGAGGTGCTGGACCTACCGTTTCGACCATTTTGTTTCAAGGTATTTGCTGACAGCTGAATGGCACTCCCGTGGCCCATGTTCTGGGGAAACTTCAGATCCTCCAGATTTCCATCTGTGCTTAGTCTTGCAACTTCCAGCTCTGTTTGCAAGAGAGATCAACACTAAGAAAAATCTCTACTGAAATAATCTTCGACAAGATACTTCAAAGCTACAAAATGATGTTCCAGACCATCTGAGAACAGAGGATTCTATTTCCAATACTTCAAGCTAGACTTGGTTTGGGCTTCTATTGCTTTTTAAATCTTTGCCCTGAAGAAGTTTTAAATTTAATTAAAAGAAAAAAAAGTGCAAACAAATTCTACTCTCTGTGGAAGATGAAAGACAACCAGTTCTTGTAAACAAGAACCTCAGGATATTAAGGACAATGGTTAAAATGAAAATCTGAAAACGCTAGTTCTTTGCCACTGGCAATTGGTACTTTCTGTAAATGTTATCAGGGCTCAGGATCTGTATTCATTGAAATAGAAAGAAGAGTTGTTCTCATTTAACATATGCACAGTGGGAGTGCTGGTGCTTTCCATCATGCTTGTTTTTTAATTAAAATCAACCATCAGCTGAATAAAGACACAAATTTGTAAGAAATGAAACACAATCACATTATGTTGAAGAATCTTCCTGCGAAGCAGTGCTCTCATTGCTCTAGTGCGGATTTTGCCCTCAAAGCCAGGGGTAACAGGGTCAGGTCAGGTGCCCATTTTGCATGGGATTTCAAGGGCAGAGAGATGCCTTATTCCTTTAGGCTCTTTTGGAAAGACTTTTAAGTCCTTCAGAAACAGGGCCAAGACATATCTAGCAAAATTGCTCTCCAGCTAATCAAGGGTTCTAGACTGAAGCCAGGTTTCCCAGCCTTTACTCTCCTTCCAGCTGCTGACAGTATTTATAGGATCTGTCCCTTACGGATGTTGTCAGTGTTTTCCCGGACGATGTCTGTCTTCAGCAGGTTATCAGCCAGCACAAAGGCACTGTCCTCCACAGTGTCGAGTAACTTGGTGGCTGCGCGCTGCTGTTCACTTGCATTGAGGTCCCTCCATGCATTCAGAGCCTGTGGCTGCAGGAGGTTGTTCACTGTCTCCACCATGGCCTGCAAGGGAGAGAGGTCAAGTGCGAAAGAGTTCTAGCAAACCTGAATCACCACTGAGACCACTGACATCGCTCAGTCCCATCCTCCACATGTATCAGTTTATAGGGAGAGGACAGCATCTCATTTCCCCACTCACTGGGGCAGCCTCCAAGGGAGCTAGGTATCATTTGTCCCATCAGATGGGAGAGGGAGGGAATACTAATTTTATTATAAATGCAGGCTGGGAATAGTGCTTTTCTGCTTCTGTGATCAGTAGCTCTGGGCTTGGAATAAAGAGGAATTAAGGGTTTGGGTGGGGGAACAAAGGGGAGTTGATGAAATCATTAAAGAAACATGAAGGAAAATAGATTTCAAAACCTATCTGTGAAGCAGGTTGTTGCTTCCTGCAGCAGCAAAATTCAAGAGTAGATCAGCAGCACCCAAGGAAGATATCTAGTATCTGCAAGAGCTACACTCCTTGGAGCATTTCCCATCACATAACCTCTGGCAGGCAGTCATGAAGACACAGAGATAGCTGAGTTCATCCCGAGAAGCAGCAGGTGAACATAGAGATTAAGTTAAGACACTACATTTCAAATTGCTCCATTCAGAAAGGAGTCAGTCCTGCAGTAACAACTTCAGTCCCTCCTGCAGTGCACCTCCTGCCCTGGGCTGCCACGCACAAAGAGCTCTCCCATGGAGAACTTCCCACAGGTTAATTTGGATGCATATCCAGGATCACATGAAACCATGCTGGCCCCATGATGGCAAAATTACAGCAGTAGAGACTACCCAACCTGAAGGTTTTGCTCAGCCTAAAACCCCCGCTTAGTTACTAACCAGAGCTGACTCAACTACCTTCCAGCTATCACTTTTTAATGAGACCAGCTGTACCAGTTGGTAGAAATGACTGTGCAGAGGAAAAGGAAAAGGTACTTTGATCGTGCTTTCTTCTGCTGGTTAGTGTCTAGCCACCAGGCAGGCCTGTCCCATGAACAAACACCTCCACTCCTCCACTGCCAGCTAATAAGGGATTTCAACACACTGCAAGCCTAAACAATGCCCCATGGCTTCACTTTCATGGAAGTACTTCAGTATTTACTCCTGACAGTGTTTCTAAACCCACCTGTACAACATGATATATGAAACGAAGATATGGCATAGCACATTCTCCAGCAGCCCTCAGAAGAAGTGTCACAATGACAACACATGGCACAGAGGGCATCCTGACTCACTCACCACTCATGGTCAGATACAAATGTGCAATGGGAGAATACAATCACATCCAACAAGAATTTGATTTTATTGCTAAATCAAGGCGACCTTAAACATTTTTCAATTACAGCAAGGTTGAAGGAGAAGCAAAGACAGCTAGACCTGCCACTGCTTGTGCTTTTAATCCCCAGCAGACATTTCATTGAGACATTGCAATGTGTATCTTTATCCTAAGTGTATTTGGGCTTGGAAGGTTTCTTATACTACCATGGTTCTTATTGGAAGACTGAGCCAGAAATGGGGTCCTCTGACAGTACAAAGCTCCTACTCTCCAACCTACATTTATTCACGATCAATTAACTCAACTGTTCTTGTGCCACAGGTCTCCTGTGCCTTAAAGAGAGCTTTCCTTCCCTGGCACCTACTGCCCTGGTCCCTTCATTAATATACAACATTTCTCCTGAGTTTCAAAGCTTGGTTTTCCAAGGTATGGAGTAACCCATGCTTCAACCACTGAAGCAGACCAAAAAGGCTGAAAATCTTGTCCTCTAATGCTACTGCAAACTATTTTTGCTGTCAAGCCTTTACAATCCAGGACTGGGATCGCTTTCTCATTTGTTGTAAGTGGAACTTATTAACCATAAATCAATTTCTTAAACTGATTATTAAACTGATTTTCCTAAATAGTCTATAAATCATCTTAACACATTTAATATGTGCACAAGAAAAGCTGACTGACTTTAACAGTGAAGATGCAATATTAAAAATCCACAACATTTAAGTGTAATTTTTTTTTTTCTCAGCGTTTTAAAATCTGGAAGCTTGATCTCTGTAGCTCTTAACAAAAAAATTCTGTAGTTCACTTTGGTAGCTTATCTCATAACAAGCAAAAAGGAGGTAGCATTCTTTTCCAGTGATCAAACAACTTGACTATTTTGCTGTGGAGGTTCTACACAACATGGTGTTTTCTTGCAAAGATCTTTTATCCACAGAAAGCAGAAAATGAGGATTTTTATTTTCCTCCCCTTTCAGTGTTATCATGCAGACTACAATTTGCCTTACATTCATTTAGGTCAGCTGTTACTGGCGTCTTTAAATCTCCTAAAACAACTTCCTGGATACTTTTATCAGTATTTGAATGGTGGAAAGAGTGTTTGTAGCATATCCATCTCCTGGCTCTGGATGGAAAGGTAATGCCTATTTGTCAAAACATGAAACACATTGAAATATTTGAATCATCTGCTGCAAAGTTTTTTTTTCCCCCCAGAAAAATTATTCTAAATTATCAAATGCATTTTTTATTTTCTAATGTGTGTGCATGTATGCCTGCATAATTTGGGCCAATTAGGCCTAATGTGTCACTTTCCACAAAATATGTATTCCCCACCCAACAGACAGCGGTGCTGGCAAGACTTTATCCTCTTGAAGTGACTAACCTGAAGCCAGCCACTTCACATCACTTTGGATGTGGGGTCTGATGCTAGAGCTCCAGAAAGATTTCCAAGGACTTTGGGTAAGGTTCTTAGCACATATCTGAACAAAACTAGTAGAATGTCTTCACTGGCATTATATTCAAGATGAATTTTGGTCCATAGCTCTTCCCAGAGGGTCACTTCCCTCACCTGTCTCAGCACATTAATCAAGTGTTCCCCACACTTCATTATGGCTGAGTGCTGCCGGCTAAAGCCAAGGAGATGAGGTGCTAATGAAATGTTTGCATTTTGGACAGGAGCTGAGGTAGGTGTTTAAATGAAACAAAACAGCTGTTAAAGCAAAAATGTCTCTTGAGACAGAGATGTCAGCTGGGAAAAGGTGGGGAGGGAAGCGGGAACTGTGGGAAGGCAGGCACACAGGACAAAGATCAACCTGTGTCTTTGCATTTAAGCTGAACCACAGTGGTTTAGGTGGGTTTGGCACGTGCTCCAAGGACTCTGTGGTCTGATAAAGCTCTAGAATAGAAGAAACAGTGTCAAGCTCCCAGGAAAGGCTTCTCAATGACCACTGGTGGAAGGGTTAAGCCTGACAGAAGCCCTTTGAAATGAAGAAGGCATGAGATAGGTGTGCTTGGGAGCCAATGGCATGATAGATCTTTCCTGAGATCCCCGGTGATTCTGATAAAGATGGGGACTTTCAGAGGAAGCTAGGAAAGTTTTGACCTAGTTGCATCCCACCTCGCTTAAATTAACACACCGCCAAGTCAGGAGCTCAGACACCCTCTAGTTTCCTTGCCCCACTGAAAGTATGAAGAACTACAGTATTATCCCCATTTAACTGTCCGAAGTCACATGAGATTACTCATGTCTCTGAAGAATCCAACACCTAATAAAGGGTGCTGCTTATCTATGTCACTGAAGACCCCATCCTTGCTTATCAAACTAAAAGACTTCCTCTGCTGTAATTTTCTTCTCTTCCTCTGGTGATTCCTCTCTTTTTCCTAATGCAGCTCAACAGGGTAAACAATTTCCAAAGCACCCTTATGAGCCTCACGCAAAACAAAAATGTGAGGCTTGGAGCTCAAATGTACCTTAACACCACTCACAGCACAGCACTACTCACAGCTCCTTGCTGGACCTTAACAGATAGGCAGCACAAGCACACATATGCCCAGAGAGGAGAACAACAGTAACTCAAATTACGTCAGGGGAAAGCTTTCACAATATAGCTTGCTTGTTTGTAACCTAAGAGCAAAGGAGGGAAGACAGGTATGGCAGAAGGGAGCCAAGAAGAAAGACTTTCCATCTCCCTTTCTGTCCTGAGATATGTAGATGTAGTTGTGTGATGTCAGGGTATCTATACATGCAAAGCCAAGCCCCCTAAATACAAGACTGTAAAGAGCAATCATCCTGGGTCAGAGAATATTAGACTCAGTGGACCTTTTATGTATCTAGCAGTAGCTACAGTTGGACATTGAGAGAAGAGTAAGAACACGCCAAACATAGAAGACAAATCCCATGATGGTGATCCCTTTCATTATGCAGTTATATAGCACCAAAGAGTGTGCATTCAATGTAAATAAATGTTAATATATTGCAGAGGAAGACTTTTTTTCCCCAAATAAGGGCATATGCTCGTAGCTTCTTGATTCTGTCCTGAGGTTACAAAACAGAAACAAAATGTAAGCCTTCCTTCACAGACACATACAAATTGGTATTAAAAGATGTATTGTCAAAAGGCAACTAATTAGGAGCCTTACAGTAATTATACATTACTAAAAGGCCAATTGTACATATCCCATAGATTTCCTTTGTGACAGCTGCTTCATTCCATAAAATTGAATTTTACTTGTTAATTTATTTTTATTTTCTCCCCCTCTAGAAATGCTTGGTGAGAATATCCAGCTATGTGACACACAGTTTAAACCTGGGAGGGAAGTATATATCCAGTGACACCATATCCTCTTATTTCTTTCACTGTATCAACATACAAGACACTGCTCTTTGACAGAAGCAGATTCTGTAACATAAGACCTGTCTTCAACTGGGACTCAATGCTTGAAATCACTAAGAGATATTAGATGTGCTCACTGCCAAATTTGGGACCAGACTGCATTGTGCTAGTGCTTAAGCACAGTAACTCTAACCTTAAAAAACTAGCAGGTCTCCTGGAGTTAGGACCTCTCTAAACCTTTACAGTTCATTTTGGCTTCTCACCAAGCAGCTGATGGAAGAACAAAACCCCTCAAAAACTTATTGGAGGAGAAAATACTGCTTCATGACAAGTGAGTACCAGCAGGCCCTACAGGGAATACTGATTGAATCCTTCTGCTGAGTAATTTTCAAATATGCAGTTTGTCCTTCCTCACAAAGGAGCATCTCCTTAAGAAGAAACTGAACACACAGTATATATTATTTTGCATGGAACCTACGTCAAGGTCTTATGTCCTATAGAGCTTTGGGAGAATGAGGACAGTGGCACAGGGCATTAAAACATCACTTTTGAAAATACATCTCTAATTAAGAAATCTGCATTTTATAAGTTTTAAAGCCCAGTCTCATGCTGCTAACACTTGTCTTCCTTGATCTCACAGGAATATTTCATGCAATGCACTTTCAAAAACTAGGATAGAAGGAGCTGCAGCAACAAGGCTGTGCTTTGCATCAGTAGAAGCCTTGGGTAATATGGTTTAGTGTGAGGTGTCCCTGCCCATGGCAGGGGAGTTGGAACTTGATGATCTTAAGGTCCTTTCCAGCCCTAACTATTCTATGATTCTATGATTCTATGGCTGGTGCTCACACATCTACCCCTGTACCAAAGGTATTTGCTGGCACTGCCTTATTAAAAAAGGTTTGCCCTCCCTTTCTGAGAACAGCAGCACTAAGACTTCAGCGTGTAATCACACAGACACAAACTCAGGCTGTGATTATCATCTGAGGTTCTGGTCCTGCCTGAGGTCTCAATTACGTCTCAAAAAAAGAGCACCATTATCTTTATTAGAAATACACAAAAACACTACTAGCCCACTTTTTTATAGCAGCTTGAGGTTTTACAGAAAAATAGCAGAGAAAAAAAAGCTTGAAAACCCTTTCAGGTTCCATAGTGCAGTGAAACTGAAAAACTCACCATAGAAGGCACTGAAATGTGGATATGGTTCAACAATCACATTATGCTCCTTTTTCCTACTGTAAAGCAGTGCTACTTTAAAAAAGTTTACCTGCTTCTTTGCTTAAGAACAGCTGGTTTTGTTCTGTATTCATACGAAACACCCACTGCTAAAACAAAACCATTTTTTAAGCTATCAGTATTTGCAAGCCTCCAAACTAATTGAGTTAAAGGCACAATCAACGCTATCGTTGGCAAGTTCTGCTGGAAGTTGTTTGATTCTTGCCTCTGGCCAGAAAAGGAACCAGTACAAGAGAAAGTCCCATTAACTCCGAATGTACCTGTTGGACCCAGAATAAGCCCTGTAGAGGAGAGGACCAGCATGAAAGCATGGACCTGGGCATGCAAGCTGCTTCTTCTGGCAGAGTTATTGCCTTGAAAGGGCCCACCAGCTCAGGAAATGATGTCTTTTTAGAGTGACAAATGAACAGCGCCCCTATTGCACTACACAAGGGTCACCAATCAAAGTGGAACAGTCATGCACTCTGTGAAACTTCAGGTCAAAAATAGATGCACATGCCATTTCTCCAGCTTCCTAAACAGGGAAAATGTCATTTTGGCTAAAAGATACCATTAAACCCTACTTCTTAACTGAGAAGTGCCTTCAAATCTGTATGAGAATGATCTTTACTCTCGGATAGTTTTTCACCTTGTCATTTATTCTTTTAATTCCAGATTAAAATTTGTCTCTGGTCAAAGCATAAGTGGAGACAATTCTTTTACAGGGAAGCCCAGCCACTGTCAAGGCATTTTACAAAGCAATAAGGTCATCACAAAACAATTATAATATTCAATGAAATGGACAAACACATGCTTAGAATGAAACTATCTGAACTGCAATGAGTGCTTAAAAATAAATAAATCGTTAGAGTATCTCCCGCTAATCTCTGCTTCTGCCCTAAAAACTAAGACAGAAGCACTAGCCTACATCTAGTACTAGTGTGGTTATTGTAAACCGTCAGTATCACTTTTGGTGAACTGAGCCAAAACCTACTGCTGATGGTAAAGGCAACAAAAAGGAGAACTTCCCCCAACCTTGCAGAGGAATTTCTAAAATTGCTCCATAGATTGAGAGCAAAGACTCTCAAGAAAGAGCATGCAACCTTCTCAACTGTACAACACATGTTTGTGCTGTAGCTACAGGGACTGTACTGACTCAGAAATGGCCTGAATTTCAGTGGCACTGAGAAATCACTGCAGTGAGAAGAAAGGCACTGACCTTTATTAAAATTATGCCACCTACAAAAATTTTAACTATGGAATTAATGGTCTTGCACTAGGTATGCAAGATTTGTGATCTTGGCCTTGAACTACCAATAATCTCCTAATTGGAGCACACAGAAAAATAGGAGGTTTGAGAAAGAGACCAGGGTTACAAATTACAGGTTATGGTTTTGCTTTGCTTAGTATAAAAGGAAGAATATTTTAAGGTCAGAAGGCATCTGTAGGACTGGAATAAAAGGAATTGATTGGGAAGAAGGAAATAACATATTATCTATTTCATCTAATGAGATCTTCCCCGCAGAATAAGCTGAAAACTGCATTTATGAATCATCTGTATTTGCTGTCCTACTGTTTGGGATTTGAGATGATACAAGCAACTGCTAGAGTAATTACTCTGGGGAAGTGAGCAAAGCTGTAGTAAGAAAGGAAAATGGTTTGCAAATGAGAAATGCCCCTTTGACAGAATATCCATAGCCTGTAAAGAAACTTCTAGGGAGTCTGTGAGACCCAATATTTCCTTCAGCATTCCAAATCAAAGGGAACATCTCCACTGACCTCTACTGCAATTTATACTGAGACTTTATACCACTGACACCAGATTCCAGGACTGACTCAGCCTAAAGCAGAGAGCTTATTCACATAGCAACACAGAAAATACTAGATTTTTTTCCTAAGTTTTGCTATGCTACATGTGGGCACACAACCATAGCTGTAGCTCAGTTGTAGGTAGAGGAACAGGCTGCCACCTTCATTTTTAGTATTTTTGTGAGGAATTTCAGAGCCTGGTGAAAACCCAAGGCTGCTGCTTTGATCCTATTCTCCCTTAACAACAGGCTCACTCTGGTAGAAACACGCAGGGTGGGGATTTCAAGTTTTTCTCCTGCTGACAAAAATCAAGGGCAGGTTTCTCAAACTGTGAAGTATATTAAGTTCACAGAGTTTTAACAAAGGGCTACCAAACCATAGAACCCCACTGTGAGTCACACTTCTTTCAGATGTCCTTTTAATTATATTAAATGAAGGTTTTGGGCACATTGCTGCTGATGGGCAAACATCTCAACCTCTTGAAAAAGCTGCCAGAAGTACTCCCTGTAGCTAATAGTTAATATATGACATTGTATGTGCACTGCTAGCCAATTTATTCCAGCCACTTTAACAACGATACCTGGCCTGACAGGCTGCGCAGAATAGCATCAGGAGTCAAGCAATGCGCAAATCATTAGAACACCCTGAAAGTTGTTTGACATGCACTGCAGAGCTCTTTGTCATACAGCCAATTAAATGACCAAACAAGAGACTTGAAATTCCTCATTAATTTGTCCCTTTCTATATAAATGGAGGTTAGTCTTTCTTGTCATGGGCACAACAAGAACACAAGCAAATGCAGCACCATTCAATTTATGCTCCCTCTCAGGGCTAAAAGTTTCTTTTGACTAGTCTTCACAAAGTTGGGACCAACCATGCAAGCAAGAGAGAAGTGGGACAAACAGAATTAATCCATTTTAAACAGTACTGGCTAAGTCCCAGATGCACCTTTTATCTGCTGAGAGCTACTAGGTTAGCAAAGAAAAAACAAAGTCTCTCCTACTCAGTGCTAAACTTAATGCCTTGAATCCTCTGAGGAAAGCCTTTTATTTTTTGCTTAGTACAGCAATTCAAACAGCCCATGTTACAAGTGTAAAACATTAGAAAACTTCCAAGAGAACCAGAATGACAACTCTGACTGCAGACACCCACCACTGTCTGCTACCTGGAACCTGCCAGCAACTCAGCACTGGCTTCCACTGGTGGCTCCAATAACACCTGCATCCAGAAGCTCTTGTGATCTTCATGGAGCAGATGGCACATCCATATCTTGTCCACTCGCTGTACAGGCAAGCCCAGAATTACAAAACAGGGCAAGCTGATTTACAGGACAGCCTGGAGGATGGCAGGAACAAGAGCAGCAAACACCAGTAGTCCAGGAAAACACTGCTAAAGCAACACTTTGCTGCTTCCTTCCACCCTTCCCAAAAAGGTACTCAGCTGCTGCTCAGACTATCTATTGTATGCACCATCCTTCAGCTTTGAAGTCACCATGATTGGGTTAAAAAAAAAAAAATTAAAAACAAAACAAAAAAAAATTCCCAACCTCCCCTCTCCCCAACCCCCCCCCCCCCCCAAAAAAAAAAAACCAAAACAAAACCCCCCAAAACAACAAACAAACAAACAAACAGTAATGTGAATCCTGTGAAGTTTTTGTCTTCTGAGATCTGCATTCCAAATACTTTTCACTTGGGAAGAGGCCACGGGCTGGCACCACAGTGAAATTCATTGGCCTCATGATGCCTCAAAGCTCCAGCCCACAAATCCAAGCAAAGCAAGGAGGTGACCTCAGATTTCACAACCAGGTGCACACACATGATAAAAAAGTCTCTCCATGGCTGTATGTGGTATGAGCCTTTATTAAAGCTTGTGTTTTCAGCTACTAAATCTTAGAGAAATATTCTCTACATTTAAGTTTTCTGTATTAATATGGCCTCTCTATCTATAATATCTGAGTACTCAGACTTCTTCATTTTTCCGTTACTATCCCACCTCCATTCCCAGAGGGCAAACAAATTGTACCCATGGCATTTTAAACTGGGGAGCTGAGAAACAGTGAGTACATGTCACTTGCTGAAGGGTATGGAGAAAACTTGTGATGCTGAACCCAGTTTTACAGCTCCCCAAACAGACAAATATTTTGTGTTTCCTGCACCTTCAGTGCTGCAGTTTAAAGAGAAACTCCTTTGGAAAATGAACAAATATCAACACTGAAAAAGTTACAGAACATTCATTCCGGCTTTCACCACATACCAGTCACTAAACGAACCTATGCTAATCAAATGCGTCACCCATTGTGACTCATTCTCCCACACGATGACTTTTCTATCCCTTTCCCAAAATAGAGTGTAAGAACAGTACACTGCAGAAAGGTAGGCATGAGAGATGTATATCACTGCTGTCCAAAAGGTCACACGTATTGAATCCAAGCTATCCTTAGCTAACGAAGAACCTTTCTAAGGCCACTCAGTCCAACTTGGATATCCACCTTGGTCAGCCCAGACTAAGTTGACTCTTAGTATCACGAATTAAAGTCCATGTAGCTTTTCTCACATATCACAGTGATTGAAAAAATCTCCCATCAATTGCCTAGTCATCATATTAATATCTACTTATCACATCACCTGTCAGGTTAATTCGTGTTGGATTTTTGAGGCAAAAAAAGATCATTTACCATACTTGCAATACTAAAGGAGCAGCATTTGTAACCTCTATCTCCCATAAATAAAATCCCTGGGTTTTTAACTCAACCAGTACTGTGACACTGCACAAATTAAATCAATATTTGTTTTAATTATAAATTTACACAGAGAGAGAGATGGTAATCTGATATGGCATTCCCAGCCTCATATTTGAATAATTCACAAAATTTCCAGATCTGTTTTACATATTTATTTATATTCATTTATTTTATGCTTAAGAGGACTTTACACCCCAATCACTACAGGGGCTGTCATGACTACATAAATTTGTCATCCCACAGAAAAGAGTAAGACTGCTTTTAGCAATTATTATCTTCTCAAACCGCCCTCCTCCTCCCAAAACCCCCACCTTTTCTCAATTGCATTTTTGATATTTACAATTGATGGACATCTTTCATGTAAATTTTGTACTGCGCTGTCCTTTGTCTAGGGAACACAGAACTGAAAGTACGTGTCCAGCCCCATGAGAAAAATTCAGCCATGAATGCTTGTCACAATAATGGGATCAAGCACAAGGAGATCATGTCAGCAAGGTTGAAAACTCTATTTCTCTGCCATCAGTGGCATATATCCCTGTTAATTTCCATTTCCCATTGACACAAAGTCCAGAATTTCACCATTTAAAATCTGTTGAGAAATCTCTGCCAAACTTCCTTAGCCAGCCCAGACATTCCACTGCCTCATAAAGGACAAGTGGCCTGTAACAAGAATATCTCCAGTTACATTTAATTGCTATTACAAAGTCTCCCTTACAAGATTTTTAGATGACTTTAGCTAGATGAGTACCTAAAAGGAAACATACTGTATGAAAATGTCCAGATATACAACTTTACTTCCATATAATACAAAGCAAAGTTGGAAAGGTTTAATTAGTTCATCTAAATCATTCTTCAAACCTTCTATTACAGGACTGTCCTCTTCAATATATTTACTAGCTTTGTCCATATTTATACTAAACAGCTCAGGCAATGAGCTTTCATCAGTTTTTGCCTACTAAAGAGGTAGGTGCATGATTAATGTTCAAACACACAAGTAGCCTTTCCAAATTAAAAGCAAGAAGTCCTTGAAATTAAGGGTAAGCTGAAGTCTGTGCAGAATATGAAGGACTTATTCTACCAATGCCAAGCCTTTTGTAGAGTGTATGAAATTCACTATTCACTATTGCTTGAAAGAAGACAAAAAGACCAGAAGCATGTGTCAACTCTTTCAAGTATGCCCATGCAGCTACATTTATGGGCCAGGTAGCACCCAAAGTCCCCAACAGGACTGTATGGTTCATGATCCAACCAGCTTCACATTTCCAGTATTACCAGTAGATGAGATAGCTAGCTTGGGAGTAAGTGTTGCACTGTAAAATTTCCTACATTCATTCAAATGCTAGTTACTTTCTTTGAGATCTTAAGAGAAGTCACTCCAGACAAGGGATGTGTAATTCCTTATCTTTATCCATTAATGCATATGGAAGGGAAAAGGTGACCTTCTCTCATGACCATAATAAAAGGGATGACAGACAGCCTGCTAGCACAGAGGGGTACTGTTTTTTTAATGTCCTAGAAACCTAAAACATCTAACCCCCCACACTAAATGAAATATTGACTGAAAAAAATAAAGTCAATGCCAACTGTAGGAAGTTGAATTTTTCAGGAAAATACGGGTACAGACAGCTCCTTCCAGAAACGTATGGTTCATTTTTACACCTCTGCATGTTATACGTACACATACAAATAACAATCAACCACCCATAAGTAAAACATCAGTGTTCATAAGCACAAGACAGAAATTAGAAAGTAAAACATTCACATTTCTTAAGCAGCATTAACTTACCGATAGTATACAAACAGGTTTATATAAAAGTCTGGAGCAAATGCTCTAAGGCAAGGTGACAGGATAGATAACATAATCCAAGGCCCCACTTTTGAAAAGCCTACAATCAGGTCTTTCCAAAGTGCTGAAGCTTGACTTTGTTCATGCTTTCACAAAGTCACAATGTAAGCCTACAAAAGTTGGGCCACAGCTGGGTGAACATTATGGGACGCTGTGTTCCTAATCCTATATTTAGTTTGCAGCACTCTCTTCCTTCCCACATCCCCCTTTGAGGACACCCTGCATTTCATTATGAACCTACCTCCTCCCTCAAGCTGAGTGTTACCATTTCAAATTGTTTCTAAATTTGCAAGTGTAAGAGGGGAAGAAAGAAAACTAAGGAAATGCAGGTGCAATGGCATGGATGATATGCCATAAGCAAAACCCAGCTGGTCTGGAGACATCTCTGTCAGCTGGAGTTTTGCATTCTTTACTTCCATGCATCCATACTGCTCTGCTTATTCCTATGGCTGGATGAGTCTTGTCAGATCTCTCCTGTGTTTTTTTCCCACTTTCTTGTTCAAAGGTTTTGCCCAAAATTTTGTCAAGTCTGGGAGAAAATGGGCCGGTGGGAGGATATGAAGAATGAAATTATTATCCTGCAACCTTAACCTTAGAACTTGCTGCCACAAAGATGGTAATAGACAGATTATTCACAGAGACAAGACCCATTTCACAGTCATTCAAACAACTGGACACACATATTAAAACCACAAGAAATACCTGGACATAGGCCCTGCAAGAGCGCTCCCTTTTCTGAAGCTGAGTCCATAAAGACAGCAGATTAAAGACGGAATAGAAAAAACAAGTTAGTGACAGAACAAGGGGAAAAAAATTGAAGAAAATGCCTATGAAAAAAACCCACATTTGTCTCTTAAACAGCTCCTGAAAACCAACCATACAAAAGGAACCACGTGAATTAGACAGCAGTGCAAGCCTGGATGGACTGGCTCCAGAAATATGTGTTAGTCCTTTTTCAGTGAAGTAAAGCACAAACTGGCAATTTTTCAAGACCAGATGTTAGATGGTAGGAGACACTGAAGTCAAGTAGAGATGTTCAAGAGATGATGTTTTCCTTAACAGCTTGGAGATCACACATGATATCTCCATGTCAAAAAAGGCTGGAAAGGATGGGGCTGATGGTTATTTACATAAGGAGCGTGGGCTCTGCAGTCAGACAGGTGCTGATGGCACAGTGAGGCACAACCAAGCTTTGGATGAGCAGGATCAATTCCAGTGAGCAAGATGTATGCAGAACTGAATCCTGACACAGGATGGACTTTTATGGATCCATCTTGATACACCTTCTCAGGTCTGTGGCTTAAGGCAAAACCTATAGCACTCCAGCTTCACTGCTGTGAGCTGCTTAAAGCCAGCTCAGGCAAATATCAAGTGTGGTAACACATTGCACCAGAGGACAGAGCATTGCCCAGGGCTCCCGATAACATAAAAGGTCACTGAAGAGGATGTAACAATGAAATGGGAATCTGACCTAGTATTTCTTATTGAGGACATTCTCTCCCCTTTGGATTAAACTGCTTCTCTAGGAGTGCATTTTCCAACCCTCTCATGCCAGTTGTGCTTTCTTTTGTAATTCCTGGGCCTAAATGGTTTATATTCTGAACAGCTTTTCCACAAAGAATCCCACCTTTTTCATAGGATCACATTTAGGACTGTACTTTGTTGTTCACTTGCAAGCCTCCTGCCTGGCAACTGAACTTCAGTGTGTCACGGAATTCCAACAATCATCTGTTTATCTCTCCAGGACTTTGCAGACAGTCTGCAGCAATGAGCTAGAATTGGTGAGCTCTGCATTGGTACAACTAAACCTTGCAGAATCAGGCTGCTCAGAGCCACTGGCCTGGCTATGTTTGTTTCTGTTGATGTGCCTGGATTGGAAATTGCACATCAACAGAGATTCAGGGTAACTTCTGTTCTCAACTCACAGCAGTGCAATCTCTTTAGAATAGCTGAGAGCCAAATTTGTCCCTAAGAGTTTTGAGGCTCTGAAATAAACAAAATACACCCAGGTATCACACAATGCCTAATTTCAATTTCTAATTCATCAATTTGTAACAGTAGAAACCTTCCTTTGGGTAAACCTGGCCAGTACTAAGACTTTACAGAAACAAATGCAGATCAAAGAAAACCTTGCTGAAAATTACAGAGCTATCCACCTGGGGGTCTTGCCAGTCTGCAATAGGACAATTATTACCTTAATTAAGCCTGATCCAGTGGAAAGCATAAAGCTTTTAGTGACAGAAAAGTGGCTCCTGCAAGATGATGGCTTTTAAAAATTCTGATTATGCCAGTTTATTTCAATTCATTGTACATCAGCTTAAAAAAAATAAAAGGTAGAAAAAAAAAAGGCAGTACAAACCAGCACAGGTGATTACTTTCAGATTCCCAGCACATTTCCTTTAATGATTAAAAGAATATTTAATGGTTAGTGCTTACTTTATTTTTTCTTTTTGACTAAACAACACTCTTTGCAAATGACTTTTTTGCTTTTATTTTGAAAATACTCTTGATCAGTGAAGAGGAAAATGGAGGAGTAACTCTGCTGCTTTTTGTTTGCCCAATACTACTTCCAAGTTGAATTCATGCATTCTTAAATGAACACAGCGCAGTTGCTCTTCTAAAGAATTAAGTGGGGAATGAGAGCAAGTAAATTACTGAGCCTGTCATTTGGATCACTGACTCGCATCGCTGTTTTGCAGGACTCCACACGGTCCAGAATTTTAATGCGGAGTGCAATTGATTTGTATGAGCTGCTTGTGCAAAGCTGATGGCGGGGGGGGGAAACCTGCAAGGGGGATTCCAGGAGTGACAGCAGAGCTGAGGAGTGCTCTCCTTTGTCCAGACTTCCCCTCCCCTCCGTAGCTTATACCTGCCCCTGTGATACAACCCCATTTCATATAATCAGAACAAATATCAGAAGGTGGGATATAAAAAGATGAAAAATACGTGCTTGCAAAGCTGAAATGACAAAATGCTGGGTGTGGCTGAGGCATATTCAGAAGAGCAAGCAGACTAGAACAGTGAAACCCATTAGTAGGTGACATTAATTGCTGGTTTTACCTGATATTGTCAGACATCATCATAATTTCAAACAAAGAACCATGGTATGATTATAACAAATAATGTTATGCTGATGTAACAGTTAATACAATTATTACCTACATTGTTATAAAATAGCTGGAAGCAGCACTAATTAAAAGCATCAGGATAACCCAGTTCACAGCACATGCAAAGCACATGAGATGCAGGACTTCAGTTCCCAAGAGGCTGTTATCTTAAACAATCCAGAAGCCCTTTGCATTTAAAACAGCATAGGTCTACAATAATAACTTACAAGAAAAAAAACCCACATTATGACTCTAAACAGTATTTTTTTGCAGAAGATACACAATAAATTTCAGGCTTAGCTGGGATAATTTATTCCGTGTATAACCTTGGGAGCAAGTTCTGGTTTTACATAATGCCAGAGCCATAATGTTGGAGCTAACTATGCAGCTGAAAACAGCGTTTTGTGTTTTATTTTAACTGGGTGGCCAATACAACCATGTGCTCATAGCCACAGGGTTCAGCTGCTCTTTGTTCTGATGACTAAGCCTGTACCATTCACCATCTCAATCATATATAAGTCCTATCCCATGCGTTTACATGAGATTATGTGATGAAGAAGGCCTTGAACCAAGGAAACCCTCAACTTTAAATGCATTCTTACAGACTCCACAGCCCATATTTCCTCCCACTACGGGAAACTTCTAATACCTTTTGTGTGGAACCATTCCACTTAACTCTGGAAATGTCAAAAGGACCAATAATAATTCTTCCCAACCAGGGCACTGAAACCACACCATCATCATGCAGTAAGGTGCTTCTGGGTTAAGTCACAGGTCATCACTAAAAGGCCCTCTAATACTAAACCATCCAGAAGACCTTAGGTGTAAACATGATGGTATCCTATGTGCCTTTGGTAAATGGTTCTCCAGTGTAAATAAATGCTTCTTTCTGCTTCTATTTCTTTATATTAATGCATAAAAGTGTTCATTTGACCTTCACATCAGCATCTTATAATGTTATGGGATGAAAAAATAAAAATTTAGACTCTGTCTCTTGGGGCTTTAAATGCTCAGATTTTGTGGATCATATTATATTGCATTTCACAGGCAGATTCAGTACTGGAAACGCTGAACAAAATTCTGATCTTATTCACACTGGCACATGTCCAAAATAACTGCTGCGGCATCACCTGAGTCATTCTCATACTGAGCTATGAAAGCTGAGACCACAATGAAGTACCTGGAGTTCATACATGTACACATTTAAGGGTATATATTTCCCAGGACCAGTAGTACACTTGGCATTTACAACCTTTTAGTTTCTCAGCAAAATAAAATACACTGTAAACAAAAACCTGCCAGGTACTCTTGTCTACTAAGAAAGAATCACTACTCTAAAATGGCAGTCATTCAGCAAGACATTTATAATAGTTCTCCAGGGAGGGCCAAACCCTTCTTCAGCCTCCTGTCCCTTCCCAAGACCATTTGTCTTTACCTTATTTAAGCTGCGTGCAGCACTATCCTTCCCACCCGGAGTCAGGTTTCGGAGCTGCACATCAAGCAAGTTCACCAGCTGGACCATGGCAGACACAGAGTATGCGATGTCACCAGCATACAAGTGGCTTTTTGTGTGCTCTGCAAGCTCCCGGGCAATGTTGGCAGCCATCTCCCCCGACTTCATCTGCAGTTAAGAAAGCAGAAGAAAAGGTTGTCCCCGACTGTTAGGATGATGTTACTCCAGTCCATTCCAGCTTCACAGTGTTACACAAATCAACTCCCCAGAAGAAGAGGATAGGAAGAAAAGAAGTTTCCAAGAAGTAAACTACAGCAAGGCTCTTCATGGTTTCATCATGTAATTGTAGAATCATAGAACTGTTTGGGTTGGAAGGGACTGTCATGGTTTAAACTCAACTGATAACTAAGTACCATGCAGTCGCTCATTCACTCCCCTACCCCTTCCACAGGTGGGCTGGAGAGGAGAATCAAAAGAAGGTAAAACCCACAGATTGAGATAAAAATAATTTAATAACTGAAGTACAATATACTACTACTACTAATAATAATAATGACAAGAGAAATAACAAGTGGAGATAATATAAAACTAAAAAGGGAAAAGGAAAAAACCCAAACCCCAATAAACACAATTGCTCATCACCTGCTGGCCTATACCCAGCTCAACTTAAGCAGTGATTGGTCCTTTCTGGGTGACTCCCCCTGGTTTATATAACTGGGCATAACGTGCTGTGGTATGGAACACCCCTTTGGCCAGTTTGGGTCAGGTGTTCTGTCTCTGCTCCCTCCTGGCTTCTCGTGTCTCACCTCATGGTAGAGCATGAGAGACTGAAAGACCTTTATCAGAGTAAGTGCTTCTGAGCAACAACTAAAACACTGGTGTGTTATCAGCATTGTTCTCAGACTCAAGCCTAAACACAGCACTGCACCAGCTATTAGGGAGAAAATTAATTCTATCCCAGCTGGAACCAGGACAGGAACCTGAAAGATCATCTAATTCCAACCTCCCTGCCATGGGCAGGGACACCTTGTTTGAGTATGGTTTAAACACAAGTGTTTTTTCCAGCTATGGTCACCATATGGGCTTCAACACAACAATTTCTGATTTTCTCACAGGGCGCTGTTGGAATTGAGGGGGTGCTGCTTCTTTGCACCACAACAGATGTAAGTAAAGAAGCCCTTCACAGGAAGCCCTTGCTAAGCAGGGCTTGAGTTAGCTTGTCCCCTTATCCTACCTAAGGGCACCCAAAAAAACCCCAAAAATAGTCTATCCTGTCAAGAAAGAGAAGTTTCTGATTCCAGAAGATTATTTCATAGTGAGATGATTTTTGGTATAATTGCTGTGCAAAAAAAGCTGCTTGTAAAAGGAACAAAAATAGATGACAACCCTGATGAACAAGATAAAAACGTTCACAATTCCCATCATATGGATTTAATAATCAGGTGCTAACTTACCACTTTGTATTTCTTTGCATTTGCATGCTCCTTAACACACTAGCCACTACACCTGTAAGGAGGCTAGTGATTCTCAGCACATAAAAGCATGCTAACTCAGGAGTGAAAGGCTTAAGACTTCAAGCAAAGGTCTGCTGTAAGGGAAAACCAAGTAGGCTGTTCGGCTGAATCTATTAAATGGCTTTTATCGTTTACTTGAGTCATAAAACTCACAAATCACCTGCAGAGGAATTCACGGTGCAATTGTTTGGGAAACTCTCTCCTTGTGACTTTTCTCCCTTGCTCCATTTTGTTCTCCTTTTCTGGTGGCCCTCTCTTCTTCTATGCCACGGAGACTGGGAACAGTCTCTTGTCCCATCAGAACAACAGAACAGTCAACAGTCCCTAAAACAACAGTCCCAACAGAAGCTTGTCCCATCTCCTTTCTACAAGCAGCCCACTATGAAAACACTATTGCAGGTTGCTAGGCTTTTTTTGTTATATACTACTCTGTGATCTGGAATGACTATCCATGGGGAATATGCCAAGGATAAGAAGAAACTGCACAGGATGACATTTGAATGAAGCTCCCACTTCTCTTTCAGGCTCAGTGGCCAGCTCAGCTGGGTTCTTCATATGAAATTTCCAATTGTCTTATTTTCCAGCAGTTAGAGATCAAATATTTCTCTTGTTCCCTCAATTTCTGGTGCTTATTATAAAAGCGAGATTCTAGGGAAAGATTGCAAGCTGAGTTTCTACCTCTCTGTAAATCAATTAGCTGAGTTATAAATGAATAACTTACTTTCATCAATTTGACAGCGACAGCCAATCTGATTTAATGAAATATAAGTGAAGATGTTCATATGCTCATCTTCAGAGAATTAAAGCATATGATGATATAGAGAAGATAAATAAAAGAGATAATGTGTTGTTCTTCCCATTAGAGCAATGATAACATATTCAAAAATTGAATTATTTCTTCCTTGTTACACACAAGGCTAATGCCATAGAAACCAGATCTTACTCTTGCAGCTGCCTGCTCTCATAAGCAGCTGAAGAAAGCCACATATCAGCATAGAAGCTGAATTTTGACCTCTTCTGTTGGCACCCAGAACATTAAAGAATGACTGCATCAAATCTCTTTACGTAAAGAAATCAATTTCAACATTTTCCTGCAGTTCATCACTGGAGCTTAGCATGTATGTAAGATAGTGTTTCTGTAAGCCTTACAGAAAACTGCAGGAATGCAATGGTTTATTACAGATGCATTAGGAAAAAAAAAACCTTCTACCCAATATTTGATGCATACATTTTCTCTTGGACCATGTACCTATGCAAACGAGCATACTCTGGGAAAATTGGTCAGTTGCTACAAAGACAAACCCAAGAGTTCCCTGCAATAAGTTCCTGGTGGCATTTAACTGCAGGCTGCTGTTCTTCCTACCTGTCAGGAAAAGTGGTGTGGATTCATCATTAATAAAACCTTTTCCTTTTATCTTGAACTGATCATAAAACCTGCAAATCACAGGAATTCTTATGTGACTGAATAAACACCCCCAGTATAGGCAACAATGGAAGAAATGCCTGAGAAAAGGCACATTAAAGTTCAAAATCCATGAACCCCAGGGACACAGAAGTGTTTATCCAAACTCATTTAATGCACGTAGGTTTCCCAAAAACAGAGAGATGTGCCATTCCCTTGGGACAATGTGTCTGGTTGACAGATGATGAAGCTACTTCCTAGTACTGACATTCATTTCCACACTTACTCATTATTACCAGAAAAAGCAGTTACAAGTCTCGACAGTGCTGAGACACTCTTTCCATTCTGCCTGTGTGAATAATGAGAGGGGTACCCAAAATGATGGCCATATGATATGTTAATGCTAATTTCCCCAATTCATTTGAGAATTTTCCACCCATATTGAAGTATCTCCCATGCAGACCCATCAAATCAAACTTCTGTTACGAGTTCCAAATGTTCCAAATGTTGACTGAATAGTCCAGGCCTAAGATATATGTCTGAGGACTGAGCCCCTGTTTTGATTAATTCTACATAATGCTTAGCAAAGCTCATTGCTGCCCAAGAGGATGCATTGCTAACTTCACTTCTAATAAAACACCTCTCCACATCTTCCTCATCACCATTGCTGCATGGAAGACAAGCCCTTCATAAGGTATTTCTTCCAAAACATAATATTCTTTAACCCGAACACTGACATAGTCAGACAGGAACACAGGCACAACCCTTGGAGGTTCTTCAAGGGGTCACGCTGTCACTGAGAGGTCAGCAAGAAGTAAGGAAAAAATGTGCAATTAACTGAGCTTTCTACTCAGAGGCTCAGAAACAAAGTGAGTTAAAAATAACACATCTCTTTCTGATTTTAGGGGTTTTTTGTTTGTTTTTTAATTTTCTATCTTGATTATGAGAAAATTGATTTAAAAACAAACAAGAAAAAGTATTCTGTGATAAAATAAAACAATCTGTTCAAAATAAACTGGATTTCTAGTTGTTTTGGATGACTCCCCCTCCCCTTTTACAATTTGATTAAATCTAGTCTTGGAATGTTAATTTGAAGG
This sequence comes from Melopsittacus undulatus, assembly GCF_012275295.1. NCBI lineage: Eukaryota > Metazoa > Chordata > Aves > Psittaciformes > Psittaculidae > Melopsittacus > Melopsittacus undulatus. Next base: position 57,561,362 of record NC_047533.1, read on the forward strand.
AAAGAAAAAAATGTTCCTTGCCAAAAATGCCACCACGCAAAAAATAGTTTCCTAGCTCTGTCAAAAAAATTGCTCATCTCTTCCATTTGAGCAGAATTCAGGCCAGATTTACAAATGAGCATTGGCATACCTGAAACCATGCTGTGCAGCACTTTGCTAATATTTCTCAGTTTGTACCACTATCTTGTGTCTTCTTATGAATGAAAAGACTGTGAAATAATAGCTGTCGAAGAGGGCATGCATTTCTGCCTGTTTCATATATGCCGAAGAACAGAAGCAAGGAACCTTTTCTGGGAAGACTAACAATGACTTCCCCCATATTGCATTGTTCACTGGTTCAGCCCTATCTTTCTCAGAAGGAAATGACTGCGGAAGAGAACAGTAGAATAAAAATGAGAAAAATTGAAGGAAAAAAAGTATTTAGGGAAGAAAATTCAGAAGAAATAAGAAAGATGCTGGGAAGGGAGCAAATGTGCTGAAACACCAGTGGTCATAAAGGCAAAAGTATTTTCCTGCACCCTGAGGCTGACTGATAAAAAAAAAACCCCAAGAGATGGCATGAAAGATTGAACCAGGATTTTTAAGCACAGTGGTATTCAAAATGGACCAGTCAGCTGGAAAGGCCATGTAGTCGACGCTGTTTTCTGGAGGGACAAACATCTGACAGGTTTCACCAGGCACCATCAGCTGCCAGTAGCTGGGTAGCAAAGCTGAAAGAGCGGCTGTGGGCTAACTTCTGATACTGTAAAGCCTTCATGGCCATTTTCTTTCCCTGGAAGAGGTTTCATTGTACATGTGTACATTCACAGGAAAGAGTCAGAACATATCTACCATCCTCTTTCTTGGGCGATGAACATCCTGTTTCACTTAACTTTGCTTTTTTCTTTTATTGGATGATAACTAACTAGTTATAAACACTAGTTATCCAACAGGGTTTGACTGCTGCTCTTCCTACAGTACAGCTGAGATAGAGAACACTGAAAAAGTGGGTTTTAAACTACGGCATTCAAACAACTTAAACTGCATCTAATGTCCCTTTAATAACCCATCAACTATAGCACCTGCTCCATCCAGTACATGATGTCACTCTGGAAACATACTGCCAAAATCAACCTGGATGGAGGATTTCACTGTGGTGTCATCAGGACTGCAATTTCACCCTCAGGCCTTGACATGATCATGTGGTGATGTCCTCCACAAAACCCCACTCCCTCTGCCAGACACAAGCTAGCAAATCTACAAGACCTGATGAAGGTACTTTGTACTTTGACTCCTAAGGTTTATCTGTTCTTTGTGACTATATCATCTACGCTGTTCAGGAGGGCAACATGAACATGGCTGGCATGTGCTTTATGGATGTTTGAGGCTTTTCATGCATTCATGAAGGACAAAACACTTTCTGTTCTGCCTTTTCTCTTTCAGAGGCTTGAAGTGGAGCATAGTGGTGCCTCTCCTCCTAGGAAGCACCCACAACTGAAAGCTGCAGCAAGGAAAAGATATTTTCATGCAAGTCATACACCGCACCAATGACAGTAGTGATGAAAGCAAGAGGTAAAACAAAGAGGCTGAGACTGAATGTATGACCTCATGATCAGGACAAAGCAATGTATCCAAAACTGACCTTTTTGCTTCCTTTTACTGCTTGACTCTAGAAATAACCCAGGTAGCAGTGCATAATTCAATCGCACTGGCAAGTTTATTCTCCTGCTATGTTACAAGGGCATGGTAGGCACCAACAATAAAGTTAAAGTAAATGTCAGGAGGCCAATGAATTGCTGAAGCAGACATTTGTTCTGATCTTCCATCAAGCACAATAACTCTAATGGAAGTTAATAGAGGGTTGTAAAACCTAATACCATGATGCAAGCAGGCAAACACCCAATGTACAGTTTGAGCACAGCAGGAGAAAGAAAAGCAGCAAGTAATAATCCTTATTTCACTTAGAGAGACATGAAAGCAAGCACAGCATTTCCCTACCATCCTCTCTGGCTTGGCTGAAATCTCTCCACGGGACCCATCACCCTTCTTCCTGAGCAGCTTGGTCCCAGCAGGTGACAGAAGAAGGTATTTTTGGGAGACAAAGCAGATTAGGAACGAAGATATGCTGAGCAGGTATGAACCCTGGCTGACAAAGTAGCATTTCTAGCCATTTTGTAAGCTGTGCTGTAGCTGTGGATGCTGTGGGATAGGTGGCCAAGGAGAACCCAAACACTGGGGATGCACGAGAGCTGAGCTGCAGGGTGTGATCACCTCTGAAGTATGGCTGGCTTTCTGCTTCTTCTATGGCTTCTATGGCTGGCTTTCTGCTCCCACAGCAGCAAGGAGTGCGGCTGGCTTTGCTGAGAGGAGGAAGGCTTGCTTTTCAGCTTTAGATAGGTGCTGGAAAAAGTCTACAAGCTTGGGGCAGGGAAGCGGCCCATCCACAGCAAGGATGTGAGAAACCAGTGCCTGATTTATGGGTGGGTTGGTGTGCAACTCTAAGCACAGTGATGATTTCCAAGCCTTTTGCTTGGGCAGGGAAACCAAGAGGTTATTGATTATTTCATTAGTAATTTAGAATGTTTGCTCTAAGTATCTTACTGAATGCAAACCCCAGCACATGCCCATAGGCAAGCCTGGCAGAGTTTTCCTCTCAAAAGTCATTCCTGGAAAGCCTTCATGTTTTTCTAGCAGCTCTCAATTAAGGTTGGGACACATATTCCAAGATCCCAGTGGCTTACTACTTAGGCATCAAATATTGGATCCAGGGTCATTTGGCAGATCCCTATAGCCTTCCCACCAACTGGTGGAAGTTTCCCAAAGCTGAACATAACTAAATTCCTCCACAAAAACAGTAACAATTAAAACAAACTGACTATCTCCAGTCCCAATTTTAACCTGCTGGGCATTTCTGTAAACCTGGCTCTTCAATTGTAGCCTGCTTTGAAAGTGCATAGCAAATTAAATGGGGGTCATTTCTTACGCAAATGATAGCTGGGTTTTCAAATAAAATAAGCCTAACCTTGATGGAGATTTCATCAGTGCAAGCTATTATTTCCCTCTGCTAATGGCTAACTGCCTAGACATCTTCACCGAGCAGCAAAAGGTCTCCCAGCTGCCTTCGTGAATTATAGCTAGCATAAGTAATATTAACCCCTCCAGGATAAGTACGTGGGTCATAAAACAAGAGCTGCACAGCTGCTAATACCAGCAAAGGCAATTTTTATTAATCAGCTAGCTGAGTGTACAGCAGGAAAGCTACCCACCCTCCCACATGGGACAGAAAGACCACAGGCTTTGTAATGGCTGTGCCATGTCACAGCAGCCCCATGTTAATTAATATCTTCCCTGGTCTTTGGGGAGAGAAAGGTATAAATATATATGGCAAGATATAGTGATGATCAGGGGTGTATGTGCTAGTGATTCACAGATTGTTGTACCTCAGTTAAGAAGAAAGCCAGAGAGTCTTGTCTGTAGGGTCACCCCATCCTGTTCACCAGCAAGCACTGGCTCCCTGGCAGTGCTGTGTTGCTCCCACACAGCAGCACAGCTAGCCTGCAATACTGGGACTCACTCACTCTGGCTAAAGGAGCAAATAAATCCCCACAGATTGCAGTAATAAGGATTCAGCCCACAGACTCTGGCGTAAACACACATCTGGTCTTCTTTTGTAATAAAATCAGCTGAAAGCACCACTGTGCATTAATAACAAAAACGTTCAACATATTGCTATCAAATAAGCTCTGCTTGTCTTGAACTTCTATTGTCACATGTTAATGCACTTTTAACACTGATAAATGATGAAGTGCTACAAAACATTCATCAAGGGACTTAAGAGTCAAAAGATATGCATTACTGCAGCACTGTTGTCTATTCCATCAGTTCCTTTACGATTTGGGCAGAAGCTAAAAACAGAAAGTCAGAAGTGCAATGCAAAATTTTCATATTGAGCCTGCCTTTCTTTGGTAAAGATTTCTCAACTATAGCATTTATCCTGTGCTTGCATGGCATGAGAAAATCCTTGGGGGTGCATGAAAAGGAAAGCTTCCTTCTGCAATAAGTTGGTATTTTCCACGTGACCACCCACCTCCTCCCCTCTTTTCCTCCTTTTCTTGACACAAACAAGAACCATCGTTCACTCTGCTCTACAGTCTTTCTCCTTTGCCTTTCCTTCACCCTCTTTGAATTACTTTCTATCACATATTTACAGTCTTGCCTTCTTGTTCCAATTCCTCATTACCTCACACGATTCATGCTTTATGTGTTGGTCACTTTGGGTTCCCTGTTGTGAAAACAACCAGGGAGCTCAGGAAGGTTAGTGCGTAGGCTCAGTGTGGTCAACACATGGGAAGGGTTTTACCTTCTGAGTGATGTGGTTGATCCAGGGAGAAGAACAGTTGCTGAGATCAGGTCCTTGAGGCTCCCAAATCCCATCTGGTGCGAGACACCGGAAGGTTGCAACACCTGGAAAATGAAAGCCATTGTGTTCAGTGTTACCAGTTGCATTTTGCACCCAGACCCCATGTTAAAGGCTTTATTTCACAATGATAGACACCTCATGCAAAGCATGGGAGCTTAATAGTGCTTAGGATCATAAAAGGACCCTTCCAAGTAATTTTAGTGTCCTAGTCTCCCATCATCTTAGGCCTAAGACTTAAAAGACCCATGAGATAGAGCAAGGACATTACCTCCATTTTGCTGGAGACTATGGACAGAGGTTTTTGCCTTACGCCAGGCAGGAAAGATGCCAGGAACTAACAAATCAAAGCTGCATCTCAAGCACTGAGCCAGCACCTTAAGTGCTCTGTTCCACTGCTGGTGCCCTGGGATCAGACCCTGTGCCTCAACTTCCATGCTGCTTTATGTAGGTTTTACTGCTCTGAATCATCACTGAACCATTTCGGTGGAAACACACAAAAATTTAAACACCATGAAAGCCAAGATGTAACATTGGGCTTTACTGTCCACCCACTGCTGTCAAGAGGGGCTTCACAGGAGAGTTTTGTTTGGCAAAGGCCACCCCAGATCCCTGCTGTAAAAGACACCAAAGGACCTTGGCCCTTCCAGACAAAGAGAAATGCATCTGAAATGGTGCAGTTGAAGATCTTTAAAAAGCAAGAAAGCCTGAATACATGGATTAGAGTCTGTGTTATACAAAGTGCAGAGCCAAACTTTTCAGCAGAGGAGTGAATAACAAGGCTAGGTTTGATGGTAGCACCGACTGAAACCAGTGAGAGTTTGCTTATGCCTTCCAAGGGAGCTGGAAGAAGCTCACTGCTAATGTACCACAGCTTTTAACAAGTCGCATGAATCACTGAAATTAGAGATGGGGAAGGCTTCTTGCCATCCCCTATCAAAAACTTGGGTTATCTTTTTTTTCCTTAGTTATTTTCATCCAGCTCTCGTGCCTAGAAAAGAGCTCCCTGCATCCAGCCTTCCTTTTCCTCTTCTCCTCTCCATTCCTTTCCACAGTTTCAGTGCAGACTCTTCTTTCCCCACTCTGGAAACCACATAACACTTTTGGCATTATTTTTACCAAATTGGGCTGGAAAAGTAGCAAAAATGGTCTTTACCTATTGTCACGACTGATGCCTTTCCATGCCCATCATACTTTAACATATATTTTTATCAGTGTGACCTCTCCGAATTCAACAGAATCAGTATTCACATATACAGGTGTAAATTTAACAGAATCTCCTCTGCAAGCCAGATCCTTTCATCTCTTATTTTCATGCAATTTTCTCCAACTTCTGATTCCTTCTTGGCAAGCAGCTTTTCAGCAGGACACCAAGACTCACTTGAAAAACAAATACTTTTAGAAACCTGCATTTGTTAAAATACAGCAAACTGAGCCATATGCCAAACCCCATGCTTTATTCGACTATGTTTTCATTTGGACAGAAAATTTCAAAAAGCAATCTTTTGGAAGAAAACAACTGGGGGGGGAGAGTAGAAGAAAAGGAGAAAAATCCAATAAGCAATAAACCATTTTGAAAGATTTGGCTTTGTTTCCCCCCCTGCTTTCCCTGCTGATCAGACTGGATGCTGTCTGCAGGCTGAAAAATCACTCACGCTGGTTCAGGAGTGCTTCAAAACGCTGGCCACAACCTTTGAAATGCAAACAGTGCAACAAAGAGCTTCAAAATGTAAGTTTTGTTTATTTCTCCCCCTTTCCTCCTCCACTCTCAATCAAGCAAGGCATTGACCATCAACACATCAGCCAATGAGCCCAGTGTCTACAAATACAGCCAAAACCAGAGACAGCAGGCATATTGTACATAACTTCTGGAAGCAGAAGCGTTTATAGCACATCAAGCTCAACCCTACAAGGTCATTAGCTTGCACTCTCTTTTGGCCAGATCCTGGGATGCTAAAGATCCTGCAAGTGTGGTCAGAGTATTTTGGGCCCAGCCAGCTGCTTGCCACAGTTCACCAAAGCAATGCAGACCTGACAGAAGGCATCACATGTGCCAGAGGCGCCTGTGAGCAATCCCATTGCACACTCACAACATCCCATGGGCAAACAGAGACAGCTTGCTGTATTCTCCCATCCCTCAACTCACCTATAGAGCCCATAGGACATGGCTGCTTTGCCACCTGTCCCTGCCGAGTTCGAGACCACATAATATCACGGGCTTCCATGGGGTCACAGCTCTCTGCACCAGCTGGCGGCAGCTGGGAGGAGGCAGGCGGGACGTGAGTGGTCATTTCATCGGGGACATCAGCCATGGGCGATGGCGTGCTGGTGCTTCTGTTCCTCCTGCCCGAGGCTGAGGTGGTGGTGGGGCGGCTGCTGCTGCTGGTGACCATCCGTGCTGTAGTGCTGGCAGTGGTGCTCCCCGGGCTTAGAGCCCCTGATGTTGACACTCCTGGAACAAAGGCGTAGCTGATTAAAAGAAAGAAGGAAAACAGGGATTCAAGCCTAGGTCCCAGGGATGTCCCCTCTACCTCTGTGGGGTGTAGTTGGAATTACAGCTAATGCAAGGCTTGCTTCACAGACACCTTTCAGATTGAAGCTGGAGCACAAAGCAAGAGATGCACACGGGGATAATGACTGCTGGAGCACAACCGATTTTCCAAAAGCACTAGCATCTGATGAAAATAAAGCAGCACTTTATGCCCTCACCATTTTTCTTCCTGGCATTTTAATGTAAAAATCTTATTTTCCATCTTTTAGGGAACACCTAGCACAGAAGTGCTTTTAATTTTTTAGTGTTACTGAAGACCCAGCTGATTTGGACAGAAAAATATTTTCCATGGTGTAATAAAAAAAGCCCCACATCACAAATCCATTCCCAAAACATCAGTGCACAACAGGATGAACGTAAGACTGTTCTCCAGAGCAAGCTGCTCATTTTCCCTCAGGTTCATGCCTTGCTGTTTCATCCCAATAGCAGCACTTGGCCCCTTGAGCTGTAGGCCATGTGGCAGATGCAAAGGTACACATCAGCCTAGCCAAATCCTCCAGTTTAATCGTCAAAAGGCTATTTAGTTTAAAACCTGTGATGAGCAGTCAAGCAGCAAAAGGTGGGGAACCTACTTTAGAAATGCATTAACGTACCCCTCAGTGCATCCTACAAATACATCCTACATCCTATAACCTACAAACATCCTGCAGTAGCTCCCCTAAATACTGCAAGTGGTGAATATTGAAGGATGCCTACCTTACAATTACTGTAATTTGCCTCCTATCTAGACCAAGGTGCTTGCACAAACTGGAGCTTTCTGGGGATATTTTTATGTCTTGACCTGAAATCTCAGGTGGGGAAACTGAGGTTGGCTACCTCCAATTGCTCCTCCATTGCCCAAGCCATGTACAGCTGGTGAAGAAGCCTGCTTCTCCCATCTCTTTTGCCTCTCCCAAAGATAAGCATATTCCTGCTTCTCTCAACATAATGCTTTTACTTCAATTAAATACCAGATATTCACAAATGCCCCCTCAATCCCTGCCTGGAGAAATACTGGGGCTGTCTGGGAAAGACAGGTAAGGAAGCCATATGAATAGGCTTTTCTGATCCTTGTCTGATACTATTCTCTCCTTAATTCCCATGCTACAACATTTCCCTATCATCCCACCTCTTTGAGCATCAAAAATCCTTCAGAGTCACAGTTGCTCCATGTCCAGCAACACGAACTGGAGTTTCTATATTAAATACAGCCAAGTGTGAACTCCAGCCTAGCCAGAAATTAAAATGTGAGAATCATCCTGTCACCCCAAGGACCAGCCTCTTAACTATCCAGCTGTGTGAGCAGATTCATCCTGCAATCTCCTGAGAGTGGAGACTGTCCTCTCTTCTAGGTCCAGTGAAGACAACCACACTATTTGTGCAATACTAATAAAATATTATAATGTTATTAGTATAATATTACAATGTATGTGTATAATGACATTCCTGTCACTGGAGTTGATTCAAGCCAATCTATTTCAAACACAGAGGGCCTGCCTTTAGTGTAAAATAGAGGGGTTTGTTATTTAAGTTATTTAAGTCCATGGTGCTGTGAGCAATTCTGCCCTGGAGTAATCAATAACACAGCAGCTGAAACACGCACTTCCTCTGATTTTAGGTAATTTTACTCCAAGCCTGAGACAACCTCCCTCAAACTTTAAAATTCTGCACCATCATACACATAATTTTCTGAGGGATCAGTATTTTTCAAGAAAACATTCAGTTTAAAAATCTGAACTCCACTCTCCTTGGGAAAACCCCAGCCTCAAAAAGGTGAGCAGTAGTGCAACTCCAATAAGTACAAGGCAAACTCCTGTAGACATTGACAGATTCCTTCTAGTTTTTGCTCAAAGTTGTGCTAGATCAACAAGAAGCTGTGTAGACCTTTTGCAGATATTATTTTTGCAGATATTTTACAACAGCAGGTACATGAGTACGTATTTTATTTCTTCATAGTAATGATTAGCCCAGTAGATAGCAACCTGCATATCCTCCCATTCACTCATGAAATAACAAGTTCTTTTCCATTTGCAAAACAACCTATGCTTGTACTCTCCAGGCAGAGGTACCAAGCAGATACAGCAGATTTAGTTCCAAAGCCAAAACTAGCAAACCTCCCCTTAAAATAATTCTTTCAGTCATTTGTGAGCATATAGAAACATATCCTGAACACCCTGGAGTTCCCTTTGATCCACACAGAGGGATGCTGCATTTTTGAGTCTAGCTTTCATTGACAATCATTGAATATCTCTTGGCATGTTGTTTTTGGAATAGCTCTGGCAAGTTTACTGTAGCAGCAAGACAAAGGGATTTAATGGCATTTTCCTTCAGTCACAAAAAGAGAGTTGTTCTATCTTTAATAAACCCCATGGCACTAGAGTTGAAATCTCTTTGAGGGCTTGTTCTTCCAGGTTTTTTCTTGTTCAGCTGGGCTTTCTTGCTGCTTTTAATAATAAACACCTTGGCTATTTACATAGGACAAATTATAAGAAGACACAAAAGAGCTGCCATGAAGTGGCCTAACGGAGTGAGATGAATGGGATACCACTGAACTCAGTTCAAAGGTCTGATTATTCAGCAAGTGAGTTTGGTAATGAGCTCCAGCAAACATGATCACCATGCTAACACCACCCAGTTTCACCTGCCCCAGGCAGCACCGTTGCTGATTTTCCTCACAGAACTGTGTACTTTAAAACAAAGTTAATTGGTAAGAAGGGAAAGAACAAGACATCAGGATCATTTACATATAAATGATTCTCAAATCCAAGCAAAACCATGAAAAGAAGACTGCAATCTGTGAAAAATTACCTAAATCCTACAGCACAGAACAGAGATCAAACCTCCAGCTTAACTCAGGCTGCCAATAAACTGTGAATTTTTAACTTAGGCAAAACAGCATTGCAGCAGTGCTTTAGCAGAAGTATTCTTCAGATAATACTTCATAATATAATCTTTGCTCATAGGCAAGTGCTAACCCTTAAAAATCATCAACACTATTACAACTAAAAATGTAAAATCATCAACACTATTGCAAATGAAATATACAGTAAATAAATTCTATTTTTACTACTTGTTTTTACCATGCATTGCCATAACAAGACTTCCAAGACAGCTTTTAGATAAGACTCAGTATTTACTCCTAGGTTTCAAATCCAAAACTTTGCAGATTTCCATTCCATGATGCACAGCACTGCTATAGCAGTGCTATGATGCACAGCACTGCTATATAGCACAGCCTGTGGAAACACCTCTTCCCACCCCAAAGTGGTATTTCACTTTTTTTCTTCCCTGCTCTACCTAGAGAGCTGGCACAAATAGCAGAAGGTTAAGTTTTGCCATCATTCAGCCTAGAGCTGAAGCTATAAGAAAAAAGAAACAAAACCCAAAGCATTTCCAGCATCCCCAGGGGAGTAATTGCAACTCCCAGAGAAGCCTCTCTACTCCCAACACATTGACTAGCAAGAAAAATAAATCATTAGTTTTTTCTTCCTTTTATTTCCCAACCTTTACACAGAGCTCAGGCTTCTGGAGGAGGAATTCCGGTGGAAGGAAAATCATGGGAGAGATTCACTCATAAGGAAAAATCTGTCCTCCTTCACCCCCTTACCCATGTCCTTGTTTTCCCCTTTCCTGGCCTAACATGACAAGTGCACTACTGACCTAAGACTGGCGCTTCATATCTGCTGCTAGGAAAATCCAGCCCACCTATCATCTTACCTTCTACTCTGCCTACCTCTTCCTGGTGCTCCCAGACATGGGAAACTGCTTTCCCAGATGACTCTTACTAGTGTTTTCCTATTGCAAAAGCAGCTTTGATTTCAAGCAAGGCTACTTATGATCACTACTAAGCTACCTTTTCTCTCTTCGTTTTCTTCTGGCACCTAAGTATCCAGCCTATGACCCAGTGTATTCAATAACTGAAAACCCTTTTTAAGAGATGTCATGTGTTTTCTGTCCCGTGAATGAAGATAACTGGCTGCCCCTGGAGCACAAATTGCAGACAAGATTTCCTGGGTGAGGTTCACTGGCTTTCGCTAGGTAACAGGTGACAGAAGACATCTGTCAGGCTCTCCCCTGGGGGCTGCAATCCAAAGGTTTAGCCTAATGGCTATGAGCCAGAGCTTGCTCATGTAACTGGAAAGAAAGGCCACGCTCCAAGTTTCATGCAAAAGGTCCAAGCAAACCATGATGACTTCACTGTCCAGAGAGTTCTGAGCTCCTGAGCTTGACACTTAAGCAGACGTGCGGAGGTGCCAGTGGCCAAGAGCCCGTGCCTGCTCCCTGTGCTGCAGCTGGTACAATACTTGAGCAACTGAGGTACAACTAATCCAGGGAGTTCAGCATCTCAATCATTTGGATACAGCAATCCTTCTTGAGCACATCTAGGCTGCATTCACAATTACATACATTGCTACTGTGCTAAGACAAACGAACATTGCTGGTTTCAGTGAGGCTGTGAGAAACAGAACCTGAAGATGCCTCACTCCCTCTCTGCTAGTTTTGCCCTTTTCATATCTGTCAATCACATCCTTTGCTTACAGGGAAAAAGCATCCCCTTTTATCACTTTTTCTTCTACTGAAAGAAAGTACAAGTTGTATTTACATAGCAAATAAGAAGGTTTAGGCACCTCTTGAAAGAAGCAGCACAAAAAAACCCAAAACCTAATACAGTTGGAGGATTATATCACAGCTGTTTTTCTTTTCCCTGTCACATAAACATATCTCATGGGAATTAGTTTTCTACAAGCATTTTCAAAAGCATTTCAGAACATTTTCTGAAACTCTACAGAAAAGAATTATTATTTGAAAATAAATATATTCCAGTTTTAATTTCCCCTTTCCTGGGGGGAGTGACTTTTCACTAAACTCACAGCAAGGTGACAGAAAAGGATGACTGAAGTCAAGAAGCATGTATATTGAGCCTTGCACACACAGTACCATCCCTAAGAGCTGCATAAACAGGTACCCATCAACACAGCTGTTAAAACACTCGTGGATTGCAACATTATACTGAGTCTATACTACAAAAAACATTTCCTGATGGTTGTCAGCAAAAGACCAAAAGCCACATGCTAGTGCCACCCAGGAACTGTGGGCCAGAGAAACACCAAGGTAAGATTAACCCCTAAATTATGTACAGCTCCTTCTATGTGTTTGAGAGAAACTGATTTATTTTTTACTGCAGAAGAAGGCCAATCAGGCTTCACATCAAACAGCTCTCCCCTGCGCTCATACATGCCATTATCTGGGAAAGCTGAATCAGAATTGTGTGTGAACGTATAAGTTCACACACTGATTCTGGAGAGGTTGGAGTTGTGGTTTTTGTTGCTGCAGCTTTATTGATTGAGACTGACAAAAGACTCACAAAAAACACTGGTGGGAAGAAAAAGTTAGGTAAGTGCTGGCCCCAGAGTGTTCAACATGGCATGTTATCTTCAACAATGGAATAGATATGCAGCTCTTCTTTTTTCTCTCTGTTACCCCTGTCTGAAATAGCTGAGGAGGAGGATGCTGTATTTGAGAGAAGAAAGGTCCATTCCCTTGTGGACTGCTGCCAAATGGAAAAACCCTTTCTGGATTTTTTTTCCAACCTCTTTCAATAGTGGATCAGTTTTTATTCCCAAAGCTACTCTGCCCACACGTGACTACACTGTTTGGCCTGGGCAGGTGGTGTGGTGGATTTGGTGAAATGTTGAATTCCCTGTACTAGGGGAAAACCTACAGTGGTGGTCCAAGACATCATGCAAACTCAGCTATTTCAATGCACTTCAAGCTGGAATCACTTAAGACTCTGAGTTTTTTCCTCTGAATCTCAGTTTGAGCATTTAACATAAAACAACAAAGAATGAGAACTGAAGTGTCCATAATCATTGCAACTGGCTCAGGTCCAATCAATCTGCCCCCAACTCTTCCTTTCTCATTGCACCACAACTCTCAGCAAGACAATTAATACATTCAAAGCAGCCACCACATGGGACCAATTTCCAACAGCCAAAAAATACGTTTAGCAGAGCTCCTTTGAATTAAAACTCTACAGTTCTGACAATGATCAACTGTTTATTACACGTGCCAGTTTCCTATGGAAAGGTCACTTTGTGAAAAACATTCTTGCTATTATTGCAAACTTCCAGGTTTTGCCTAAAAAAAATTAGAACCCAAGCAGCAGCCTGTCTGTGGGTTTTGCTTTTGTTGGTTTTTTTTTTTTTTGTTTGGTTGGTTTTGGGTTTTTTGTTTTGTTTTGTGAAACATCAACTTTTATGCTTTTGTGGGACTTCTGTGTGTGTGTGTTTGTTTAAGCACTTCATACATTTTTTGGCCCTTGGTGTTAGGTCCCCAGTTTAAATATCATTTGAATAACAGAAGCTACTTTTTATCTTTTATGCTTTTTTCTCTGACCCATTCTTCTCCAAGAAATTACTGCATCACTCATAAAACAGCTTACTTCAGAGACATCAGACCATGTTTTGCAGGTCAAAAGAAGTGATCCTGCCACTCTACTCTCTTCTTGTGAGACTCCACTTGGAGTATTGTGTTCAATTCTGGTATCCTCAACATCAAAATGACATGGAACTGTTGGAACAAGTCCACAGGAGGGACACAAGGATGATCAGGGGACTGGAGCATCTCCCGTATGAAGACAGGCTGAGAAAGTTGGGGCTGTTCAGCCTGTAGAGGAGAAGGCTGCTTGGAGACCTCAGAGCAGCATTCCAGTATCTGAAGGGGGCCTACAGGGATACTGGAGAGGGACTATTCATTAGGGACTGTAGTGACAGGACAAGGGGTAACGGGTTAAAAGTTAAATAGGGGAAGTTTAGATTGGAATTAAGGAAGAAGTTCTTTACTATAAGGGTGGTGAAGCACTGGAACAGGTTGCCCAGGGAAGTTGTAAATCCTCCATCCCTGTTGGTGTGCAAGGTCAGGTTGGACAGAGCCTTGGGTGATATGGTTTAGTGTGAGATGTCCCTGCCCATGGCAGGGGGATTGGAACTAGATGACCTTAAGGGCCTTTCCAACCTTAACTATTTTATGATTCTTTGTTTCAGATGTCACTGGCATGGGGTTACAGCACAATACTATATCTAGCAATACCAGGAAATTAAGTGGTACAGCACAGGAGCATCAGTTGTTGTCTTCACTCTGGTCATCTTCTATGGGAAGACAGTTCCTAAAATCTCCAGTTTTCCTACTCAGGACCCTTGACAAATCCACCTCTGTGAAACGCTTGTACCCTCTGGTGCCCATTCAATGAGGGCATTAATGCCACATTGCTCTTTCCAGGCTTTGCGACTGATTCTGAATATTCAGGCAGAAGTTTAACTGGACCATTATGCACAAGACATAAAAATTGAGCATTTTATTCAGTATCATGCTGTAATGGTTTTAGAAATGCGGACGAACTATGCCCATAGGAGGCATGGTAAACAGGAAAAGATTACAGAAGAGCTGATCTAATAGACAGTAGATCAGGATTTATTACAAATGGAGTAATCTAATATGTTTGAGAGTTCAGTTCAAGAGCTATATTTAGGCAATCTTGCTTCAAATCACTCTAGTTCTCAAAAATGCTGTCATACATTGTTATTTTGAATTTCTGGATTTGGATGTATAAAATCTGACTACTACTATTTTTTTTCCTCTTTAATCCACATGTTATTTCATAAAGAAAAAAAGAAAGCTTACAATCTCTTTTTAAGGGTACACCAGCTGCATATTATTACTGAATATATAGAGTGAACTTCTAACCTCCTAAACAATCTCTGTCCCCTGGCATGGTTCACATCTATCAGAACCAGTGATGCAGATCTTACACACTGTCTTCCAACCTGAATCCTTCAAACTCTATTAAAGAGAAGTCTGTTAGGAATTCCCCAGTATCGCATTGTTAGAGAAATCACTTCTGATTTCAGTAACAGGTGCTGTCAGTTTTTTATTCAGACCATGTTAGAGTGCAGACACGTGAGCACTACACTTACAACTTTAAGAGATTTACTGGAGGCTGAGATTGCCAGGTTTGTATTTCTTTTTTAACCTTTTAATTAAACCATGTATATGTTTTATCCATGCAAGCTGAAACATACCTTTTAGTTTCTATGCAGAACAAGCACATGCGTAGCTGCTAGGAGGGAAAACCAAATTTTCCTGTCTGTAGCTTCATCTAATGTATATTTCCTGCCTTTTGCCTGCACTTTGCATCTTTAATTGTATGACTCGCATGTGCTGTGCTGAGGCAGTGCCAGATGGAGCTGATACTTCTCCAGCAGTTCTCCATGTCTGCATTTGCAATGAATGGGAGCAAGTGCAGGAGTCATTAAATGACTATTCACACCCTAGCTTTTTCTGAGGGCCACAGACAGCTTATACAACTATCCAAAACATTTCTTCAGTTGTGAGCTACAAACACAAGTTTAATAACAGAAAACTATCATCTTCAAATAGCCTCTGTTCATCTGTCTGTGTAATATTTCCAATCTAGATGTTAGTCAGCAAGATGGCCAATTGCATTTGGATAAATGCCTTGGACTCTTTTAAACATATCATAATCTGCCCGTGAAATGGCTGGATAGTTGCTTTCCAATTTGTGAAATGGTTCAAATGCTGTAAATAAAAAAGAAATTGGACAGCTTTCAAAAGGACAGATTAGACTTTCCAATTCTCAGTGATTCAGTGCTTCTAAGCTACACTCCTGTGATCTCTGTATTAATATTTAACACCTGATTGTGTTATGCTGTTATCTTGAGGAAGAGGGCATAGTAGAACCGAACCCAAAACCACAACCCACTGGAACTACAAGAAGCCAGCTCGCTGGCCCCGCAACATATGAGTGTGCAAGAGGTATAGGTGGAGAGGTGGGTGGAAAGCTGCCTGACCCTGCTTTCTCCTGACTAGTTTGATATCACGTGCTATGAGGCTTGGGATCTGAGGTCCCTCCCAGTTTGTATACCATTGCTGGGCTTCCAAAACATCCCCAGTACCCACTATTTTACATGCAAACACATTCTGGGGATAGGCTGGTCAGCTAAAATAAAAGAGGGGAAAAGGAATAAATCATACAAATTGAAGGTGCAGCTAAGATTACTTACACCCTTCTTTCTCTAACACGTTAGGATTGACTTCATCAGCACGCAGGTGGTACAGCTTTCCCAGACATGAATTGGAGACCTGAAAACAGGGCTTGCTGTCTGTACAGTAGATGCTATATCCATCGTCTAGAGCGACAGGAATGATAAACCTGCCAGCAAAAGATCACCTTTTGTTTTTCACCAAACCCATCTATTTTCTCCTCTTGCTCAATCCACTGGTTATTTCAAACCTGATTCAAAAACCTAAATCCTTCTCCAAAGCTGCCAAAGTGATTTCTCTCTCCAGAGCACCTGCTTCACTCAGTCTCTGACTGCATTGGAGTCTATGTGATTTATTTCTTCTATTTATTCTTGCTCCTACAAGAAAACCAGCCTGAACTATGCAGAGAGCTGACCATTAAAACCAGCGGAAATAGGGAGATGCTGAGAACAGATGGTTATTCTCAACCTTTGAGCATGCTCTGGTGCACCTCAGTGTATATGTGCAGACATCGAGACCTCTCCTGTAAATCAGATGGCAGGCATAGACTCAGCCTCTCGGCCACATCTTGTTTTGGAGCTTGGAACAGCTCAACCCTCTCCCCAGATATGCCAGTGATTTGCTTTCTGCCCCTGGAAGGGAAGAAGGGAACAAGCCTGTGCTAAAAGAAAAAGTCTTTCATGTAAGCCAATCCTAAGAAGCTGACAAAACTCCATTGTGAGTGTATCAATATTGTGCTACTTTCAGAAATAAAGCCACTTTCCTAACAAACCATAAAACACTGTTTAGCTCCCTTCCAAAACTCTTTATTACTTATGGAGAAATGTCAATACTTTGCAAAGCTCAATTCTAATAGCCGTATTCATGTTGGCTCAGTAATCTGCCTAAACAATACTTAACTACAGAACTGGTGTTTAAATTTGTTTTATAAATATCTGGTTTTCTGTGGAGGGCTTTAACAATGAGAGCACCATTAATATTACAAAAACCACATTTGCTTCAACAAAGTGGATTTATAACAAATAAACTGTGAAATATACAGGGCTTTTTAAGGTGAAATGAACTGGATAACATTTTCAAGATTCTCTGGTCTTCATAGTACACTTCAGTACTTACGGACACAAGCAATGTGGTATACTCCACACTAATGTCCTAAAAAGCCTGGCATGCAAGCATCCCTCACTTGTGTCCCAAAGGCTAGTTTTCTGTTGAGGGAGGACACTGGGGTACTAGCAGTGATGTTGAATATGCATTCATATATCTCAGCATCTCAAGGAGATGGCAAAGATCTCCAGCTTGCAGACATTGCCATGGCTAGTCATCTCAGCTGAAAAGTCACAGCCGAAAGCTCAGAAGCAGGAAGGAACAGCATCCAAAAATCAGAAAAGGATTCAACCTAACCTGTTTGGCTCTGCACCATTAAGGGATACCAGCTCCCATGCAGTCAGCTTCGGCTGATACATAGTTTCAAACTCTAACGCAAGGGATTGATGACTGTATGACAGTACATAAGTCTAAGGTGGAAAACCTTCAACACTTATTTTTAGCATTACATTTGTCAGCTTTCAGATTATTCTTGTCAATGGCTAGTTCAGACCACCACATTGCCATTAAACATGTTTTCCTTGTGAAGCAGAGGAATATACCTGTTGACCTTGTAGGACTTCGAAATGGGCCCACAGAAAACAAAAACATAAGTAAAACTGAGAAGAAAGTTAATAGTAGCATTGAAAAGCAAAATATTTTAGGTCAAAGCTGTATGGTTGCCTCCCCAGGTTTGGCACGTGGTTTTGCATGTAGTCAGGCACTGAAGTTTACATGGCCAGGGGAATTACTGGTCCAAACCAGAATCACCGAATGCACAAAGGAACATCCAGGTGCTGCTGTGCCAGAACAGGGATTTTCCATAATGTACTCTGGCCTGGAAGCCTAAACTGCATCAAATCCACTTGGGCTACCAACAAAGGCATTGAAGATCCTCAGAAGCATCAGCAGAATCTGAGGAAGTTGGAAACTGGCAAACAAAAGCAGACAGGATGACAGAGAAATGAAAAAAAGCAAACTGCATCCTTTAGAGATTTTTAAACGATGTAGTCTCCATGCCTTTGTATATATACACCTATACAGTTCAATACTCGGTACTGCTGCAAAGCCTCTATGTGATACTTTGAACAAAAGAATCATGTCTCTTGTAAAGGAAAAAAAAAATACAAAAAATGTATATTCAATATGTGAAAAAAGAGGAGAGACAAGAAAAAGCCTGGCCTAGTCCAGTGCACATACTTTAAAAAATACACCCGCTGTCTAGCTAAATATGAATGTATCTTCATATGAAAGTAAGATTCAAAAGCATAACAGAAGACTGGGAAGGAAAAGATGAAAAAGAGTAGCCAAGCAATATGTACCTGATTCTAAAATACAGCATAAATCCTTATATACTTACAGATATTTAAGTATTGGATAAAACTACTGCTACAATGCAGAGCTAAAGAGCTGCTGTATGCTTCTAGCACATGGCTTAAACCTCATTTTACAGTTCTCAAACGTAACATAAAATAAATGCAACAGTGTACAAGTCTATTTCTCCTCTCTTCAGAAACAAATATGTTGAAACGTTTTTGTTTTGTACAAAGCAGATACTTCAGTACACGTGTTGAGACCTGTAATGTTATTAGCCATGAGCCTTTCACATGCACACATCAAGAAGTTTCATGAACTTGCAGGGAAGAAGTATATTAGTTTTTTCCAGTCATTGCAGCACTTTACAGGTACCAAAACCCTTAAAATCCCTAATATTTTACATTATGCAGCCAGAACTCATTTTATACTAATGCTGACCCAAAATCTAGCTTACTTATGTAATCAAAAGCAACTCTTCTTCCATTAGCTTAAATGTAAATGAGAAAAAGCATGCAGCTGAAGCCGACAGAATAATTTATAATGAGAGGAGATGTCAGGACAGGAATACTAAAAGAAAACAGAGAATAGCACTGAACTAATTTGAAATTGAAGGAAATAACAGACTTTTTAGTATGGTGGTCAGGCTTGAGATAGGAAGGAAAGAAGGTCTCCTATGATAGACTGTTGTGGTCAGCAGTAAGGAAGTCAAGAAATACTGAAACCTTCAAATAAATCATTGAAGCATAGAATCATGGAATGATTTGGGTTGGAAAAGACCTTCTAGTTCTAACCCCCCCTGCCTTGGGCAGGGACATCTCACCCTACACAAGGTTGCTTAAGGCCTTGATAACCTGGCTTTGAACACTGCCAGGGATGGGGCAGCCACAGCATTCTTCGGCAACCTGTTCCAGTGCCTCACCACCCTCACAGTAAAGAACATTAGAGCCTGCCTGACCACTGATTAGAAACACAGAGCTGATTGGCATGCCAGCCTGGAGCTGCTCAGCAAAATAGAAATTACAAGTGTATGCACTGCAGTGGTAAGCGGCTTGCTTGCTCTGTTCAGCTGCCATGGAGATTGTTCCAAGGCAGAGAAAAATGTGACCTTGCTTGAAGAGAGAGAAAAAAGAGAGATTAGATTTAAAAATCTGAGTCAACCAGTCTATGGGCAGAAAAAATAGTAACCTCAAAAGCTGTTCAATCTGCCCAAGACCAGTGCTTTTTATAAGTGGGTCACAACATTGATGACAGCAGGAGCTTACAGGTTCCTGGAGGGCCATTGCATTCACTGTATCAACACTTCCATGCTCAAGCCTTGGCTGAAAATGCCACCCAACAGCAAGCAATTTATGACTTTGTCTCCTGAAAAACAGTGTCTCTTACAGCAGATCTCTGGGGTACAAAAGAAGCTGCAACCTCTCAACTATGTGCTCACCTTTCCTTGACATGTTTAGTTGGTGCTTGGAAAGATTTAAGCCTTTCCATGGATAACTAGAAAATCCACAACTACAGTATGAATGCTAAGAACAGACTGGTGGGGAGATGTGGAGGAAAATTCCACCCTAACAAGACAACCCAATGTCCTTGTTTCCTTCTCATCATCATCACAGCCCACAACACACTCCTGGGAAGTGCTGAGATATGCCAAGGATTAACAGTAAAACCAGAGAAGGACAGGGAAGTCTTTGATCCTCCTGTGCTATTGTATGAGGAAATTACAGGGTAATGCAAAAGAATGAGCCCTTCTTTTGATTCACACTGTTCCCAGAGGAGTCTCCTGCAAAGTCTGAAGCTCGGACAAGGTATTGAACTGAAGGGACCACTCTTCCCATCTTCTATGCCAAGCTCAGCATGTCCACAGTACATTTCTGAGTACAACATATGACTCTAATCCTCTTGGCAGCAGTCACTCATATAAGGTCAGTCCCCCTGCCTACAAGATGTCTTTCCAAATTAAGCTATTATTTTTCCTTATTAAACTTCATATTTGAGCTAAAACAGTGACACTGATTTGGTTAAACATTGCTGTCTGCAGCTCTGTTCAGAGCAGAGCTCACAGAAATCTCATAAAGAGTCTGAGATGTCCGGTCAAACAGACTCCAACGAGGCAACAGCTTGTAACTAAGGGAGATACGACTTTATTTCAGCAACATGCATCATTTCAGCTCCAGGGGCAGCAATGTGAATTATGCTTCCCAGCTGAGATTTTGTCTTCAGTAATAGCAATGTGCATCCTGTATGAAGAGACTCAAGAGCATCTCTAAGAGCAGCCTACAATACCCTGTTACAATACAATACAATACTGGGACATGCTGACCCAACATTACTTGCCACACACAATTTTCAGCCCATCAGTGGCTGCTGTTCTGAGTGGGGATGGGGATGTTCTTCCCCCCAAATAGCTGTTATTTGCTTCTATTCCCCACCACTGAGGGAAAGCGGTGGAGATAAGGGGAAAACTCAGGTCTCAATCCAGTCAGCTTTTAAACATGAGCAAGTACTCACTAGACAGCAAATCTCACTAAGCAACTCAGGCTGAATATAGTCTAATAGACAGGAAATTTTAAATGTGTGCAAAGAAAACCAAATAAAACACAAAAGGAAAGAACTGATTCTAAAAGCATGTATTAGATTTCTTTCCTCTCTTGCATTCTGAGCAAATATTGTTCAAGGATGTTTGACAATCTGTTTGCCAGCTGAAGCATGCATGACTCCAATAAGAACATAACAGAAAATTTTGTGCCCCTTTCTGTCAAGCTGCGGCAACTCCACACTGCGGTGCTTGCCTAAATGAAAAACAAAATAATGGCAGAGCTGACTCAGGCCATCTTAAGAGCATGTTGAATGAGATGGGATGGAGCTGGAGAACAAGGAAAAGAGGATGAAGAAGGTGTAAAATGGGAATGAAGTCACTCACAAGGACCAACCTGGCTTAACAATTCCTTCCTCCTATGATTAATATTAATTTGCGCCTTTCTAGGTTTCTTTTTCCTTTTTGATAGTATCTAAATCTTAGCCTGGGTGGATGAAAGCGGTATGAGCTAAGCCAGTATCACTGAACATTTTTCTTTCAGAGATGATTTCCCTGCAGGGATCCTCCAAGTGGGAAATGCGGTGTTAGACTGCCTTCATCAGCCAACAGGAACATTGCGCCATCGAGGCCAAGCCCTCACAGGTGATAGAATCCCTGCTGAAATTTCAGCCTTACATTCAGAAATCTCCCACTCTTCCTCTTATCCAGATTTCTCTCTCTGCACATTGAATAAAATCTCATTCATGTGGAACCTGCATTACAGCTTTCTGGGCACTGTGCTGGCTTACCTCCACTAAAGGGGACATTAAATCACTATTTTTAGCTCTTTTCCTCAAGCCGGGACAGATCCAAAACTTAATCCTGTCTCGCCTCTCATTGCCTACAAACCATTTATATATCTGCCCCTTCAATAAACAGCTGCTCCTTCCAGTTTCATTTCTCCATTATTTTCCATTTGCTTTCCTTTCCCAGAAGAGCTTCTACTGCCAAACACAACCTGACCTGAAGCTTCAGCCTCACATCTACCTCTAAGCTCTCTTATCTCTGAAAGCAAGGCTATTCCCAATGCCAACAATTTTTGATACCTTCTTTACTTGACTTCTGACACCTTCCTCATCCCCAAGTCCAGTGGTCATAACAGTGTGGGGTGGTGCTTCCAGCTTTCGTTTACAATGTATTTTAAGGATTACTTTGGGATGAAGGGTACCTGGAGATGCAGCATGTTACCACTTAGGGATATTCTATCAGAGAGAGGAAAAATCAGACCTGAAAGAAGTGGGAAATCACCCCCTGCTAAACCTGCAGTGACCAAGCCCAGAGGATAAGACAGTGATGGATTAGACCTGCAACAGCTCCATGCTTTACTGTGGCAGGAACTCACTGCCACCACCACCAACTCATTCCTGAGTGCTACTGACGGGACAGCCATGGAAACTAGGACAGCCCAACAAAGTTCCAGATTAGCTTCAGTGGTATTTTCTGCTTGAGCCAAGCCTTGCCCCTTGTCTGCTTGTAGGTTCCCCAAGAACACCGAGTCTTGACTCTGTTAGAACTATAGACTTTTATAAATTGCCTTCTTTAAGTACATCTGTGCAGGAGGGGCACCTATGGGGTCTGTCTGTCCAGGACTGTGGATCCCAAACACACGTCCCAAATAGTCCTGAGAAACCTTTCATATTCCAGGTAGGGAATGGACAAAGGCAGCCCACCTGAGCACTGAACACAAATTAAGCTCATACGCCCCTGGCATTTTCTAGTATTTATAAACATCCTTCCTTCTGCAGAACCCAATGCAGCAGAGTATAGGGAGAGGAGATATAGAGCTTTCTGGCTGACGTGCTACATCCCAGAGGTAATATTTGCTGAATTACCACTTTCTCCACCTTTGGGGAGCCATAACCAGCGAAGTAGCGCTAAAGTCTGATTGCAGAGTGAAACAACATCCATTTTCCCACTTCCAGAACCACGAGATGAACTAGATGTGTTTGTGCATACCCTTCTTCCTCCACAAAATAAATTATAATTAGGGTTAACTGATCAAACACCACATGAAAGAGGATATTATAGAAGATTTGTACATGAAACACCTGTCTCAATATCGTTTGTATTCTTTAAAAAGTGCTCTTTCAAAAAATAGACAAGCAAAACTAAAATTGATACCCATAAAAACATTTGTGATTTGAGCTTCTCTAAGTCAGGTGTGCTCTCTCAGGACTGTAGGTAAAGATCTGGTTTTGCCAACAATAACCAAGAGTACTAGGAAAAAAAAATTAAATTATGAGACACTCAATCCTCTAATAACCCAGATTGAAGTGAAGGGCATCCTTGATAGTGGAATACATTTAATCAAACAACAAAACTTTCCAATTGACTGCTGACAGTGTAACAGTTGTGTCAGCAAAATTTCCCCTGCTGCCTGTCTCTCCTTATCACCCTGCCGTGCAGAAAGATGGGAGCACAACAGAGCCCTGTTTAAACTTTCCTTGTTGCAGGGCATCCTCAGTTTTCTCTGAAATACGTATTCAGTTCACACCATCATTGGTGACCAATGTTAGGCAAGCTGTTGCAGACATGCAGCTGGCATGTGGCAATGGCAAAAATGACGATAAGTAGTGATTTTGTGAACACAGCCCATTATCTGGGCAGACAGTGGGAGAAGAGGATAAGTATTTGTCTTACCACATCCATGCAAAGAAGCTTTAGGTTTCAGGAAGAGCAGCTGGATATTTATTCCAGGTCTACAATTCTGGCAGTAGGAAGAAGTATTAGGGAAGACAATGCCATTGCACACCTGACATATCACAGCATCTTCCAAGAGATCTCAGTTAAAGAAAGTTTCATTTTATTCCCAGGCAGGTAGGCCAAGGATGTAAAGAGCTATGGAGAGCTAGAAAAATACTTCAGCTATTGAAAAGTGGGGCATCTACCCAAATGCTGTCCTGAGAACATCAAGAAGTTGTGACAGAGATGTGCCAAGAGAAAGAGTCAAGTGTGTGCTCCTTGGGGAACTCGTGCATCATGGATCAGTGAAGGAGCTTGTGAAACAGGCACGAGTTGAGGCTCTTTTGTTGTCTGAAATTGGTCCCTTTGAAATGTTCTTGTCCTAATTAAATAAAGAAAATTCTTTGGGCTGAATATTTAGGAAACTATTGTGTCATTGAGAGCAAAATCCAGGGGGGCTGCAAGAAGAATGGGCTGTCGCCAGTAGTATGGAGAGTCCTTTGCAGCCACTGCCCTTAGTAGTGGGTCAAGTATGACCTTGCAGACTTGTCTTTCCCTCAGCCTTTGCACTTCATTATTTTTCCCATTGGAAAAAAAAATGCAAACACAATGGATGAGACATTTAGGTCAAAACTTTCAGAAACAGGATCCCAGTGTCAGTCTCTAACAAGTGGCCTGAGAAAGCAGTATCTCCCACTCCCTTCAAAAAGCACTGGCCTTTTGGTTATCAGGTTATTTAGGGGGATTGGTCCTTTTCTCAAAGTTTCATTTTCCCATAGCACAGGCCTCAGGAGTCCAACCTAATGAAGTTGCACATGTGGCCAGAACTAAGAAAGCCCTACAAGAATAAGGCCCCCATTTCACTCAGGCTAACTGTGAAATTCTGAGTGCACCTTGATGAGCACTGACTTCTGTATTTACATCACACCTCAAATAACTACAATTTCCAGGAAACTACGAACATCCTCTTCACACATCTACATGAATAAACAATTCTGGCATGTGCTCTTCCAAATCTCAATCTGGAGATTCCCCTCTATTTCATAGCAGAGGGAATCCAACGGGAGTTTAGCCCATCATTCTTCAAGTAGCTCAAGCTAGCTGAAATCCCTCACACGGTTTGCTACCTCTGTACACATCTCTGCATCTGCTGGACAGAATTAGAAGCTGTGCCAGTTGCTATTACAGCCAGGTTAGATTAGCACTCGTGGGTAGAGCAGTCTCACAGGACTAAAGAACAACTGCTTCAGATTTGCTCTGAAAAACCTGAAGAACACCTGCATTGCCCTATTTCTCCCCTCTTGCTGGCAAAGAGCCCCATGCCAGCCTACATGTACTTTCTGCCTCCCATGTCACTGTTCAAGTTCCAAATTGATTGCCCTAGTGCTCAAAAAAAATTATCTCCTTTCTTACCAGCTTTTGAACAAGTTTCACTGCTGGAGACAGAATTTGTATCCAGGTATTTCTGAATTGCTTTGAACAGTATATTCTATAAGCCTTCAGAAAATACTATGCAAAATAGAGCACTGATACATTTTGCATCTGGAACTGAAAGAGGCTGATACTTATTGAAGTATTTTGATTTGCCTTTTTTTCTATAAAAACTGTATTAATTATTAGCAATAATACCAGGCATTACTTAAGGAAACAGACTACCACATACTAAACTTACTAACCTGGTAGTGCAGAGCATGGCAGCACACACTCCCCAGTTCAGTATAGCTTTAAAGCCTAGGCTTTAAGGTTATTTTAAATCAATGCTTAAGGACGTGGGCTGAATTAATTTCTCAGCCACAGACTCAAACTTTTAAACTCTCATTCACTCACATCCTCCCCAGGAGATGAGGAAAAGCCAGATCAGCACCAAAAGATGAGGGAAGATTAACACAGGGATCCAGCATATCTCCCAAGCAGCATCTACCTAGGAAGAGAGATCTGCTGACCCCAGGTCTCATTATAGAGGACAAGAGCATATAAAATGCATTTTGCTATATACCAGAGAACAAATGAAATCATATGTAAGGGATCAAATGTTGAAATAGCACAAGGCAGGTCCTGCTCTGTTTTTGTGCCCATCAGCTCAGTCCCAACAAGGAGTGAATCAGACTTAATCTTTTGCACAAACTCCACCAAACATTGTTTCAATTGAAAAAGGCTTAAGGTGAGATCTACTTTTCTCCATACAAGCTCCTGTCACAACCACTGTCAAGATATTGGCATACATTTAAACATGAGACTAAATCATGAAGTGTGTTGTATTTATTTTTAAACACAATTAAATATTTCTTCAAAAAGGAATTGTGCCATCCTACATTTTAATTAAGCTCCGGTTCATCTATAAGAGGCATCTTCTTCCTCTGCAATTTCTCTGTGCTACAGCTGTTGAAGCTACCATAACACTACACACTGATACTTCAATATAAAGCTAAGTCACAGAAAGCAATAAGAAGGAAATAAGTAATAGAAACAGATTAGTCTCTTAGTAAACAAGGACCCTGTTCCTGAAGAAATGTCCTCAGGAGCACCAAAAATCTGTGATGAAAACCTAAGTTGTATAAAACACAGCTAATTTGCTAAATTGTCTCAGAACAGACTGGTGTGGGTTTTTTGTCCTTTTTTTTTTTTTTTTCCTTCTAAGGATTTCCATGGAGATACCAGCATCCCCCACATAAAGCACTCTAAAAGCTAATAATATAATATCTGCTGCTTTTACACCTTCCCAAGACACCTGACACACAGCACTTCATCACCTGTGCTGGTCTTCCAGGTGCTGGAGGTGACAATCCAACCTTTTGGCTATTTGATGAGGTCTGTGTCCAGTTCTTGCTATTTCCAGGTTTGTGATTTTACTCTCAGCTGCCAACAAATTTTCAAACATATGATATGCTACAGATCTTGTGGTCTGGATTTCTTCCAGCACTCCACTAACATCTGCCAAATTCCTGTTAAATCCAGCACTGGTTGATGAGCACTTACCAATGGTGTGAAACTTAATGCAAGTAACTAGTGGAAGCTTGGGAGCAATTAAATTTTAATCAGAGATGAGTTCAGTTTTCAGCATTGTGTGTTATCTCTAGTGTCTAAATAGGTAATATCTATAATAATCCTCTTTTCTTGTAATCAGCAGCATCGAGCTGCAGAAAGAGAGAAAAGTAACTGCTTCAAAGTCCCCTTCCCAAGAAAGCCACCCACCATATTAATAATCTCTGCAGCCTTTCTCTCTGACATGCCATCTGTATCCCAAATTACTAAGTTGTGTTTTCTAGGCAGATCCAAGCATCTGCTGTTCTCCTGGCTGCATCTCCTCAGTCTCCTGCTTGAGATGGCCCCTCAAGCCTGGCTCTGCTGGCAGGACTGCTCATCTCACTGCTCTCCAGTGATTTTAAGGCCAAAGAAGCAAGGCTAATTCTTCCTTTTGAAAGCATGTACAGCTTCCTTCCACCCTCCTTCCAACACACACCAGGTCACTCAGTGAGAGCTGGCTTTCGCCTGGGTTCTTGGCTTCTTCCTCTCACTGTGCCTAGGGCAGTGAGACACTCCCAAACCTGCTCCAAATCCCTTCTCCCCATGGGCTACGAATTTATAGATCTCTTGCCAAAAGCTGCCTAATCCACAGCCTTCCCCATCCTTGTAAACATGCAGGATGAACACAATGGCTTCTCATAAAATAAATCAAGCCTTTCTACTTCTTAGTAAGTGACAGATGCAAGTCACGGTCCTTTTACTATGCTGCCACAGTGGGATCAAAGCTTTCCCACTGTTCATCCAAGTTCAGAAGTCCCCTCTTATCAACCTAAAGACTGGTTTTGCATGCAAAAATTAGGACCAACATAGCAAGCAGAGCTCAGCACCTCTTAGGCTGTTCTTAACAAAAACCATACAGCCCAACACAAGAGTTGGTGGCTGAGGTCTGGGAACCATTCAGGGAAATGGAAGGATCCCTCCAAAAACCATTCTTCAGTACAAAAATCTTTCTTTGAAGGCAGCCATGAGATCAGAGGCAGGCTTCAGGGAAATATAAAAGGCAGCAGCAGGCTCCTTGGCCTCAGAAAGCTACAGAGAAAGCAGAAGACATAACAGAAGCTGGGGAATTTTTTACTGCTATACAAGTGAAAATATCCTAAACACACTCAGCAAGTGTGTTTAGGATATTTAGTAAGCAGCTTGGGGAAGTTAGATGAACAGCTGCCTGGAACTAATTCATCCATTTTCCTTTCTGTTAATGAATACAGACAATGGAAAATCAGTAGATGCAGAAATCCCACAATTTTAATGGATTTACAGACTGATTTTCTGTACCTCATCTAGTCATTTTTATGCCTGTGCAAAGTGATGCTACAGTTAGTGTAAAGTACTACTGAATTATCATAGGGATATTTTTACCCTCCATTTTTACTGGTGTGGCAAATGGCTACAGGTGTCAAAGGCAAAAGCAAATGTGCAAAATGTGTCCTTTAGCAGAGAAAAAAAACACTGAGCAAAACTAAAAATGAAACTAATTTGCTATCCTTACTGGTGTCTCCAGTTCAAATAACATGCAGGGATATGTATCATTTCGTTTCCAGTAAACTGTGTTTTCCTCCCCACCTCTGCCCCAGATTTTTCCCATTTAAAGTGGTGTGCAACCATCAGGATTTCTTTAGAGAAAGGCAGGAGAAGCATCAGTCCCAGCTGCAATTCTGTGCTGAAAAGCCTCTTTCTCTCATATTTCTCACCCAGTAAGACCTGTACCACACTATACATTTCTCTTGGTACATTACAGCTTGCAGTGCAAATCCAGCTGGATTAATGATAAAGTGCACTGGGCTCAAGGAGAGATTGAACACAGAATGAACAAACGGTGTTCTGAATTGCACAGCCTCTCCTGAATCCTAGTTAAAGCTTTTTTTTTCCCCAAAAAAAACTGTGTAGGCTACGAGAAATATCTTCATAAAATGTGTGTGCAGCTATGAAACAATGTCCTTTCTTTAGTTACTGGCAAATTTTAAGGTCATGGTCATAACGAAAAGACAGCTATTCCCATGTGCAAATGCAAAATCCTTTTGAAGCTGGATATATCTGCAGTTCAAAAATGCACCAAATCCCAAGTACTACTAAGAGTAGGGAAATTTCCAACCAAACCAGCAAGGATAATGTAGTCCAGTACAATGCTATAACAGTATACACACTTGAATAAACCACCTCTCTTCAAAAACGCAAATGATGACTCTACTTCTTCCACTGGCTCACAGACTTTTAGAACAAGACATCATGGCATCATCTGCTCTGATCAGTCAGTACTGTTACAACCCACATGCCAAAAACCCAGGCACTGTCCAATCAGTTTGATTGTGTAATTGCTGAATCTGCCTGCTGAGAAAGCAGCAACTCTTAGCCAAAAATTGGCTCACAACTTTGTATCTTTGATACAGACTTTCACTGCATTCAGTTACCACAAAGCTACTCCAGCTAAACCCCAGAATTATTAAGCAGAGCATAACAGGCTCATTACTGATCTTACCCAGTTCCATTTCGGCATGCATGCACACAAACCCCATAAACAAACAAAAAGCCCCCCTGAAACTGTAGGTCAAGAACAAACAGACAAAATCTTCACTTGAAAAAGAAGACAAAACCCCACCAATTTTCCAGGTGAAATTATCTATGTCTGTATTTGCTATCTAGAATGCAGTGAATACCAGAGTCTCCAAAAACCATGGCAACCAAAATATCTGAGCAACACTTTTTTCCTTCTTTTTTTTTCTTTTTTTTCCCCTTTTCTTTCTTAAATAGTTCTTCACATGGCTAAGACTCCTGCTTTGGCTTTTAAAATAAAAGGGTGGTGACTAGAAGGCTCCAACCCAGAGTGCACTTGCTGGATAAGCTATGTATGACTTCAGGGCTTTGGGAGATTTTACACCATGTTTCTTTGTCTTTTTTCTACCAACTGCATTCAGTCAAAGACTTCAGCTATCCGTCACTCTCAGCCAGTACCTTCATCTGTGTGCATCCACCCTTGGAAAGAGTTTTCCTATCTGAGAAGTAGCCACATCCAACAATATGAGGTATTTGGAGAGACCCTCTCCCCTGCCCCGTGCTATATAATTTTCTTTTACTTATAATTTGTTACCCTTGTTCACTTAAAGGTACGATACCATCCACAAAAAGCAGAGCAACAACCTGCATTAAGGCAAGAGCCAAGAGAGAGTAGCAATTTACAGCTCTCTCCCTGAAGCAAGGGTAGAGATTGCTGTCATTTAAACCCACTTCCACCTTGCACTTTCCACCATTTCCTGCTACTTTACAGCCGGTACCTGACCTGAAGAGAAACCTGTCTCCTGCTGCTTGGGAACTGCATCATACTTCAAGGCAATGTACATCTTACTATGGACTAAATTAAGTCGAATAAAACCAATTTCCACCCTGACATTATTCAAACATTGCCACAACCAAATAGAGTAGAAAGCCAAATGAAAAACCCAAATGCTCAAGTGGTTTCATAGATTAAAATCTCCACAGATTTTAACTCCTCCTACTGAAGATGGATGCCCTGTAGCACATTATAGTCTCTGCACTGTAAAATTCTGCAAGTTTTAGCTATACTTATAATTTTAATTATCATGTACTATACTCCCTTACGCAACAGCTGAAATCCTACAGTGTGATTATTTTTTTTTCCTGTAATACCATACTTTGGGAAGAAACCTGGCTAAAAGAAGCATCAAGGGTTACAGCCTCAGTAGCTATGCAGTGGATGGCTATGGTTCACCATTGCTTGGGGCTTTTGCTCCTTTGCCTTTTGAAAAGTGTTGTACAGAAATGTCTCAACTATCTAGTCAGTAATAACAGTTTCTCTAAAGATGTCTGATAAACTGCATCCATCAGTCTTTAAGGGAACATCAGAAGAGGAAAAAAAAACCACCTAAAAATCTTAGTATCTTTGGACCTAGCAAAAGGTCCCCATATATTTTTTTTCTTTATTCTTTACTTGTGTGCCTTTTGGCCAGGTGCCCACAGAGTCCTTCCCTGTCTCCGGAGGTGGCAATCGAGTGGCAGAAGAGATTTTTGCTAAATTCCTGCTGATCTGACAGTGACTTGCAGTCCCCGACTCTGACCCTCCTCATCCAGCACAGGATCACAAAAAAACCCCTTTGCAACTCACCCCAACAGCCCTGACACAGCTTCAGGAAACAAAGCACATGAGCAGATGCATCCGTGCCATTTTAATACAGGGACGCAGGTTAAAACAAACCTCTAGGCAGCAAAATAAATGTACGATGTTCCTCCTCCTCCCCACTAACAGGCAAGGGGCGGGGAAGCAGTAGCTGCAGTACCACCCTGAGGACACAAAGAGCAGAGCCAAGGCTGCACCTCAGCCCTGCATGCAAATTGCAGAGAGTATTCCCCATCCTCTTCCTGTTCTTCCCTTCTGTTCCCACCCCAACCACCCCGAGGACGCCTGCATCGTTTTTCTTTTTCTTTTTTTTTTTTTCTTTTTTCTTTTTTTTTTTTTTTTTTTTTTGGGGGGGGGGGGGGGGGGGGGGGGGGGGGGGGGGGGGGGGGGGGGGGGGGGGGGGGGGGGGGGGTGTCGGGAGATGGAGAGGGGTGTGTGTGTGAACAAATGCTAAGTCTGTGGAACTCAGAGAACAAAGGGAAGATCAAAGAGTGCAGGTAGCTAGATCATTATGTTTCCCAGCTGGGGCAAGAGTTTAAGCCTCCAGAGCTTACTTGCCAAGTTATTTTAGAGTTGTGCCAAGAGAGCTGTGCCCTCTGAAGCTTCCTGGCATAGGAACTGTTGTGAAGCAAAGCAATGAGGTTTCCAGTGCTGCAGGAGGGTTGTCAGGCTGCAGAAGCCACCAACTACACAGACATCTAGTTAATTCAAGTGCAATTATGGTCAATAAATCTGCTCATTACTTATACCTCTTTAGCACTGGAATCTGAAAGATGCTGGTTTATATATCCTATGGGGGATATGAGGATTTAGGGGCAGAAGCTGGTTTTACTACACATCCAAATAATAACTTGGAGGCTGAGGTGCTCACAGACCACTCTCTCCCTCAGGTGGCATCACTCCAGGGGTGGTCAACACCTCTGGGATGAAGCTCTCCATGGGCTTATGTTGGGGATTGGGCTGGAAGAGTGAATCAGAAAACCAGTCTAGAAATACCACCACATCCCTGATGGAATCTGGCTGGAGAAAATAACAGGACTGTAACTGTAGCTTGGACTCTTCACTAGATGCCCTTTTTGCTCTGCCTTTTCTAGCAAGCTGTAGATGGATGCTTTGTCTTACCTCATCCTGCCATCCTTGAAATAGGGAGATACCAGGTGGTGAATGCACTTCAAATGCTTCCAGGTAGCCAGAAACTAAAGCTCAGCCCCTTCACAAGATGCAGTGGCCAAACACCCAGAGTTGAAACTCGTTGATGCAACCTGTCCTCATCTTTCATTGATCTCTATGCCCTAAAGCCATCAGGAGACAGGTGTTTGACAAGTGTTTTTGACCTAGTACTACCCAGTTAAAGGTGAGCCCTTTCCAGGCATGCTGGGTGTGAATCTGTACAACTGTTCAAGTCCACTCAGAGTCTCAAACAGCAGTGCCTGCAGCAGCACAGGCACTTCACTGTTTGGACTGAACCTACCTGAGAGGGATGCTACCATGCTGACCTGACAAGGCAGGGGGGACAAGCACTACTATCTCTTAAAGCACTAAGAAAGCATTTTGGATAAAAAGTCACCTCAGAAAAGCAAGCTTTATGTCTGGAAATGCTCAAAGATGCAGTTTTGGTTTTGGGGGGAGGTAGGAGAAACTACCTTGCTCAGCATGCACCTCTGTTTCTCCATCCTCACTACTCACATAATATGGTCAAGAGGTTTCCCAGAACCTCTTGCACTGCTGGATGCAATCTGTACTATGTAGCTCTTCACACAGCTCTGCTTTTTCCTGTGTTTCCTTTCCTCACACATTTTTCTTCTATTGAATTTTTGCAAGACTTGTAGCTTTGAGCTAGCTACAAATGGGGGTAAAATGCTTTGTGCTAACACTCTTTCCTTCCTTGCCATGCCAGTGTTCTTTTAAAACCTCAAAACACACCTCTGGGAACATGTTTTCTGGATGTAATTTGTAATCGTCTGTGCAAACAGAACAGAAGGAATATGCTAATTTCATTAGCTACTGATTGCAAAAGTCAATACTCCTTGAGCCATTTGTGCCATTTCTCATCTTGCCAATTCTGCTGGGGAAAAAAAAAAGTCAGAAAGTGTAAAATGTTTTATCCATTTGCACAGGTTACCAACAATGATGTCCAGAGAGCAAAACTAACAAAAGTATTTTAGATTACAATCCCATTTCTTTTCTGCATGGAAAGGATAGGACATGTATTGGTTACTGATTTCAGAAATACCTGAACATGAATTATGCTGTGTTGGTAATATCTGACCAGCTCCACAACTACCTATTTTCCTGCAAACCTACAGCTTCTACAAACCCAAAAAGACCATTTGCCATTTCTAAGAATAGTATGTGAAAGAAACAGTCACAAGTTAGAGAGTGCCACAGTTAAAAAATCCCTTTCTACAGAAAATAGATATAGGTCTGAATGCATGAAATGACTAACCACACAACCAGAACAAAGAAACAACAATAAAATCTGGCCTCTGGGTAACAAGAAATGGCTCCTAGGTCATGCCTAACATTTTCAATTGTTTAGAAGGAGTAAACCTTCATTAATACCATACCAAGGGACACTGAAGGACCACATGGGAAGAGCAATGCCTGGAAATGTGACCCACCCCATTGCTCCTAACAGAATTATGCTGAGTAAGGGGGTTTTCATTTAACTATTTGTGCACTATGTCATTATTTTAGGTTTTCCACAAAAGCTGTTTTAGTTCTTGCTCTTGTGTTCACTTCCATTTGCTAGGGCAAGAACGACATTCAAATGAGACAGACCGGCAACCCTGAGCTGAGCCAGCTTCTGTGCCATCAAATGCTGCCTGCTGCCCAATACTGCAGCTCAGCAGCAAAATTTAACACTGCTATCCTAGTTTATTGCAATATAAATACTTCTATACAATTAACACGTGCAATTCAGGTACTCCAAGAATCACTATGCCAGTTAAGTAGGAGAGCCTACCTCCAGCGATGAGGGCGCACTGTGACTACATGTGCAGGAGCTCACTGCTTCATGGGGACTCACAAAGATCAATTCGGATCTCATTAAATATTTAGGATCTTAATTTCTCAGTGATTTCAATAGGTAGGTAAGTATCAAGAGAGAAACCAGAGATCTCTGTATAGAGTCAGATGGGAGTTTTAAGGGTCTACAGAGCACGAATGGCTCTAAGCAATTGCATTAAGTGAGCACAGTCCCAGTGCTACAGCAGAAACTCCAGGTCTCTCTGAGGAACCATTTCACTGAAAGCAGAGGAGAGTTGACACAGCAGCCCTGCATCTGAAAGGAGGGCCTCGAGATTTCACTGTGAGCAAAAAAATCCCTTCCCAGTAGATGAGGATCAGCACCTGCCATTCTCTAGTCAGCAGCCTTTGTTCGTTCCAGTAATGAACACCTTTGTAAAAAAAGCTGTAGATTAGAAAAGGAATTAACCTCCAAACAAAGAAGAGGCTTAATTAAGCATTGAACTAAAAGGAAACAGAGGGGAAGTGTAATAAAAAAAATAAAAAAAGAAAAAAGACAAGATAGCTGCACAGACTTAATTCCAATTTCCCCTCTTGTAGGTCATTTTACCCAATGTAATATCCTTTCTGCATTTTGGCAAGTTTGTTACTGAGGCACTGCCCGTTACAGAAGGGGTTTTGTTGCTTTCTACTCGCTTGTACCTTTTTTAATGCTTTGCATTACAAGCCCTCCATCAAAAAAAAAAAAGAAAAAGGCAAACCAGATTTAAATTAGACTTTGGGAGTATGCCATTTCATAAACTTCTCCCCAGAGAGCTTCAGCTAATTAAACAAATGATTGCAAAATACTCACAATGTCAACCCTGTCAGCTTATATGCAAAATATCTACACCAAGCTGTAGTTATTTAACCAAACACAATGTAGGAGAGCAATGTGCTTTAAAGATAAGCACAAACTTAAGGGGGCACACACTTTTTAAAACTATGGGTAGATTATGGAGAGGCCAAGGACTTTGAACATCCCTGCCTATGACCTTGGAAGCCAGCAGGTACAGCTATGATGATCTGGAAAGAACAGGAGCTTAGCATCGGGGTGGCCAGGCTGAGGAGACTTCCACAGATTAAAAAAATGGATGAACGTACTGGGCTGTTCTCAACATTTGGGTTGAGCTCTGTGCTACTGCCCAAAAGGGCAGGTTACAAGTGGTTAATAATGCTGAAGGAAATCTCTGGATTTTTGCTGTTAAATTGCAGCAACTTGATGCAAAAGCTGGAAAGAAGCAAGCAGGTGCCTGGGGTAGGAAACCAGGAATATAAATGTTATGTGATTAGTCTATGCACAGTTCCTGGAGGTAGTGAAAGTCTCAACTGTCCAAAGCTAAAGGATTTTAAATCTCTATATACATTACATAAAAGCATAGTTTAAAAACATCATTTTTCCCTTCCCACCATTTCCATCTCATTTTGCCTTCTTCTAAACCATGTGGCTATGCCCATTCTCTTTGAACAAACCATGCAAGCTGTCTTTATTTTCTGGTACTTCTATCCCATTGACCTCATCCCCAGTCTACATCCTGGCAGCCCATCACTCTTCCCATTTTCTCTTTACAACACACACCTCAAGTATGAAGTACTCACTGCCTCCCAGGGCCAACTACTCCTTTCCCTCACACTATATTTAATTTGCCCAAGGGAGTGACACTTCCCAGGCCTCAGCTTCTCAATGGATTTTATGATCAGGTGCACACAATGAGGTATAACATAAATTATTACAGTCTTGTCTAGGAAAATGTAGTATCAACTTTCCTAAAGCCCTGTTAAGGGTCGAAGAACCCACTGTACAAGGTTTGAGCAAAACAGAAAATGAGGAGGGAAGATACAGAAGGAAAAAAAGGTGTCTCTCCTCATCATGGCAAGGTCAGAGACTGAAGCTGATGTTAAACAACCAGTAACAGGGTTAGGATGCTGACAAGCCCCTGATGGGTTTCCCAGCCCTGCTTGAGAGATGCTGCTTGCTGGGGATCTGGCAAACAAGATTGACATCAGCTTGCTCTCTGCACCCTGATTTAGAAGCTGAGATTAGAGGGGATAATTCTTACTGTACCAATCCAGGTGCAAACCCAGCTCTGGTATACTGCATGTTTGAAAATGGGAGAGACGGTAGTAGGAGGCAAAAATTACCTATTCTCATGTGCCATGGCCATGATAACCCTAGATACTCCTGAGGACACCAACCTGGTAAAATCAGCTAGGAGCAATGCATGCCAGAATTGAGATGAACTCCTACCCATCCAGTCCTCTCTCTTCAAGGCTGCTTCATGCCTTGGCAGCAGTATTAATGAGAAAACAGTTTTGAAAGGGGAAACTCAGTTCAGAACATTCCTTTAGGAGGAATGCCAAGATCCTTCTTTGTTTATTTTACTTGTTGTGTAAACATTTTTTAAATACTAATCAATACAGTCTGTAGAGCGTATTTTTTTAAATAACCAGCATGGACATATCCTGCTCATGACTCTGGCCTTTTCTTTGACTCCAAGCACGTTGCCATTTTACTTTATATATTGTGCTGGCTACTTCCTGATTGTAAACTCTTAGTCAATCAGCTTAGATGAATCAGAATGTACCAAAATCACATAATAGACACCAGCATTGGAAATGGTCAGGAAATGGGAATTAAGGGTGCATGCTCTGTTTAAATTATCAAAACACATTAAGGCATGAGAAAGCTGAGAAATGTCTCACTGAATATGTCTGGTAAAAGCATTCAGTTTGCTTCTGCCAGGCTCCCTCTTAGCAGCACTGGTTCCAGAACTGCTAAACAATTTTAAAGTTCAGTGAACAAATTATTTCATTTGTTTGGTTTTCTCCCATTTTCTGTGTGAATTCTTCTAAAATTCAAGCTTACTTTTTGCCTCTAAATATGAGTGACAATCTGCAGATACCCTAATCAAAATGGTGCATTAACTTCACTCCCCCTTCCACCTTTAACTTCTTCAATGTACAGAACCCAGCTTGCATAGTTATGATCACAAAATATTAACATAATGTACCTCTTCCTTAGCAACAGATATAGTGTCACGGAAATGCAGCCCATAATGCAACTTGATCTAGAAGCACAATAAAATATAAATAAGATTGTTACACTTCAGTAGCACACACAATTCCGCTGTGAAAGGCCTTCATGATTTTAGAATCCTCATCTTTTTACTCTCCACCACAGATTATTTAGAAGAAGATTTATGGACACACATTTCCTTTTATTCCAGAAAATGAAATGTAATTGTTTACTCAGTAACAGCATTATTCTGTTGCATGTCGACAACTAAATTTCTGGGCATAATACAGACAAGCACACACACATCTGTGCATAGCAGTGCTCATAATGAAATAAAGATGAAAATGGGACTTAGAGACAATCTAAAGTCCCTAAGACTGCCATGAGAGCATCCTTAATTGTGGTCCTTCTTTAATGAAGAAAGCACAAGCAATTTTCTCCAAAAAAAAAAAAAAAAAACCAACAAACAGCTGCAATGAAAGAAGTGATATACTTGCTGCAAATTAACTCTTTATCTAGAGCCCTCTGGAACACCTCCTGTGTACCATATCTGCAAAAAGGACACCATCCTCAGCTGGGTAAGGGCAAAGTCTTCTCCTTACCCCAAGACCAGCTGCTATGCTCCATCCCTCAAAGCTCCCTGGCCAACAGCCCATGTCTGTTGCACCCTCATGCATGCTCTCTTGCTAACCCTTATAATTACATTTAAGCAACCTTAACACCTCTTCTCAAAGGCAATCAAGGTTTTTTAAATACTGCTTCTTGTGAGTTTTCAAGGAGAATGAACTTCTTCAAACCAATCTGAAGGCAATAAAAACATATTTGGAGCTAGAGGATAGCAATCCTTGTTTTCGGAGCAAATATTCCAGTTATCAAGCCAAATTTACTTGGCTGAAAGACTTAAATCATGATGCCTTTTATGAGGGAGCCAAGATACAATCTTAGCAACAGGGGTCCATAATGTTTATCTATAAATCAGTGTTTGGTATGCATTTATTAAGGTTGGAATTTCCAAAAGCATCTTTCAAGAGTGAGGTACCTAATTCATGGGCATAAATTTCCCTCTGAATGGATTATATCACATCAGTAGAATTCCTCTGTAACAACATACAAAGGGAAGAACCAAAATTCAACAGTCCACCTTAAGGAAATTCAAGGGCTAAAGCAATCTCTAAAGTCAAACATTTTAGAAAGCACCACACCACTGACTGGTGGAAATCTCCCATTTCCAGCAATTTCTGATTCAATCCAAGATGATTCCAAAAGCCAAGTGCTGCAAAAAAAAAAAAACTGCCTACCTACAGAAAATCCCACTGCACAGCTGAAGAGTCATCAAATGAACACAAAACGCTTCTGCTCACTGCTGTCAACAGCAGTATGTCTGAGCCTAACCTTATTTGCTTGTATGGGAAATGAGCTGCCTGCCTTTCTAGAGATGCATGGCTTGAGTCTGATGAACTTCAATGAGAGCACACTAAGCTCACTCATTGGTAAGGTATTTCTACATTCTATTGGAAGGCAGTGAAACTACACCACTGAATAGCATAGGCCTCTATCAGTTGCTTTTCCTAACTTGTCTTAAACCGCAACTTACATTTCTTTCTTAATGTTGATCTACTTTCTTCAGATGCAACATACACACAGTAAAAGATAACAAGAATGAAAAGAATTAAAGAATTACAAAAATATTTTCCAGGAGAAGATGCTATAGCTGTAACATGATATTCCACCACTGCAAATACTTTAGCATACATGCCACTTAAAAAGCCAAATCAAAAGTCTATTAAACTTAAATATTTTGTTGGACAAACATACCATTCATTCTCTAGCCTCAAAAACTTTGGTACTGGCATAAGAAACATTATAAATGGTATCAGCTGGATAATTTTTCATCCAGATTTATACCTATGGAAGAATAAAACAAATATTCCCCCCGTAGTTACAATAGAATAAAATAGGTTTTCTCATTAAGTAACAATATACCAATAATATACCAATAGTGCAATATCAGAGGTGGCTTCCTATGTATATTACTAATAAATCATCTTCCCAAATTTAGACTATCTACTTCTCTACCAGGTTTTAACCCCAAAAGAAGGCCATATATTAAAAAAAATATTAAATAATAAAAGTGTATAAAAGGCATTTTTTAAACAGACAAACACCAACCTGATCTTTTGAATTTGTCCTTATTTCATTTGTGAATCCCCACAGACTCTGTATAGAACAACTGGGATCCTATGTCCTGCTCTAACACACATTTCCAAAGAAAAACACCATTGTCCTATCCTCGATCCTTTCAGGTGATGATGACACACTTCATCACATATATCATAGAGCACTTCTATAAATTGGCACCATAGGATGTAATACAAGAGAAGATGCAACATACAGCAAAGGATGAAAGCAGCATGGCTGTAGTAGCAGATAAAGACTTTCCAAGGGCTAAGCTCTTCAGCTGTGGCAGGGGGCTCTAACAGGAAGTGTTACCTCATATCATAAGCCTTTTTAATGTCTCTAACAGGTAAAGTTAAGACAGGTTATGCCCTCAATCAAAACACTGCAGACCAATCCTACTCACTTTTAAACAAGAATATATCTTAGGAAATCAGTAGACCTGAAATTTGATCTCTCCTATGATTTATTTGCCATCTTCTCCCATTACACAAATATAAATGTAACGGGAATTTTTCTGCAGCCCTGAAATAATCCAGAATTAACACCAGATGACAAAATGGACCATGTACCAGGAGGGGAAAAAGTTACAGTAAAAGCTTCTTCCCATTAATGGGGCCATTCATTCATATGGCCACTATTCCACAGGGGAGCTGGACATAAATTATGTATTTGACATCTAGTTATAGACGATTATATCTGACATAATGAAGTTATAATGGAAGGAGTTTGCACATTGTTTGGTTATTAAGTGCCCATTTCTTGTCCCTGCACCAGGTGCAATGGTGATAGGCCATACAAATCATCCAGAAGAAATGCCAAAATGGGCTCCCTTACTGATAAAGCACCACACATGTTTATTAATTTAACAGCTTGTCTTATGTCTCCCCCATCTGCTCATTTAAAACAGTTATTTGCCCTATAAATATTTCAGAAAAAGAAGTGTAGCCAAAAATTAGTCTGGCAGAAAAGAGGGAAAAAAAGAGAGTTTGAGAAGGGTCTCAAGCTGTATTCAGCACTGTGCTCTTTTTTCCACACTGAATTGGTTCAGCAGCT
The DNA here is from genome assembly GCF_012275295.1 of Melopsittacus undulatus. Lineage (NCBI taxonomy): Eukaryota > Metazoa > Chordata > Aves > Psittaciformes > Psittaculidae > Melopsittacus > Melopsittacus undulatus. The sequence continues at coordinate 57,601,408 of NC_047533.1, forward strand.
TTTTTTTCAAGCTGGTAATAGGACATTCAGTTTAGATTAGTGATGCTTGAGGGTGCTCCCACCATAGCTGACTCTGCTTTCCAGCTGTTGTCACTGTCAGGTGGGTGAAAACTTCCACCACTGATGGCAAGTAGCACAAGACAGCGCAGCGGAAAATGAAACCCACTGTCAAAAGAATCTTCTAGGTGGATGTCTATGTCCATTTTAAGCTTATCAGGTTGTATGACTGCTTCAGACAGACTACAAAGAATAACATTTCAAGGTATCTTTAAATCAGTTCATGATGATCTCCCACAGCAAAACTCCTTTACAAGGCCCCAGCTAGCTGTTAAAAAAAGCCAGTTAAAAAGTGGCTTGGCTTGGTTTTAGGCGATTAGAATAATAGGAAAGGTGTTAAACAATGTTCAGGCTGTGTTGTGTCATGCCCTTCTCCCCAAATCCTTAAATATTTCCAAGTTTAAATACTTTGAACAGTTCCCACCAGCATACAGGATTAGCACTCCTTCTTGAAAGACTCTTAGCTCCAGCTTTCTGCTAGAGCAAGCACTGTTATCTTATAAATAAACAGCAATGCCCCAAGGTGCCCCTCTGCAACAAAAACACACATTCCAAAGAAATAAGAGCAACAGTTCAACACCATAGTAAAAAAGAAAACAGCAAATGGAATGCAATTAACTCTTTCTGCCTATGGGTAGCTACAGGACACCAAATGGTACCTTGCTGATGATAACCAGCAAACGGGAGGACTGCAGGCTGGCTGCAAGATTTCTAGGAGCTCTGGCTACTTTAGTTATGATACTAGTTATCAAAGCCCATGATTCCTAATGAGAAATTAATAAATACAGAGCATGGCCAATGTTCAAAGCTGCTGCATCACATGCTTATATCAGAGCTCACCCCTCCACCATCTTTACAACCCAAACAAGCTCCATAGATGGCAATATATTTCTGCATCCACATCTACCACACTGCTCAAAACTCAACCTGTCACTACATTGAGCTGTTGGAAGACTTATCTCAGGCCTGAAAACTAGGGCTTGAGATGAATCTGCCCATCATAACAGAAAACAGAGTTCAGATGGAAAAAGAACAGCAAAGTGACCCAACAAAGAAATCTGTACAGACCTTTTCAGAACAGGACAGCTGAAAATTCACAGTGCACATGAAACTTGTAGTCATTGGACAACCTTTCTATTGACTGTGCATGTATGTTGAATACCCATCTTTCACCCAACCGGTACAACATCATTTGCCTGTGTGCCTCATATACTGTGCTTGCCACGTGGGATGAGAAAATGGTGTGTGTGCGTTGCTGGCTTGCTGCAATGAGCACTCATACCTCATGGCAGAGGGAGTGAAATCATCTGGTGGGCTCAGTGCAGTCGTGAAAGGGAGTCTCTGAGAGCAGTCACACTTGGAGAAAAGGCTGAGCAAAAGCAAAGAAGAAAAACCTGTACACAACCAAGGAAGAGACAAACACTACATTGCACCCCAATGCTGCATAGAGAAAAACGAAAAAGGGTTCCTGAGCATGGGGGACCCCAACCAGCCTCCAGTGCATGGTTCTTTCTTGGTTCAGAGACACTGAACTGGCCACTCCTCTGGACTCTCCTGTCCAAAGGTTGTCTGGAAAATAATTTTGCCATAAGAAGCTGGAACTATATAGATGTAACTAACATTAAAAGGAAGGAGCAGGATGAATAAAAACAGGATTTCAGAGAGAAGCAAAAGGACACTGTAAAGGACTCTTGAGCTGAGGGAATGGCTTTCCCAGGTGAACTAAAGCAGAAAAATGAAAAAGCCTGGAAAGAGGAGGTTCCTAGTCAGCATGAGTCCAGAGCAGGAGCTCCTCAACAGCACCTCTCTTGTAGAACTGGGCCAAGGGAGGGAGAGACAAGAGAGCTGGAGTCTCCAGGGCCTGGCAAGCATGGGATGCATGTCCCTGTGTGTCAGTTTGAATTAAGGCAAGGAGTGCCATTGGGCCTCATTGCCCAGTGCTCTCCTTTCTCTGGACCTGGGAAGGAGGACTGGGGCTGTGTAATGAGCCCAGCTGTCAGATCCTCCCACATCGTCATCTGCAAAGCCATCAACCCTCTCTGGGACCTCTGGGAGAACGAAAAAATAAAAAGACCCAGAATGTGTGCATCCAAACTGCTGCTCTATTTCTGGTAAAAAGATTTCACAGTCTTTCTAACGTTCAGGAACAGTTCTCCTTCAGACGCTGCAAATGCAAGGAGAGAGAAAAATTGCAGAATGGATCTAGCTTTTGACTGAAGAAAGCACAAAGGGACATACCACTGAGCTGGAGAAGAAAGGGGGAAAATCCATAAAGACCTCTGTCTATCTCCCTGATATACTGCCCAAGGGGTAGGGAGAGATTCTGTGTCTATGGAAGCTGAAGATCACAATTGCAACTAACAGGAGAAAAACTCCACAGTGCCTTAACTGGGGCCAAAATAACCCCCTGTTTACAGAAATCTGCACATAAGGGTGAGAAATTCCATCCCTCCTTTACTATTTACTTCTAGAACTGGGGAACAATACATGGCTTTGCTTGTCAATTCATGTTTTGGAAATGCACTGACTTCAAGCATATCAATCTCCAAGACAGCTAATCCTTGAGCTTCCATTTTGAAGGAAACCTTTGCAAATAGGTAGCTCAACATGAGAGGAGAGCTCCTCAGACTGTCTAGCTTTAAACACTAGGTATATATTTCATGTTCAGCATGATTCCTCATATATGCTGAAATCTGATTCTATAAAGCTTTATAAATAGTTTTAGTGTGTGGATTCAGTGAGTTTAATTCACTTATTTGCTATGGTTTAGTACCTGGCAGAATCTGAGTCCAAACGTTAAATTTAATTTATTGCTTTGTATGATAATTCCATAAAATCCCTTTCTAAGCAAGAGTATCAGCATTTCCCTCTTCTATAAAACTCCTTGCTATTGTCAGTAACCACTGTCATTTTTAAACACAGGTTTAATCTTCAGTCTATGAGATCACCACTTGAGGTCTCAGCTACCCCTGCAATTATTTTGCATGCAGATGGTGTAAACAGTTGCATAAAAATCATGTAGTCACATCCAGATTGTTAGACTGAGAGGAGGTGTAAAAATAATGGTTAACAGTGCTTCATATATGGAACTAATTTTAAAACACCCTCAAATTAAAAAGGGACTGGGGAATAAGAAGTGTCTTGATAAAAAATGCTGATTCAGGGCCTCATTTCTATTAAGTGATTTACAGTGTCATTATTGCATTACTGTACAGAGCAGTGGTTCAGAGTAATTACCCCGTAATGCATGATGACACTAATGTACTAGCAAACTACTGAGGTTTATACTCTCTTCACTACCAGCGTCAGGGCTCTGCAAAGCAGGTAAAAATGCCCTGCATGCATAAACGATGTGTGTAAATGTCACCAGTGATAAAATTTTTAAAAAGGAGAAGGAAGAGGCAGTTACAAGTAAATCTGCCAGCTGGGCATTGCAACTGCACAGACCCACAGGAGCACTAAAGCTGCACCGGTTTTTGATAATCCGGGAAGGAAAGATGCTTTCATATCCTTACCCCTTTTATATCCCAGGTTTTCAAGTGGCTTAGAGGAAGGTGAATGGAGGTCGCGGACTGCCACGAGATTGTATGTGACCAACCTGGCTCACGACAAGACCAGATTTGGAGAGAGGACTGTGAATCCTACCCTGGCTCTATTTCCATTTACTACAATTAAAATTATATGGTGCCTTCTTTTTCTTGCCACTTCAACTGCAACATTGACCTGCATCTGGTGCTCATCTCTCTGTAAGGGGTGATGCAGAAGGGAAATGAAGAGCATCAAAGCAACAGCCAAAAGCATTAGTGATGCATGATGACTGTCATAATGCTGCTCTTTTTTTAGAGTTCCAGCTGTTGGAAATGTGAAGAATCAACGAGAGCTTCAGGACAGAGATGATTTTGCCTCCTTTGCTTAAAACAGCTCTTGTGGTTATGGGATAAAGCTTGGAACATGACCTGAGCATGTCGTAAGGTGTCAGAAAATGCAGACAAACCCTTCATCACCCTCACAGACTTAGGAAAGAAAAAGAAAACACTCATAATTATTACAACATTCCAATGGATTTTGGGCACTGAGGTTGGAAATGAGGCAGCAGATGCAGAAGTATTGCTACACGTGCCAGCTCTCAGAGCTGGAGGAAACACTTGCTCTTTCCCCAGAAGACAGTAACAATTAATACATTTTTAACACCCCCTAGTCACCACCTGATAGATTGATGCCTTCAGAGCTGACTGCCTCCCTGGCCTTCTCCTATTAAGGTACACAAGAGGATTTGAGTCCTTTTACCAGCACGTAGCAGCAGTAATATCAGTCCTTCCACTCCAAGCAGCCCTTTCTTTAAGAATCCTCATGGGGAGGTGAAGGCCCTGGTGGAAGCAGTTAATGTAGCAGCTTATATTGGATAAATTCCATTTTACCTTCTCTGCACATGCTGTAACTGTTCTGCGTGACCCACTTCGCCCTACTTCTGGTGTCAGCACCATTCATCTTGCAGACGTAGCTATGCACTCATGCAATGGCTCTTTTATCTTGGAGACAGCAAGGCACAGCTTTCTTGGCTGCTGCTGTTCCACCATCCTTGAGTCTTCCATTGCCTGGTTCCAGATCCCACAGCAAAGATTTACCTATTCTAAATAAGCTCTGAATCATCACATCCAACATCAAAGACAAACTTGAGCAAGAAGGTCCTGGAAGTCATAACTGTCTATGTCTTAATGGAGTGTTCTGCTAAGAAAGCAAGGTAGTAAACTCTACTACAGAACTGGAAGTTATTAAGTGGTCTAAAAGAAGCTGAATGGAGGCTGTGGACTGTCAGGAGATTGGTTGTGACCAGCCTGACTCACAACAAGACCAGATTTGGAGAGATGACTGTTAATCCAGCATCCTCACACTGAATCTCCACCACCCAACACCTGGTTCCACCTTGCAGAGATGCAAGGGGAATCTTCAAGGAATAATAGTGTTAAGGCTGCTTCTGAACAAGTCAATTCCTTAGTTTTTGTTCCTGCATCAGCTAAGAAAATACATTCATGCTTACAAAGGGAAAAAACCCAGTAAATGTTTACTCAATCAAGGTACAGATCTAGAGCATCCACATCGATGCTGGTGAAAAAGCTCACTCAGAACTAAGGGAGTCTTTCATGCCAAAAACATTAACTGTATGCTTTCAATTAGCCCACAAAGCCCTTGGGCTATTTGGAGGAGCAGGGTTTACAGTTGCAGCTGCAATTCATCAACACAAAGGTTTTGGTCTCCCAGAATGTAAAAGAGGGATAAAGAAGTGAGATTTGGAAAACAGCTTTCTTCATGTTACATAATGACAGTGCCTATCCTGATTAATCTTGCATTAACATGCTGCATTTTTCAATCATGAACACTTAGAGAAACATGTGCACACAAAAACATTCTTGCAGCCTTATAATGTTAGGGCAGAATGACAATAACCACTAAAAAGATGTGCTGGTTTCAGCTGGGATAGAGTTATTTCTCTTCCTAGTAGCTGGTGCAGTGCTTCATTTTGGCTTTAGTCTGAGAATAATGCTGATAACCCACTGATGTTTTAGCTGTTGCCCAGTAGCACTTACCCTGATGAAGCACCTTTCAGTTTCCCATACTCTGACAGTGAGGAGGCGCACAAGAACAGGGGAAATACAGGACACCTGATCCAAACTATCCAAAGAGGTATTTCATACCACAGCACATGATGCTCAGTATATAAACTAGAGGGAGTTACCTGGAAGGGACTGATCCCTGCTCGGGGAATCTGAGTATCAGTGGGTGGTGAGCAACTGTACTGTGCATCACTCGTGTTTGTTGCTGTTTTTCATTTGTTTGCTTGGTTGGTTTAGTTTGAGTTTTTAGTTCTCCTGCCACCAGTCCCCTGTGCCTGTGCACTGTCATTAGGAAGGAAAAGAGGAAGGCAGAGGGCAGGTCCAAAGGTATACCTGTCTGTCCAGAAGTAATGTGAACAGCAAAATAGCTTGCAAATAAGCTGATATGTTCAAAGCTATGTCATGGGGCACATGAGACAGTCATCTCTCATATATTCTTCTTGCAGGAAATAACTTGCTCCTGAGAGTGTCCCTGGATGGAGGGTGATAACTTTACCATGGAGGCTCTATGAACAAGTGAGGTACACTCATGCTTATGGCAGGTTTTTGCAATGCATGTGCATGGAGACTCACCCTTGGATGGCGGCCTCTCCAGATCCGAATCGAGGTGGATTGGTGGGGCAATGTAGGAGACTTGCCCATGGTGAGCCTGCCCTGTGGACAAATAAGTGTTTTAGTTCCACTGTTTCCTACCGAGATCTATCAGGGCTATAATGAAACATAAAGGATTTCAATGGCACTGGATTCAAAACAGATTTGCAAATTTTTTTGTTTGGTTATGTACTTTTCACAATGAACTTCCATTTTGAAGACCCCTGATGAAAGGTTGAAAACATTTCCATTTCTTTTGTTACTTCCATGGAGGACATGGGTACTATGATGACCTTTAGTTATACCTCCTTTACAACTACCACATATATTTTGCATGATGTTCTCTCAAAAGGCCATATGCTACAGAAGACAACCAATTTCACACAAGATCATTCAATCTGTTAATCTCACTCTAAGAGGGAAGCAATCATTTCTGTGTCACAGCAATTTTTGAAGGAAGCATGGTATAAAGTACAAATCATCTGTTTTTCCCACCTGCAGAAGACACAGATATCAGTTTGCAGAGCTTGGCATTGCTTTCACCTGGGTGGAAGCTTTTTGGTTCACAAAACCACCATGTAGTTTCCCAGTTGCTAAAGACTTAATTCTTCTCCAGTAATTTAGAGGTAACTATATTAAGAAACTTATAAACTTATAAATAACTTTTTCTTTATAATAAAAACATGTTGTTATAATTCATCTATTTACTGTAACAATTTACAAGGCTGTTAATCTCTTTTTCTAAACACAGAAAGTTAATGACACATAGATTATGATAACAGTTAGAGTAACCTTCCCGTTTCAAGTAATATTCGTGCTGCAATAAAAGCGGTTGATTCCTCTTATGAGACACATTCCAAATAATTAATACGGCTCCCTGTTGACACTTGCTGTTGTTGCTCCAAGCAATTTCAAAGCTAGCGTCAAGGCAGCAGAGCAGCGGTACAGTCTTCAGGCTTCTTTGTAAATGACACCCAGGAATAGCACGAGTGCAGTATGCCGGTGCACATAATACATTGAAAACATCTCTTCAGGGGGATGAAATATTAATGGAAAAGGGGAAAAAGAAGTGTGTCTAGGCAGGATATATTTACTGCTTTACTCTGAGGCTGACTCAGATAATTTACATTATTAGCCATTACAACAACTGGACGTTATTCAAATTTAAAATCTACCAACACATCATAAATTCTGTATTTGCTTCTAAGTGCTTTAACATGGAAAATCTGCTTCAGGCGAACCCATAGCTAATAATGAGTTACAGTGCATTCTCCTTCTCTTTTACATGTTAAAAAACCATTTGATGTCATTAGTGAGTACAGGTCATCATTTAATAGCTGCCCAGTTCTACAGTAGAAACAGACAGATGGTCAGCTCTCACTTCAAGCTGCTCAATGTGCAGGATCAGTGCCTTATAACCATAAGACAAGCTGTATCAAAAATACCACTGAACTGCAAAATAGCTGAGGTTTGCACGGAACTTTGGTAATCACCCAGTCCACCCCAAGGGCAACAAGAGCCTATGGCATCCATCCAGTCTGATTTTTAGTATCACCATGCATAGAGACTCTACAACCTCTCTTGGCAGCCTGTACTGGTGCTTGGCCACTCGCACAGGAAACAAACAAACAAATAAACAACTTTTTCTTACATTTGAGTGCAATTACCTGTATTTCAAACTGTGCCTCTTGTACTGTCAGTGGCTGCCTCTCAGAAGAGGCTGACTCCATCTTCTTTATTTCCTCCTACATCAGGTACTTACATATATCAGTAAGATCCCCTGGACCACATCTGGTCCTGGCTGGACAGTCACAGCTCTCTCAGCCTCTCCCCACATAAAGGTGCATCAACTGCTTATTCATCATTGTGGCCTTTTGTTAGATTTGCTCTAGTAAGCCCCTACCTCTCTTGCACTGCGTAGCCCAGCACTGGGCCCAGCACCCAGATCTGTCTCAACAGTGCTGAGCAGAGTGGCAGGATTACTTCACTCGACCTGCTGGCAATGCTTTGTCTAATACAGCTCAAACAGCCTTTTTTTTTGCTCTATGTGCCCATTGCTAGCAAATGGGTTTGGTTTGGGATTTTTAGGTTCTTTTGTTTATTTGTTTTTTATCACCTTGTCTTCATGGGACCAAGTGATCCCAAATACAAAATGGAATTGGATTAGGCTGGGGTAAATAATATACATGCACAGTATATAAAAGACTATAAAACATCTACTAGTTTCTCTAGACATTCAGTAATAGCTATGGAAATTTACGAATGTTTTATTAAAGCTTTTACCTAATATGGAGAAAGCAGGAGCATCAAATGCTCTCTTCTGATAAATGAAACAAGTTGCAGAAAGCTTTTATCCACTTGCTGCTGATGTAAAACACATTACTTCAAAGAAAATATTAAACTTGACTTTGGTTAGACTGTACACTTCTCACAATGCTAATCAATCAGATTTTGGGTTTAGTATTTTGTCTATAATAAAGCAATGCAAGCAACTGTTGTGTTTCATTTTCTGGGCACAAATACCTGCTTAGCTGCTCTTCAGACTCATCACAGTCTTACTGTACAAGGAACAAAGGCTCTCATGGCCCCAGTTATACATTCAGGATCAAGATACCTTGTAAACCTTCTTGTTAATCAACAGAATCCCATTATTTCTTTTGTTTTATTATTACTGGCAACATTGACATCTGAGAGGGTTGAGAAAAGAGAAGCAAGTGGGGTGCTGTGCCTGAAGCAAGACCTAGGAATGGGACTGATACACAAATACACAAAGAAAACTCCAAGTCAGGAGGCCAAACTTTAAGATCAGAGCGCTGATCCTTCTGGTTTTAATGGTATTACAAGTTTTGCCACTGATTCCATTAAAACCCAAAAATTTTACCAAAGGGACCTAATGCTAGATTTTGAGGCTGATAATCACTAGTGCAACTCAAGCTGGTCACAAAGACTGACAGAAGAAGTTTTGCCAAGTGATGCCAACTCCCAGTCTCTTTTGCAGTTTCACCATTTTGCAGTTTTGGATGCTTACTGCAAGCCCCAGGTCTAGGAATGAGTGACTCCAATCTCCCCCTCTCCAGTTCCAGCAACTGTAGAAAAACACTTGAAAAGAGAAATGTGGAAGCCTTAAAAAAAAAAAAAAAAAACAACAGATGGTAGAAACACTCAACATCTCCTTTTCCAAACTGTCCTGTCCTTCAACTGCTTTTTCTGCATGCTGGGTCTGAGCTGTCAATGGTGCAGCACTGGGAGGTGGCACATGGCCTCCCTTGCCTAAGTGACCATCTTTCCAGCTGTCAGGCTTTCATTTCTACTCGCACATGTATATACCCATTAGCCTATTTGACTGACGACTCTTCAACCTGAAGAGCTGCCCATACACTAAGCAATGCTGGCCAGGTATAACTGCATACAGAAGAGGAAATGGCTGATGTCAGGTCCTTTCAGAATTTTGCAGGACGTTCCAAAAATAACTGCATCTCTTTAAATAAGTGGCTCAGATTTAGTTATTAAAAAATAAACAAAAACATCTTCTGACAAAATATCAAAGGTCAAGATATCTCTGTTGCTAATGGGAAGTTGAGCATGCCTTGTCTCATAACAGCTTGCACAGGTTTCTCCAAATCCCACCCTGACTGCAGCCATCTGGTGTTTCTGCGGCCAGCTCCCAGGTAAAAAAGTAAAGAGCAATCAAACGTAATCATCAAAGTAATGTGTGATAAAGTTGCCAGTTTCATATCTAATTGCTAAGGTTGGGCTGTTTCCCTTACTGTGCTTGCTGGCAAAGTCTGGCCACTGACATGACCAATGCCCGCTGACATGGCCATGGCCCCCTGTGATTGTCAGGAGTGGTGCAGAGCGGGCCAGAGGCAACAAGGGCTAATACTGGAAGACAGTCATGGGTCAGTTCTTGTCTGCTTTTTTTGTATCATACCAAAAAGATCCAGATCTGGCCAACACTACACAGATGTCAAAACCAACTCAGGCGAGACAGGGCAAACAACAAATATGACGTGGTTAGCCACAAACCACCCATCTTCTGCTCATATCAACTCTCTCAACAAGGACAGGATATAACATCCACAGTAGTCAGGCAATATGCACATACTGTAGCAATGTGAAAAGAATCATGTTTGGTAGTAGCAGTTTTTTGAGCAATAGATATGACCTTGAAAGTCTACTTGGTAACATGCTCTTCCTTGGGTAAGGATGTTTGTGGATTAGAAAAAGTGCCTGGCTGGCCATTAATTTCAAGCCTGACATGAGAGATACAATGCATTTTAAAAAGCTAATAACTTAGAAGAACAAAGATAATGTTTTGTGAAGATTGAAGGAAACATAATAGCTTGGCCTAAGGGATTTTTTTTTAAAGGGATCTGGATGCTCATAGACAGAAAATAAACATCTACACATCTTCAAAAAATTGCCCTTAAGTGATTCAGCCATCTATAGATGCCATGATATAAAACTGCAGGAAAAAAAGAAGTGAATACACGGACTAATCAAGGAAACTAGCAACAAAGCAGTCTTATCTGTTCATCTATTAAAAACACTTCCTCCTGATTCCTTCTAGAAACATACACACATCTAACAGGGGAAACCTCCCTCTTGACCCTGTGCCGAGTTTCCAGTGCCCATGACATTTGTCTTTCCTAAAGCACAACTTCTATCTTCATTTATGCACATGGGAAACCTTTCTGCATGACCCCTGCTCATTCTCTCTATGAGATTTTACTGTGCCCTGTTACAGAGAAAACCTGAATAGACTGGATACCCACAGCAAAAAGAAAGGACACTAACATCTTGTAGACAAAAATAAGCCTTTTTTAAACATTTGATGTGAGACCTCCTCAACATCTTGCGAACTGTCTTCTAAAGCTCTGGTGCTTACAAAATAACTAAAATCACTAGAACAGTTGGTTCTTTCTTTCCCCCACTGCTCCTTTGCTCATTGGCCACGGTACTGTGGTGGGCATTGACAGTTGCGCACCTAAATCACAGCTCTCCCCTGTGCCTGACTCAGTTCCAGCAGCTGCAATGAGAAACCACCAGGAGATACATTTTTTTACACAAGCATGCTTTAAACTCTTTGCCTGGAGTGGTGAGAGTCTCCTTTCTTTACTGTCCTCACCTGGCGATGATCACTGCAACACATTTTTTTTTGCTGCCATGTTAGACTGCAACTCTTGTTCCATTTTCCACTCGTTTTCCAGACATTTTTTGGTATGTTTTTGTCTTCCATGGACTCACCAGTTCTCAAGATCCTTCTTAGACAGTCTAGTTAGCATTTCATGCAGGTAATTTAGTTTCATTTTGTGCTGGTACCACTGACAACCCAGTGCTCCCATTCACTGCCCTTTATCAGCACCTCCGAATGCAGCCACCTCCACAGATTTAATCCCTCATTCTGTTTGCCCACACGCTTGGATCACTAATGAGTTAATAACCGTGACACCGCACATCGATTCCTGAGACTTTGATTTCAGTTCTTCACATACTTTTGCTTTTTCTGTAACAATGGGATGGGCACACACGAGGTATGCTGAATATATATTCCAAGGAAAAGTTCTGGGGAACATATCTATTTTACTAATATCTTTACAGATCAAATATAAATTGAATGCTGTGGCCTTTTATCCCATGTAACTGAAAAAATCATTTTAAAAGCAGTCCAGTTTGTCTGTGATGATCTGATATGCAAAAACAACATTACTTTGTGGCCACATTTCTGTAATCCTCTGCTAACAGGATATTTGCAAAAAAATCTAATTTATTATCTAACTGAAGACTAGATTCCACTTTGTTGGATTGCAATTTCCAGGATCATTACTCTCATCCTTTTTAATTTCCAAAGTTAGTACATTTTTCTTGTCCCTTTTTCTCCACTCACGAGTCTTTTTGAACTCCATAATATGTAGGGATATATAAAAACATATGGAAAGAGAAATTAAAAAGCTGGTAGGTTTGCTAACAAATTCTTTTGACATGCCATTAAACAAATTTAATTCAGACCTATTACTCGGCATTTATTCAGACTTCTTCTGGCAGGCTTTTTTTCTGCCTTTCATCAGTGACTACCTTTACAAACATAATTTCATCACTGCCCACCCTTTTCCATTTTCCATTAAAAGCTTCCTTTTTTTTTAAATAAAGCTTTTATAAAGCCATTCCCTACCTCAGACATGTTAGAGTTAGCACTGATTCTGTCCACCACTTCATTTATTCATGGACTTTTATGGAGTATCTCTCTTTCATCTGTACATCTCTCTTTCATCTTTCATTGCCCTTTTAACTCCTTAGGGTAGCAATAACTCTCCAACTCCCTCTCCTTCTCTCCCTCCCAAGGTTATTTCGATTTCCTTCCCTCGAAGCTGTGCATGCCTCTGAATACAAGAAAACCCTCTTTCACAAAGGGAACTCTGACCACATTATCACTACTCTCTTGTCATTTTGCCACTTGTATTTCATACCAGAAAATATTGCAAGCTTAAAGTAACTAAAGCAGGAAATATAGGATACTGCAAGCATGATTGAGCATGGAGGGACTGCTGGCTCCTGGTTATGGCTGCCTTCTGAAAATGGAGGTTACAGAAACCAGCACCCTCAATGGGCATTGACAGAGAGACTACAGCTCTGTGCAAAGCCATCATAACAAGCAAACGTTTCTTCTCCCATACTGTTCTTGACAGGAGTAAAGTTGTAATATTGCAACTCTATATATTGTTTAGCTATACATTGCTTCTGAAGCTATCATAAAATGTAAATAATAGCAGGTCTTTCAAATGCCAATAGTGTGTGCTCATGCATGCCATCTTACAGGTGTAATTTAAAGTCTGAGTGTAGGAGATGCAGGACTGCTCTTGGCAGAAAGCTCATTAAAGGATGTCGGAAGAGGGGTGAGCTGAAGAGATGTTTGGCTAAATCCTTGTCACACATGCATCTCGTGTTTTAAAGTAAATGCAAATCCAAAAGCAGCAACCGGCAGCATGCTTGTGTGAGCAGAAAGCGTGATAAAATGAACCAGTCTTTTTCAAGGACGTACTATTCCTGCTTTGACTCTGTCACAACAAACAACAGCCTTAACTGCGAGAGGAAGGAAATCAAAATGGCCTTCTCGATGACCAAACTGTTCCTATTACCTGGGAAGGCCTAAGCTAAGTTTCAAGTACAGGCAAAAATAAGGACAAAAATAATGCCAAAGGAATGGGTTAAAAACTGCCTGAGTACTATAGCAGCTGAAGCAATTGAAGGCTTTTCATTAGTGGCAGCTGCATATTTTCAAAGGAGCATTCAGGAATCAGAAAATCACATCCCAGCTGAAGTCAGAGGTGAAGAAGCTTCTTCAAGTCACACAGAGATTCCTCGTTTTGCTGTGCAAACATTGTAATTTGTGTTTTGTGTTTGGATGAACCTCACCCCTCTGTTAAGGACTTAAAACATTTGATTTAGCAGCACCTTGGCTACAGCAATGCTCTGCATCCTCCAGCACACGGCTCAGAATTTATCCTGCAGTACGAAAGCCTGGTATTAGGGCTGAGGAGGAATAAGAAAGAGGAAGAAAACCCAGGAAATATTTCACACATGCCATTATAATTAAATAATGTTAAAGACCTCCTATCTTTTCCCCACATGCCAGCACATACAGGGAGGCCATACCCAGGTCTAGCTTTCCCCTGTGCCTAAGGCAGGGTGCTGACCTACAGGGCTGCACATTTTTTGAGCTTTGTTCTCTGAAAACTTGCCTGGTAGGCTAAGAAAACATGACACATCGTATTATTCTCACCCTCCCAGATGTGCTTGCTGTGCTATGAAATATAATTTATCAGTCACCTGCACTGGAAAACAGCAGGGAGAAGTGTAGCAATTTTGGTGCAGAGGAGACTGCAGTATTCAGAGCAATACTGTCCTCAGAGCCCTGCAGCAGATGCTGGTGAGGGACTCTTCATTAGGGACTGTAATGACAGGACAAGGAGTAACAGGTTAAAACTTAAACAGCAGAGATTTAGATTGAATATAAGGAAGAAATTCTTTACTGTTAGGGTGGTGAGGTACTGGAATGGGTTGCCCAGGGAGGCTGTGAATGCTCCATCCCTGGCAGTGTTCAAGACCAGGTTGGATGAAGCCTTGGGGGATATGGTTTAGTGTGAGGTGTCACTGCCCGTGGCGGGGGGTTGGAACTTGATGATCTTAAGTTTCTTTCCAATCCTAACTATTCTATGATTCTATGATTCTATGAAATATTGGTAGCCACAAACGACCCAGAGTGAGTTTAACAATGGTGAATACAGCAAACCACAGAGGTTTTCTTGGCCACCTCTCAAAGATTTAATCTGATAAGAGCAGCTCTGTGCCAGCTCCTGCCGTCCTTATTCTGCTCTGGTCCCAGAAGTCAAACAGGATGTTTCCAACTGCCCTAGTGGGTCAAGCCCCGACTGTTCTGCCTCAGACAAGGCTGAAAAGACTTGGGATGGAGAAGTTAGGAAGGGTTTTGTGAGGGGGGACACCTAGCCAAAGGCATTCAATCCATCTCTCACAGATGGAAAATGGTTCCTTACATTGTTTTGAAAGGTATCTCCTCAGAGTCACTCACCGCTCCCTCCCAGAAGCTAAGCAGCAGATGTCATCATTGAAAGGTCTGATCTGTTTTCCCTTTCTGGGTGGGTGGTGGTGGAATTCTGCTGCCTCCCTGTCTTGAGATGTTTATGCCTTTTCTTTTTTCTGTATTGCTTGCTCTTTTCTTTCTGCCTGTGCTCCTTTAGGGCCTGCCCTTTGCTGCTGTGCTCTCACTATCACCCATGTTTCTTGTCTCTCCCGTCTCTCTTAGCTGGGCATTCTCAACCAAGGGTGCAGAATAATATTATAGCTAACCCATTTCACAGCACTCTTCATTCCCATGGGACATGGACAGGCATTTTCATCCCCTCTCTTGCAGCAGATTTGTCAACTGATGCATGCACAGGGCGAGCTAGAGCTGATCTGATGGAAAATGACCCACCAAACCCAGTAATTACTTGTTTTCCACTGGCTCAATGAGCAGAAACAATTCAGGCTGCCATGGCAGCAGTGCCAGATCTGATGCACAGGGAAGGGTAAGAATAAAAGAGCCAGGGGTGGGGTATGGACAGCTATCAGTTTAGCTGTAACTTAAAACTTTAGCTGGGAACAGTATTGGCATTGTAACTGGACATCCCCTTCATCTTCACACCAGACTCTCTCCCTACCTCAGGGAGACTTGCACCAATTACCACCTTTCTTCACTGCCTTTCAGTCAGCTTTTAATCCACCTGCCAGCATAATATAGAGAGCTACATCTCACAGCTCCAGGTCAAGGGTTTTAATGAAAGCCAAATGCATTACAGCATGCTTGCTCCTCACAGGCAGAGCTTGGGACACAACCCTTTCTGTTACTTGTGCCACTCTTGTTCATGTAAGAAAGAGGAGTAGTGGGGGAAAACAAGATATCAGCCAGTAGTTCATGCCATGCTTAGCTTAAATTTCAGTGTCAAAGTATCTGAAGAGGTTGTCAGAGAAATCAGCTGAGATACTGGATCATGTGGTAGGAGACACATCTGAAGCAGACACGTAGATCCATAAGTCATACACCTGGAGATGGTAACCAAAGTGTCTTGTGGTTTCAAATACTGTGTGATAAGGTCCAAGTATTTGTCACTCTCATGTTCCTCCATTTGTGATAGGCTATAGCAGATGTCCCCTCCAATTCTGCCTTTATTTTCCAGCCTGTCTCTACATGGGTAGCTTGGCCTCCATCCCCATCTCATACCAATGCCTGTGCTGTCATCTTCTCTCTTTCTCCTCTGCCAAGAAGGTGAAACCCCACCTCTACTCACCTTCTATGTGAGACAAGTCTCTCTCCAGGAGCTTGTGATTGCAAGCCTCCAAGAACTATTTTCACCACATGGGCCTTCTTCTCTGGCTCCTGACATAAATCTTCTTGTCCAGCTCA
Source organism: Melopsittacus undulatus (assembly GCF_012275295.1). Lineage (NCBI taxonomy): Eukaryota > Metazoa > Chordata > Aves > Psittaciformes > Psittaculidae > Melopsittacus > Melopsittacus undulatus. The sequence continues at coordinate 57,617,629 of NC_047533.1, forward strand.
ATGAATTCCATATTCCACAGCTTCATGACAACATACCACACACCACACAAACCCTAAGTCCTGTCTTCCATGGGTTTCGTTGACTATTCCTCACTGTGACTGCAACCCAGACAATAAAGCATTAAAGCAGTCTTCTTTGTTACAGGTATTTTTTTCAACTGCTCTCATTAAGGAAGTACAAAGAGATGAGTAATTTGTTTTCCAAGTGGGTCAGTGCACCTTAACTTCATTAATCACTTCTTTTGATCTGCAATGGGAGCCTTGAGACAGGCAGTATGGCCTGCCTGCCTCTGCTTCCAGCTTGCTGCCAAGTTTCAGCTACACTGCAGAGTCCCTGCAAGAGGGGACAGACTCCATCCCAAAGCGAGTGATCAAGCAGTAAATGAGATTAACACTGCTATTTGACGAAGAAATGAAACAAGGGCAGGTATTTTCTCCATGACTTAAAAGAACAGTAACCTAAGCCACCTCATCTTCTTTCTTTTTTTTCTTTTTGATATACTATAATGTATGTCTCAGCATGAAGGACAAGGCTGCCTGTAGAGAGTTTTTGACAACTCCCCTCTGAGTGCTAAAATGCTGTCAGCCGAAAAAACTGAGCTGTTTGGGCAAACTGATCCAACTCTGACAGACTTCCTCTCTGTTTTCATGTTTTCTCTCTCAATCAAAAGCCTCCTAAAGAATCCATGTTTTCAGTTCAATCTCAGAAAAGGAGCAGATGGGACATCACCTACTTTTGACATGCTGTACATCATTAACCTAGCTGAAGGGAGAAATCTGAGAGAAGGAGAGGAAGGTCTCAAAAGTCTCTTGCATCTCCCCACTGCATGTGGAGAGAGGATCTGAGGACAGCAGTTTCCCTAACCCACATGTAGAAATTGCAATATGGACTTTCTGACTGCCAGCGAGGACAGAGTCAATACATTTTCGATGCAGACAGTAACAGTATAGGAAGCAAAGCTTTTAGGCCTGAGTTTATCTCCAATGCCAGTAACAGACAAGCTGCTAGAACAGTCATCCGAAGAAAACCTTACTGGGATAGTTTTTTTTCTCAATAATCATTAAGAAATATCTCCCTGTTCCTCAGCCCAAAGAAAATGAAATCTAAGCGTTTTTAAACCTTGTCCCTAGATGTGAATATATCTGTAACCTTTCTGCACCAGTAACAATTTTGAATACAATTTTTGATGGTCAAATCCTGGGAGCACTCTTACAGCTTTATAGCAAAGATTAAGCATGCTCCTGTCACAGTAAAAGAGCATAGATTTCTATCACCTTGATCGGGAACTCCAGAAATCCCTAATACTATAAGGTGAGGCAGTACCAAGCAGCCCAAAAGTGCCTTGCAAAGCCAATTTGGGGGTGAGTTAGTTTTGCTCTCTTTTCACCTTTGTGTGTAACACAGCTTTACAACTCAATGACCGAAGTCTTCCTCGTTGGATCTTTCTCCGCAGCTTTTCTAGCCAAGTGTCAAAACATGATGATTTTTTTATTTTTCCTCTCTATTTAACCACTGTAAACTGCTGTGTGGGAACCTATGCTCAATTCAGCCAGTTTAAACAAGTTTGGTTTGTGGGTTTTTAGAGTCGTGCAGAAGAATTGCTGATTATAGATTTAAGGAGATTTTAAGTCCGTAGCTTACCAATTTTAGTTTTGTTGAAATGAACTGTGGGCTTTACAAACTTCATCGTGTCCCTTTTTCATTGCTTCACAAAGACAGGAATGACACAGGAGGTTTCACCATCTGTTCCCTTCATGCTGCTGTCCTACACTTGCTTCTTTCTACAAAGTGAGGGACTGAAACATTTTTTGCAATGGGTCAGAAACTGCATAATCTCACTGACTCCAAAATAACTGTGTGCAGAACACAGGTCCATACATTAAGCATCATTCTACAGACCAGATGTTTCATACAAGATCAAATATAACTTTTTAGTATCAAATATTCTGCATTTGGAACCTAAATTCTTTAAGGCCCTTCAAGCATATCTCTGGATTATCTTAGTTCCCACAATGTTATTGTAGGCCTTTGGATGACAGTTTTGATTATAAGTCTGCACACTGCCTAGAACAATAAGATCCTGATTGGTACTTCTTGAATAATACATATTAATTCTCACCCAAGCCTCCTTCACACTGTATGAGTCATACTGGGTGTCTGTCCTCTGCAAGGGCAGCAGACAGGTCTGCAAAAGCACTGCTCTGCCTTGCTAGTGCTGGGGCAAGGGTCCTGAGGCACTGCCAAATTTCTTGATCCTACTGATATAGCTGCATACATGTAGGGGAAAGAGGCATGTTACACTACATCATTTCTGATGTCTGGCCCCAAAAAGGATTACGGGAGACATACAGCACAACTGAAAATGAGACTGTGAGGTCTGAAAAGTACACATAAAGGTGATGTGTTTCAGCCCAGTTGAAAACTCTTTCAGTTCCTTCTGCCTTGAAGCAGTGAAACATGATGCTATAAAATTAACAGACAGCTTTAGCTGCTGCATATGTTCCTCTGCAACAGACAATATCCAAACTGTCCTTAGTCATACATTCCATCATCTCTGAAACACAATCACCCAATACCTCAATGCAAGAGAAATAGTTTTTTTTCCTTTTAGATCTACAACCCCTTAGTTGCTTTAACGAACATACAGATTTACATACTCATATATATTCTAGCCCTGACTACCATCTCAACCTAGGTTTCCTCTAACAGACTAGCCCTTAACCTTGTATTTGGATTTCTTAAATTATCTTTCAATTAAGGAACTGACAAACTACAACTCTCTGACCAACCTGGCCTCCATCAGTGACATGAAGCTCTTCCTTCACCCAACTCAAGCAAGGAAGAACACCTGAGTGACATGCGATTCACAACAGTTAAAGAATTAGCTTCACAGTGAGAAATGGTAATGACTACTTAATTGTTGAGGAGCCCAGAATGGATACATGCTAGTCTTTCCTGGATCAGGGAAAGGACAGAGCAACTCTCTTTAATCCTTCCTGTTTAAAGTTATATTTAATAGCATTTAGTGGCTTTGGTGTCACTCAAAGAGAGGTATCATTTCTGGGTTAATGTCTTGGGATTGAATAGGCAGCCTCAATAATATTGGCCATTCTAGCTGATTGACATGATAGTTCCAACTGAAGTAACACCGGCTGAATGGCTCAGTGACCACTACAGCAAGAATTGCATGACAGAAGATAGCATTTTGCTTTCAGCAAGCTGTACTACAAACGAGCCCACTTGCTGCAGAGGGGTTCCTGAAGCAGCAAGATCTACTTAAAGAAAAGAGATTAAAAAATCTTTCTGGTGTAGAAGTAGTTGTGACCCTACTGTAGCAGTGGCACCTTCAGAGCAGCATTAACTCACCTTTCTAAAAGCAAACAGTCTTTAAGGAAACTAGCTGAACCCTGGGCAAGCTTCATCCAAAAGTCCACCTCCTTTCCACATTCCCTTCAGGTGGAGGGGAACACCACTGAGGAAGGTAGCTGTGCTGCTCTCTATGCCAGTCTACTATTTCAAAGTGAGTTAAAGCTCCTTTGTACAGGCAATTTCTTTGTGAAGGAGTTCAAGCTTTCATTGTCCTTCCCTCCAGGGATAACTTAATTACAGATGAGGTTTCCTTCTTGAGTTACTGGATTTGAGGAATTGTGCTGTTGTTCTTTCGAGGCAAATCAAACAGAAGCAATGAGGGACAGTAAATAGGGGGGGAAAGAAGTTCCTAAAAAGAAGAGCTAAACCCCGACTCATCTACGAAAAGGACAAGCGTGCTCACCTTCACAGCAGGTTGGAGACCCTGTCAGACCCTTTATTACTATGTTCAGGGAGCAAATCCTCTGAAAGCTCTTCCTTTGCAACTAGCTAGCCAAAATAGTCCAGTTAGTTTCATACAGATGAGAGGCAGATTGCAAATTACCTGCTGCTTAACACAAAGGTGGCTTTTTGCTCAGGATAAACAGAGGTTTAAAAAACACTATAAAATCTTATTAAGGGGTGAGACCAAAAGAAAGGAGGGATTGAAAGAAAAAGTAGAGGCAACAAAATACTTATGGTGTGGATTGAGGGTAAATGCACTTTCTGCTTTACAAGCTGGATGAGAAGGGAAGGAGGTTTCCCCCAGGTAGCTCCATCAATCTGATTACAAAGGTTACAAATGACTGGAACAAGCTTAGAGTTCCCAGGACAATCGGGGAAAAAGAACCTGAAAAATCCTGTTTGTCAGGTGTCTGAAATGAAATGACATTGCTCAGAAACTGGGAAGACATTTCAAAGTCAACCTCAAGCATGTACAAGTCAGGAGAGACACTCCAAAATCTGAGATCCTAAGACTTTTAACCCTAAAACAAATAAAACCCACAAGAAATAATAAATATTATGGATTTACGCTTTTCCTCACTGTGCCTCAAAGTCTTCAGGAACAGTGTTTTAAAGCTTATTTTTCCACTTAGAAATGCAAAACGTTCATACTTTTAACTAGAACTGAAAATCCTGCAATCAGAGGCTGAGGCTTTGGAAAAAAAACATCACTGAGCTCAAGAACACAGTCCCTAGAGTTGACAGCCCTGAAGGCAAAACATAGAGTGAAAGCAAAAAAAAGTGAAAAATTGTACTTTGGGGGGGCATTTATAAAGTGAAGAAAGTAGAATATATCCCCAGACACCTACTTCCCCAGTGATCTGGAAACAAAGTCAGACTGCTGGACTTTACACTGGAGCGGGTGAGCACTCATGCTCTGTCCTACCAGCTCTGCTGGGGATAACCTCCAACAAGAAAGTTAATGATGAGCTGGGAATGGGAACATCATTAAACAGTCATGAGCACTTGGGCAGCTCAAGTCTGCTATGATTCAAGTAGTCATAGATTTTAGCTATTCATGTTGTACACCAGACACATGCACAGGAATGCTGTGACAGCTTGAGTTTTCAGTAGGAGAAATCATATTTGAAATAGCATGTCAGGCTTTGATTAAACTGGCAATTAAGCAAGCAAGGAGCAACATGCCCTGGGGTTGCAAAGATGATAAACCAGTTTCAAGACAAATGGCCAAATCTTTAGGTTGTGCAAATGGCTGCAACTTCACAGCATTCAGCAAGGCTGCACCTTTCCATAACAGCTGTGTATCGGGCCCTCTCCAGCCTAGGACAGGACTGTAAACATAAATGGTAATGAACTGTATTCAGCTGGGAAGAAGCTATTGTGCAGGAAGGCCAACCCTGACACTTTACAGTGATTTCTAGTACAACACATTTGGGATTTGAAATACAATGAAGGGCCATCAGCAACAATCCTTATCCATGTCAGCCTCCTCTCACAGTTGTTGGTAGGCTTCTTTACTAGGAACAACTGGACAAAAAGGGAGAGACGGGAAGACAAGCAAATACCTGGTATTACCCTTACCAGAAGCTGGTTAAGGATCTTCAATCCTGTTTATAAAGTCTGGCTCATTTAAATGCTTTTCTGAACTAAAATAATATGATTCAGTGTACTGATGCATCTGACATTTTCAATGGGTGCAGGACAAAGGAGAGCATAGAAATTCTATCATAACCTCTCCAAGTTGATGGTCATCTACCAAAATTTCATCAATAGCAACCTCCTATTGAGCAGGAGGTCTCTAAGAGAAGAAATTAGGGTTGTCTGAGGTCAGCAGTCTTACTGCTCAAATTTTAAATAAGAAAATTGTCACAGACAAATTAATGCACTGGAAACATCAGAACTTATCAGTATGTATAATTAAAGGACAGGCTGCTGTCAGAGATTGTGCAGACACACTTTCATGTCAGCAAACCTTTTTTGATCTGATCCACATCTCCCAGTTTCAGACCAAAGGTCCAGAATTCAATTTAAAATACTATCAATACAGCAATAACATGGACAGAAAAGAGCAGGTGATAAACTTATTATGGGGTACAATGAAATGAGAAAATACCATGACCATCTGAAGATGCAAACTATGACTTCGCTAGAAAATGGTAAGCATCCAAGCATTCAGGAGAGACTGGTTGGAGAAGAAGTGCCTCGTGACATCAAGCAGAAAAATAAGGTTATACTTATAGGAAAACAGGAAATTCAGAAAGAAATTCAGTTCAGTTCATAAAGATGCAGGGCCTGGATCCATCCCTGCCTTGCATTCAGAGAGGTACCCTGTAAGGCATTAAGGCTAATATTTAACCAAAGTAATCTCTGCTTAACTTAATGGCCTCATAAAAAAGACTATACTCACAGTTAGTTCTGCTAGCCACCTCTTTGTCATGTCCCTACTCCTGGCATTTGACATTTTCATGCATGTCTCAGCTCTCCTTGCTGGTTTGTTGTTAGCGTGATGCACCTAACCATCACAAAATCTGGCACAAGGTTCACCCCTGCTAAATGCCAATCCCTCCATGCACGCCTGAAGCTGAATCTCAGCCCTTGCATCTAGCAATAGAGATGAAATACATAGCTTCACATTAGTATGTAATTAAACACTCGACAATCCTAATTAACAGTGGATATCAAATGCAGATAGGGTGAAACATGAAGGTTTGTTCCCTATGCACAGTTAAGGTATTGGGTTTTATATAGACAAATATATCACCTAACACTGAGATTCATGAAGATAAAAGATTTCATCCCAGAAGTGCAAATAAATAAATCACTCAGTAATTTGCTTGTCATGCTTGCTCCTTTTCCTCCACAGCAAAATGCAGGATGCATGATTGATCTTCCTGCCCAGTAATCGGCAAACTTTAAGACTCTCCCTTGTCAGTTCAGCAAGGACTGCTGAGATTTTCCAGCAATTGCCATATGTAGAGGAAAGTTATGAGCTACAGAAAAGGGCAGAGTATCAAACTGCCACAAAAAAAGCTACAGTTCCAGCTAGAAAGGAATTGCTAGGAAATACTCCTCGTTAGACCCCTTTTAGGTAGCTAAACCACAATTTCTTTGCTTGGTCTAAAAATTCAGTGAGTGCAGGGTACAGGGCTCAAATCAACAAGAGCTTTATGTTGCCCGGCAGGGCTAAGGGGCCATAACGTGAGGCCAGAGCAGTATTAGTCAGAAAAATCCACCCTCCTCAGAAGGAAATTGTGATGTGAGAGGATCTATTTTTAAGATGACCTGGAACAATTCCTCCTTTTTCAAATACATCAAAACAATGTGCAAATATCTATGTATTGCTCTAAATGTGCACAACTTATTGCCAGCTTACTTCTTTCTGCAGTAGCTTCAGATGACTCTAAGCTCAGTGTGTGATTTCAGCTGCTAAAAGATTAAGTCTGAATAAATAAATATCTCAGAGATGCAGACATGGCTTTTACCAAACCAGAAACCATCTCATCGGCCTCCAGAGAAGGCTGCATGAGAACCTCCCTATAGAAGTGAGATGAGGTCTTTCTGGAGAAGAGTCACTTCCATGGGACATGACCATTGACTTCAAGTAGGGTTTTTAATCTGTGGAAATTCAGAAATGGGGCCAACTTTGACCTTGAAGTACTAGCCATACAAAAGGCACCAGTGTTTTTTCACTAGATAATGAAACCAGGTATATAAATCCAGATAGGCAAGATGAATTTTTATTTTAATGCTTTGAAATTGCCTTAAAGATTTTCTTTCCTAATAACTGGATCCGGTTTTTAGGCATTCAGCACAACAATCTTTATGTTGTTAATAAACATGTTTTTCTAATGAATATCTCTTGGTAATCTTGCCTGTAATTCAGGAAACCCAGGCGCAGCTGAGATAAAAATATGCACATACTAAAGGCTCATATTGAAAAAAAAAAATCAATTCAAAGTTAAATTACCCATTTTAAATTTCAGTATAAAAGCAACTAAAAATACTGAGTTCTTGAACTTCAATTAATCTTTAGCTATTAAGCCAGAAGGGAAAAAGATTCTTTGGAGTATCAGATAGGAATCTGCAAAGAGCTCAGATCAGTTTGCAGACGGACCTCACTATCACTTAAACTCCCATTCGCAGCTCCACTGGGCTGGTTAACTCATGCTTGTCTTAGACTCCTTTGGGTTTCTCTTTTTTCCAGGAACCTGTGTGACTGCCTTCATGCATGTGGCATACATTTTCCAGCTTCTCTTCTCAGGGATTAATTGGCAGAAGTGCTTGTCATGGTTAAATAATTTTATTTAATTTGCACCGTGTGAAGATATTTGGATAAAAGGGAAAATAATTAAAATTTAATTACTTTTCCCCCCCTTTATAATGAGAAACAGTTGCATTCCTTGGAGGCTCAGCTGGGAATAGAACATCACTCGACTTTATTGTTAAATATGCAATAACAATAATTAAAAAAAATAAAAATCAATGATCAATCTCTTGTAGTAGAAGAGTGACAAGCCTAGGATAGGCAAAAATACTGTGTTGTTTTCTAGAATCAGAGAAAATTAAAGTTTATAAAGATACTGAGGGAACAAAATAACCTCATCATCCAAAGCTCTTTCTTACAGGTTTCTAAACAAACATATAATGCTTTTACTAAAAGGCTGGAAGTCTAGAAGATGTCTCTTCAATGAATCATTCCAGCTATGGAAAGTGCCACCTTTAATGATAGGCCAGAGCCTCTGCCATGCATGTTAAGGAATTTCACAAAACTTGACAACCTCTCCTCTCCTTTTTAATAATTTCAGGGAAAAGTACTGGATTGTTTTCTGTGGTTTCCAAGTAGAAAGAAAGGCTAAGTCCTCCTCTCCCCTTGATGCCATCACTCCTAAAACACAGCCCTCAGAAAAGCAATTGGCTTCATTAAAAAAAAAAAATACCCCTAAAAGGGCAGAGGAGATAAATCAAAGTCTACTGGAGATGTATTATCATCTTTATTGGAAGCTCTGTGATACACAGTGCTTCTTCTCTTGAAGCCCCTGGCTCTTTGTTAGGTCCATCTTTAAACTACAACTGTTTAAAGACCGCACCTGCAGCCAGTCAGAAGCTTCAAATTTCCCTGGCTCCCTGTCTGGTGTCAACAGCCTCAATCACTTTTTGACTTGACCTACAATGGCTAACAGGCAACCTTTGTGTCAAGATGCACCCACAGAAGTACGTGGTAATTCTTGGCCAGGCCAGAGCTACATGATAGTAGATAACCTTCCAAAAGACCAGTGACTCCGCTCCTTCAAAAGATCCTCACCTCGGTGGCAAAGAGGTTCAACAAGCTCCTCTAAGCTTCTTGAGCAAGGAAATAGGTCATATTGCAAAGTGACTTTGGAGGAATCAGGTTAGCACCATGATGCTAAACCAGTCTCTGCAGTCCATGCACAGACACAAGAATCACATTAAACATCACATCAGCAAGTTATGGATAAACCTCAGGAATGCACAAGTTCATGTCTGCAGCTTCTGTATCCCATAAAGTTTCCAGGGAAAATGACTTAAAGTAATGCACCCATACATACTGTACTTTTAAAGATTATTCCTTTTGCAGATTAAAATCAGCTTTCAAATCAGAGTAGGAAGAGGACAGCAAGGTCACAATAACAAAACCTTTATCTGGAGAAGACCAGCTTTTACAGTTTTGTATCTACTCACTAAAGCATTCATTGCTGCTAAATGTCAACTAACTGTAGAAAGAAACTTTTTACATAAATTCCCCCAAGCTAGAAGTCATCATAAGGGAGGGGGATTAGATAAAACAGGTAAACACCATGGTTCAGCAAGGTAGTGCTTACTACCTTCAATGTGCAAATAAGGTTGCATAGAAATCTTTAGCTCAAAACTCCTATTGGTACTACCCTCTATCAGCTGTCCCCAAAGACATTGACAGAGTCCTTTTGGATAATCTGAATCTTTTTCTTTTGGTTACAACTGATGTATATGCTGTCAACTATGTTGGGGTGATAACTTCCAAACATGCACAAGACCACTGTGGTCACAAATTACACTGTAAATGCAAGAGAGGACTTTCCTAGCCTTCCTTGATACGTACCTATTTTAAGGTTTTTTCTCTCCAATGAAAAAGTAAGAAAAAGGGGGTAATAACATGTCTACTACTCACAGTACTTAATCTAATAAAGCTATAGATTTCAGAAAACCTCTCTCAGGTGGTCAATAACAATAAAGAAATGCCTGAAGGTTAAGTTTACCCAAAATATCAGAAAACATCCTGTTAGAAGGAAAAAATACATTTTGACAGTATAGTATTTCAATTCAAATTAAGACATTATATAGTGCAGCCAATCTATATTTGCATCTTAGGAAAATGGCAACCTATTTCTACCAGATTTTGCCAGTACATTTTGACATAAAAAATCTGGTGTAACAACACTCAACACAATTAATGGTTATTTACAAAAGCACTTCTTGTATCCTCTAAAGTTCACTTCCTTGCAGCATCATCTTTTTTTACCCAGTGTAAATATAGGCTCCTATAAAAAGATGGTGGGAAATAAAAGGCAAAAAAACAAACAAACCAACACTCATTTAGAATTAAATCCTCCAATACCTCATGGAAAAAAAAAACTGCCGGAATGAGTTTTTGCCCTTTCCAATGGACAGATGCTCTCATCAATGAGGAAATTAGAACTTGATGACAAACTCTGAGGTTTAAATGTCACTCCCTACCATTCTGGTTCAAATAAAAATGGAAGTGGCATTAAGAGAGCAGTGTGCAAGCTCTGCAGACTGGCAATTTCTCCTAATTAAAAAGCAGAGTTTATAGACACTTTTAGTGACACTCATAAAGTATGCATCTGAAAGCAGAATACTTTATTGGGTTTAGTGCCCAGAAAGCTATTTGCTCATTGCTAGTGAATTATTTGCTTTCCCAGCTTATTCAGGAGTTTCCCCACTCCCTGTAACAAGTTTCTAACACTTTAAAATTAAAAAAAACAACCAAAACCACCCAAACCTCACAAAAAACCCCTCAGACCCACCAGTAACTCCCTCAGAAGGCAACCTCCTGAGCACTGTCTGAGTAAAGTGCAAAGCACATTCAAGAAGCACATTTTGACTTTTACACGTTGCAAAAGAGGCACAAAAAGGATTCGCTGACCTGGCAGTACGATTTATAACATGGGTATTATTTTACCTCTTTAACACTGGGAGAGAATGCCCACCCAAGAAAAGCACTCTGTGAAGTGACACACTGATTGTCTGGCTGCCTTTCTGAAAGGTACACTTCAGTTAAAAGTCAAGTCATTAGGCTCCGTACAAGAGGAAGCAGATGAAATCCAATCGAAAGCATTACAGAGGTCAGGCTAAATGAGCTAATGGTCCCTTCTGGTCTTAAAAAATCTATTAATCTAATTTAATTCTCTGTTCTACTCTTCATACCAGAGTCAATTTAAACTCATTTATATGAAAAGAACACATTACAGCAGCCCTACACAACACACCATGTTCTGACTATGCAGTTTTAGGTTACTCTAAAGCTTCATTTACTTCCCACAGAGCTCAGGAGGAGGCTTTGTTTATTCATAACGAGAGCTTATATTTACAAGCAAGGCACCAGACAGAGGCACCTTTCCTAACTCAACATTGGATGAGTCTGTGCCTTAAACTACATCAATCAACTAGAAACTTTCTAGGGAAATTTCCACCTTGTCTTGATTTTCAGGTGCTGGTGTTCCTCACTCATCCCAATATCTGACTGGTGAGGAGCACAACATTTTTATCAGTAGAATCTGTTCCAGTCACTCCAAGGATATTTCTTGTGAATAACTTGTAACATGCTCAATATCACAACAAGAAAACACTTGGCAGTCACTGTTCAGAGAGAAAAGCAAGTACTGACATGGAAAAGACCAGAAATACTTACTCCTATTAGTCCCTCTAGTGTATACATATACTCCCACCCAGCAAATACATTTTACAACCTTTTCCTCACAGAAATATAACAATAATAACAATTAAAAAATCCCTTCTTTTTTTATGCAGCCTTCCCTCAATATTTCCCTCCTCCTGGAGCCTTAGTTTTCACATAAACATTAACGGCCATTTGCTTAATTCACTAATATCAGAGAGCAAAACATCACACGAATTCAGGCTGACCAACCTTAGCAAGCCACAGCATCCTTCCCACATGCTTTGGGCAGAGGGAATAATTCAACACAGAAAGGCAAGTGAATGAGAGGCCAATACACAGGACTCACAGGAGCTCTCCTTCACATGGTGCATTGGAAAGACCCTATGAATGAACAGCTGGCATGTCTATACTTGATGATACCTTTACTTTTCATCTTTGCTTGCAGCACACAGACATCCCTTTTTATTTCTCCATCCCAAACATCAACAGATGAAAAAGAATTGTAGAGCTGCCTAATGCTCCATTTCTTCACTGGCTGTGTTAATTTATTCCAGCTAATGGCAGTCCAGTAAGGCAGCTCAAACTGGTACAAAGGCACTTGATTGTCCATTTTCTATCATGATCAGCATATAATTTCTATAGTTTTCAGCTCTGACATTTCATTGCTCTTTCCCCCTCCTCCCTTTTGAGTCTCAAGCAGCTGGTACTTTGTGAGAACACAGAACCAAGGAGCTATGTAACATGAAACACCCAGTTTGCTTATTCAGTGCCAGTCTTTTTAAACTGAATCCCATGTTTTGGTGCCTTAAGACCTGTTTCCTCTCAGCACATTTTAATCACTCAAAAATCCTATTTACAGTGAAAAAATCCCATTACAGCAAACAATCGCTACATTGTTTTAATGGGCACATGTCATTCACCTAAGCCTTCATCATCTGCTTTGCTCTCTAATCATGAACAGACCCTTAAAAAGTCTTTTCAACATAAAAAATGTAGAGCAGATACTGCATCTCAAATTCACATGGATATTCACTGTTTATTCCAGCTTACAATTTATATCTTGTCTGCAGATGCTTTTGACATAAATCAGGAGGTCAAAAAGCCTCTCACTGGCAAAATGCAGTTCCTTCTAGGGGCAAAAGTAAATTCACTGTAGACTCACTCCTGAATCCCTGAGTCTAAACCCCTACCAACTTCAGAGGATTTGTCTGAATAATGTCTGAACTGAAACTCACTAGGAACTTTGGGATTTTGTTCCAGAAACCTTTTAATTATATCAACCTTTACTCATGAACCCCTGGCACACCCAAAAGAAATGGACACTGGTTTAGTCTTGCTTTTTTCAGAACACAACTTTCTTGATTTAGCAGAGGTACGAATGCCAAAATGCACTTGAGAAGGTGTTATTCAAAGTACCTATTATCTGTTTTTTTCTGGGATCTACTTATCTTCCCCTGTCAGGTTGTTGACAATATTGACAACTAGCATTTCCCAGCCTTTCATGGCTGGTACCACTTCTCCCACAATGTGGAGATCTTCAAAGTAGCTACCAAGATTCTTTTTGTACCTTCAACGTAAATTTCCTTCCTATCAGCAACCCATCAAATCCAACCTTAGCATGAGAGTTCAGCTGGACCTGTGAAGATAAGGTTTACCTTTTCATTCCTGATGTATACTTTGGATACTTTTTTATCAGCACAGTCATAGCTTAGGTGTCTGGAAAATTGACTTGTTAGCACATCTGAAGGATGGGGAGATGCTAAAGGCATCGTCACACCTGCCTGAAGTCAAGGCAAGGCTCTTCATAAAGGTTCAATACTTTTGTAACTTACTCCTGAAGAGCTTTTTACTCGTCTTTAACCTAAGTATGAAGGCCAGCTGTATGAAGAGCGTCCAATACATCTTCTGCTTGCTTTGACACTGAAGGAGAATATGGCAGGGTATCGACATCTGCTTTCTTGGTTAAAAGAAAGAAAGAAAACCTGGCATAGCAGCACTGAAAAGTGAGGGCGGCATCAAGAAAGTTAATTAGCAACACTGAACTAGACTTCAGGAGACGAATCTTAATAAGTGCTGCTAAAAATATTACAGTAGTCATTTCTAGAACAAACACAATCAGTGACAGACGAGTGAGGAGTGCAATACAGACCCATGAGCTGCCATAGTGGAGGTATTTTCAGTGGGAAGCAGGAATAAAGGCTGCTCATTTTAAAAGTACATTAGCAAAAGAAACAAGCTGGAGCATGAAGAAAGCATCTGGGAACCCATGTCCCAAGCCAGGCTAGTGGCTCTGCAGCCAGGCCAGAGCAGAACTGCAGAGAACAGAAGGTGTTTGCACCATATGTGACCAGCCTTGAGGAATCAGGTACACAAATATAATGTAAGCTGAGAGGATAACTCCTTGAGAAAAAACCTGGCAGGTTATACTCCTGGCAGGTTATACTCCTGCTTTTGGATGGGAGGAGATGGTAGAGACAACAGCTCAAAAATAGAACAATCCTGGATTCTCTTAAGGTTTATGCCCCTAAGCCTGTGCAGATCCCCATAATTGCAAACAAGCCAGCAAAGTCCACCGGTCAAGTGATAAACAGTGCACTCATTACTAAAAAACATGTTTGAAAATACAGTGCTAAAAGCTGTCTATGGTACATGATGCAGTCACTTTCTCCTGTGAAAAGTGCCCTTGCACATTTGTTATGTGTCACCTCTCGCTCTCTGCCTCTGGCAAACAGCTCAAACCAAAGGGCTGTCACACTCATGGCTGGGTTTGGTGCAAAGTATGTACATCAGACTGATAAGCTGTGGTGGATGCCAGTGTGACAACTCTGGTGGTCTTGAACTTAATGAAACAATTAATCACAACTTCAGGCTGATTCCTGAAGTTGAAGATCTCACTGTAGAAGAGGAAAAGACTATCCTTCATATGCACTTAATGCTTTTATCCCCATGCAATCACCGCTATCTTCAGCCATACATCTCATGCTTGCTGCCAGGAACAGCCGCCTCAGCTTTTCCGACATGTTCTTGGCAAGGTGCTTTCCCCCTCCTGGAGTTTGACAGGATTATGAAGTGCTGAAGTCTCTGGCCTCCTTTTGTTTTGAAGCTTGAAGTGAAGTTTAGCTTAATCATTTTGTCTCTTGCTGCCCTTCCCTTACTTCAAGCATCCTCCCTGCCCACCAGACCAGTTCCCAAGCACTCCGGCTTGTAAGCCTGTGTGAACAGGACCCCAGCCCATGGCACGCAGGGTCTTAGAGCAAATTCCTGTTTGGTTTGCAATGGTAATGATTCTAAAGAGGGTATAACACTATCTCATTTTAGCTCCCAGATGTGTTAGGCATGCTGTACAAGGAAGTGGTGGAGGCACCATCCCTGAAAGTGTTTAAAAAGCATGAGATGAGGCTTTAAGCAACACGGTTTAGTGGTGGTCTTGGCAGTTCTGGGATAATGGACTTCATGATTCTGAAGATCTTTTCTGACCTTGCTGATTCTATGATTTTCTCAAGCTGGCTCAAACAGGTGCCTTATAGTTGGAGGAGTGACTTGAGGAAAAGAAGGGCTCCTTCGCCTTCATTTGGTAAGGCTACCTCCTGTTCTATAGTCCTGCTGAAAGAAGTACATTTTCATTTAGGAAGATGGAGCAACCACATATTTATTCATACTGGAGAGGCACTGAAGATACTCATGCTGTGCTAACCAAACAGTATTACTATTCATTAAATGCTCCACAAAGGGAACGTTTTGAAGCTAAGGAATCTTGCACTTTCAAAGGATTTTTTTGTGAGGAGGTAGAAGAAAAGAGCTCAAACTCCAGCTTTCCTGACCAAAAAAGGCAGAAATACCTAATTTCATAAAAGTGTCCAGTAATATGACACTTTTTTTTGTATTTTTTTAATCAAACACTGCTTTAGAAAGAGGAAAAAGTTAAAACAGGGTAAAAAAAAAAGGAGGCTCAAAAGATAAGACATCAAAATGGGGAACAAACACAATGCTGGATCGCAGCATGCTCCAGGGTAGGTGAAATATCCTCTTCTTCTAAGCTTAAGGTACTGGCTGGCCAGTAAATTTGGCTGAGATGCCAGCTTTGCTATAAAAGATGTGCCAGGGACCCAGTCATCATACGTGTTCAGCAGAGGCTGCTGAGAGCACACACACTGATCTCTCTGAAAACCTCCAGCAACACTGTGCAACCAGCAGCTGTCACTGTAAGCAATGAAGAGGAACAGGAGAGAGAGAGCTGAGGATGCTCCTAGACGGGAGGAAAGCAACTAGAAACTAAAAAGCACAGGAGAAGCTGCAATTAAACACTCAGCACCCTCCTAAAGAAGGCCCTTGTCAGACCAGAGAAGCAGCTCATGAAAAAAGCTCAGCTGGCCTTTTAAAATGCAGCTCAAATTTAACTTCAGATACTAAGCATGGCTTATTGCAATGGGATCTTGAAGCGATGTCAATTCATATCCTGTGCACAAGTGGGATTTAAGATTTGGCAGCCCTTTTGATGCATTTCCCAAGGATATAGGGCGTTAAAGGCGAGCGGAGCAGGAAGCTGCTTTCAGCTACCTATTAGCACGTGACAATTTTGAAATGTTCAAGATTCTCTGCCCACTATCCACATTACTCAGCTGTCAAAGGGAAGGCCTCAGATTTATGATGTGAAAATTACATTTTAACGAGGTGTCATATGTGTTTAAAGTTCTTATTCATCACCATACTGCCACATCTTTTACCCAAGACACAAATGCACTTAATTAGCATATTATAAGGACAGAGGGTTCACCCTATCTGCATTGTAAAGCTGCTTTAGAAAAAAAAAACCCAAAAAACAAAAACCCAAAACAAAACCCAACAACTCAACCACCTTTATTGAATAAAATGGTTGCAATCACATGTCAAGAGAGCATCCCAAAATATTTAACAGAATTCGGAGAACAGAAGTTTGACATATGCCCTTCATGCCATGTTTGATTACCAGACTGGCAGTCCACAGTGTTAATATGTAATCTATTGACACTTAAGCACAATGAGGCTGTTTTAGAAGCTCTATATCATATCAGTGTCTTCCTTATGTATTTGGCATATTTATTTATTAACTTCATGCATCTATTAAACACCTCAAATTGTAATACCTTGGTCTCTTGGACATAATTTAAACCATCTCCTTGAAAATAGGAACTCTGTATTTCCCATGCCACTGGGAACAGCTATCAGGACATACAAGTCCCAGAGGTGAACAGAGGGATCCTTATCCTGGTTCAAGTCCTTCACTGATAAGCTATGGGACAGGCACTAGTCCCTGTCCCTGGTCTCAATGTTCAGCCAGCACATCCCAAACCCCTACAAAAGAACTGTCAGCTCTGGCATGGGGAGCCTAAGACATTTAAAAGACAAAACTTTCTTCTTCTTCTGGTCCTTCTGCTGACCAGTAACATCCACCTGGTGCCGATCCAGGAGCCATGACTGCCCAGGGAGGTGCAGAAATGCAAAGCCAGGAGATATGTTTTGTATGCAAGCATGGTGCTGGGAAGTGGGATGGGAGCACTTTACCTTTTTGGAGATGAAGATTTGTTGATGTTTTTCTTGAATTTGTTTACACAGACTTTATCACAAGTGGGTGATGATTAAAACAGGTAACTCTGGTGAATATTAAGACTGATTAGGTTGTGGAACATTCTGTTAATAGACTTTTGTTTTCCTCTCTGCACATATCTACTGGGACACAAAAAAAAACAAACTGAACACTTTTCTGGGTTCAAATTATTGAAGAATGTAACGCAAAAACAGTACTAGAGTTGCAGAGCTATTCTCACTATCACTTCAAATTAGCAAACCATTAGCAAATCTTTCTCCCCCTTTTTATAAAGGGAGAAAAGGAAGACCCAGGGAAATACAGGTCAGTGAGTCCCCCCTTTGTGCCTGGCAAGACCATGGAGGAGATCTTCCTGAAAATTGTGCTAAGGCACATGGACAATAGGGGATGACTGGTGACAGCCAACATGGCTTCACTAAAGGCAAGTCATGCCTGACAAATGTGATGGCCTTCTATGATGGAGCTTTGTTTGACAAAGGAAGAGCAACTGACACCATTTACGTGGACTTGCACAAAGGGTTTGACACTGTTCTGCATGGCATCCTTATCTACAAATTGAAGACATATGGATTTGATCATGGACCACACGGTGTATAAGGAATTGGCTGGATGGTTACACTCAGAGTGTTGTGGTCAACAGCTCAATGACCAAGGTGGGGACCAGGGACAATGGCATCCCTCAGGGGTCGGTGCTGGGACTGGCACTGTTTTGTCAGTGACATGGACAGGGTGATTGAGAGCACCTTCAGCAAGTTTGCCAATGACACCAAGCTGTGCAGTGAGGTCAGCATGCTGGAGGGAAGGAATGCCATCCAGAAGGACATTTGGCAGGCTCGAGAGGTGAGCCTGTGTGAACCTCATGAAGTACAACAAAGCCAAGTGCAAGTCCTGCACCTGGGTTGGGGCAATGCCAGGCACAGCTACAGGTTGGGCAGAGATTGAATTGAGAGCAGCCCTGAGAAGGAATTGGGGCTGTTGGCTGACAGCTGTATGCTGGGCTGCATCAAAAGGAGAATGGCCAGCAGGTCAAGGGAGGTGATTCTCCCCCGCTGCTCTTGCAAGACTCTACCTGGAGTTCTGCATTCAGCTGTGGCATCTCCAAGACACACGAAGGACATGGACCTTCTTGAGCAAATCCAGAGGAGGACCATGAAGATGATCAGAGGGTTGGAGCACCTACCCTATGAAGACAGGCTGAGAGAGTTGAGCTTGTTCAGCCTGAACAAGAGAAAACTCCAGGGAGAACTTAGGGAAGCTTTTCAGCAACTAAAGTAGGCCTACAAGAAATCTGGAACCAAGGACATATAGTGATAGGACAAGGAGGAATGGTTTTGAACTGAAATAGGGTAGATTTAGATCAGACATTAGGAATAAATTATTTACTCTGAGGGTGGTGAGGCACTGGCACAGGTTGCCCAGAGAAGTTGTGGCTGCCCCATCCCTGGAAGTGTTTAAGGCTAGTTTGGACAGGGATTGGAGCAACCCAGTCTAATGGAAGGTGTCCTTGATTATGGCAGGGGAGATGGAACTAGATGATCTTTAAGGTCCATTCAACCCTGACTATTCTTCAATTCTGTGAAACTCAAAAGAATCTACAAAGAAACAGCACAAAAGCTCAAGAGTATTTATGGAAATGCATCCTCAAAAAAAAAAAAAAACCCTACTTTTAAGGCCAAACAGCATAAACAAAGAAAATATGCTTCAAAAACTTTTGGTATCTTCAGGTTCACTTCTTGAAGGTAGACAATAATGACGTGTTTCCTGGAATTTGCAGGCACTGAGGACTGCTTGCTTTCAAAACTGCTTTTGGGATAAATGAAAACAACCCCAGACAAAAGAAAAAAAAAAAAGAGTGTGTCAAATCCTTAAAATGCAGCTTTTCCCATTGCTGAGAAAAATAAACAATTACTTTTAATTCAGTCAAGAGAGCTAAATTGCTTTTAGATCAGTCGACTCCAGCATTGTGCTTCACTTATGACTTCAGACTATTTTGTCTTCCCTGGTACCTTCAGCTGCTACAGAAGCTGAGCACAGAAACTCCAGGGTTTGACACACATTTACTCTGAGCAGTAAAAGCTGATTTTTTTAAACAGTGGGTGAGAGAAGTTCTGAGATAATGCAGGTCTCAAATATGTTCCAAACCTACACGCACAAACAGACCTTTAATTAAAACTCACAGAAAACGTTTCATCACTGTGAAGAGCAAGAGGATGGGATCCCTGCCCTTCCTATAAGCTATTTCTGCTTCCTCCCATTTTCCCTGGATGGTTTGGAAAATGACTGGAAATGCTTGATTCTAAGTGAACTAGAGCCCCCAGCACCTCTTTTTCTTTTTTATTTTAGATAGCCTTGAAATGTATGATACTAGAGATTTCAAAAATGTTTCAAATATGTTACTGCCTATTTAGGTAGATAAATATATGCCTTTTTTTGTTAAGATCAATGTTTGGTTTTTAGAGCTCTTCTCCTAAAACTTCACACTTAATTGTCTTTTAACAACCAATTTGTTCAACCCATCAATTTTATAATCTTTCTTTTATTCTCTAATTAAGCAAATATTTTTTACAGATTTTACTACTCAAACTGTAACCCTATGGAAAATGACTGCACTGAACATTGCCATGCACTAAACAAACACTGGCAATTTTGGAAGGGGAGAGGGGAAACAGATATCCACAATCCACTCTGTAAAAAAATAAGTAAATAAAATATCCTGGTCCTTCACTGCTTTCCTAGTGTTGCATTGCCTCCTGTGCTGCTCTTTGGTGGATGAGCTGGGCTTATGCCAGCCATGCATTTAGTATTACATAGAAGTCAACGCAGCATGAAATTTGGTGCTAACCAGAAAACGTGTTGCACTGAACTTGGAAAAGAAAGAGTCACACAGACCTGGTCTCCTGGCTCCTTTCGAAAAAAAATAAAACCAACAAAAAAACAAAACCCCCAACCCCAAAACAAACACCCAACTACAGTCAAACAAACGTTATTCACTTATTCAATTAAAAATCAGTGTTCCTGTTTGACTGACTCATAATGTTCCCACTAATCAGGCTGTGAAGGTAATGGAGCAATAAACTCCCTTTGCAAAGGTATTTTTCTTCAGTTCGAAATGCCTTAGCCCATTTGAGCTGTCTCATCGAAAATTTCACTTGCTCTCAGAGCAGTCCTCTCAAAAGTCCTCTAAACCCATAAAACAGTGAGGTAATGGGATCCTTATGCATTTCTGCCAAAAAGGAAATCCTGGCAATTTTCAGAGAAGAAAAATGCATGTAGAATTCAGCTTTGTCCCCACATTACAAAGCTATCAAAAACTGCATGAAAGAAGCATCAGAGAAGGCTAACCATACTCTGACACCAGATTAACCCCCTCTTGTCCACCACTCAAAGCCAAAACCAGCTTCAGCTTTCCATCTGAGGCACTGGGGGATTTTAAATTCTCATCCAAACATGAATGAAATGAAGGGGCTTCAAACAGTGACAAATCCTTGCACATCACAGACTTTCAGTCTTCTTCCAGGTTTTCACCTGCTCACCCATCACACCAGCTTAGACCGGGAAAAACATTTCCCTTTTTACAGGAAAGCATAAAATTTGGGGTTTTCACTGATTATGGCACTTTTTTATCTTAAAGATGATGTTACTGACAAGAGTCACCACAGGAAAAAGCAGCAGTAGAGAGTCTGGTGTAATACCTAGAAATACTTCACTGAAAAGGAGAGAAATTCTGTGTAATAGAAGGGATGCAATTGATTTTCACTCCTCAGGGATAACCAATAGCTCACAAATTGCTCTGCTTCACTCCAGTACTCAGAAAGTACATGCTCAACATTAAGTTGGGAGGATGAGAAGTATTACTTCATTTTTTGCTCATCTGAGATCTTGAAGAGGTCAACATCATTGAAATTGTCCCTGCTCTTCTCTTAACAGTCACTCGGTTTTGTTCATCTACCTCTTCTAGATTTCCTTCTCTTCTTCCTTACATTTTTGTATAAAAATGAGAAAGTCATTGCCATTTTATTACTTTTATTCCACCCCTCCCCTGGATTTCATATCCTCAGTTTCTTTCAGCATCTCTTGATCCATTTTTTATACATGTAACAGGCTGCACACAGGAAAAAAAAAAAAAAAAAGCCAAGCAACAGAAACCTCTCAACTTCTCTTTTGCAACTTGAAGCCCTGAATCGATTCATCCACTTCTGACTTTCTTGATGGACAAAAAGAATGTTTTGGGAATTGTCATTAAGGATCAAATAGTTTACTGTCCAAATGACCTTAATTCTGCATTTCCACTTACTTTTTCAGCTTTTCTGAAGTGCACAGTCCAGCATAGAAACTACCTGATAACTATATGAGCAAATGCTGTTTGGAAATTCTTGTGACATCATATGAATCTGACCACAGTATAGGTTAAGTCATATTACTAATACAGTGCCAACTGTGAACATAATACTTGCAAAACAGTGAAGAAGTTGGTGAAGATAAAGGAATATAACCCAACTAAGCAATTACCAGCATAATTTCTAACAGGAAAAAGGGTGGAAAAGCTGGGAATCCTCTAGGGGACTTTCTCTTAGAGAAAGTATAGTGAGTCATAGTAAGCCATCAAGTGCTTTGAAAAAGAAAAAGAAATTTTAAATAACTCAACAATATGGAAGCTTTCTTGATTCCTCACACAATTCTAGACACATACTACTGGGTGCATGCTCACATATGCAATTAGCTTTGGCTTCCCTGAAAGCCTGAACTTGCTCAGCTTAATAGAACGAAGTAATTTAAACTGGCTGGCATTTTCCCCTGTCTGTTTGCAGTGATAGCATCTTCCATGCTTCGTTTTGCCAAAATTCCTGCAGAAGGGAAAATAATCTGATGTACAGAGGATAATTCAGTTAAGGAGAAAAGACTGCTATCCCTGTGATGCGAACAAGAGTGTGGACATTTGAAGACTGTTTCAGCTTAATTACAGGTAACGCATAGCACACTCCTTTCTCCATTTCATTTGAAACTAAGTTAAAAAAATATTCTGCACATGTTAATGTCTTAATATCCATTATAGGCATTGTGGTGGGACTTAATTTACAGAAACATACACATATCAGTGAGACAGAAGTCTAGTTCAATTTTACACCCTATCTGCAGGAAAGATAGAAAACCCAATTCAGACTGTGGTTCAGTATTAAAGGCCTTACCTGCTCTGCTGTCCAGTGGGCCAAAATCCAAGGAATATTTCACAACGTGATAGTTGTTCCATACGTAAAGGAGGTTGTCCCGGGGATTATAATCCACAGCAGCAATATACTGGTAGGAGTTTGGAAAGGGTACATCCACCATGCTATCCTTGCTTTGGTCAGTGTTATATATGTAGTCTATTTTATTCCCTGTGGCTTCATTGTCGTCATCTTCATACACAGACTTCACCACATACAAAATCCCACAGATCATGAAGGCGTTAGAAGCTGACCTCTTGTCATAGGCAGTATCCCACGTCCCTTCAATCCTTAACGTGTAAGGGTTTAACTGGCTAATGACTATTTTGCCATTATTTTGTTCTGTTGCATAGATTACCCACAGCCCGTTCTCATCCACAGCCAAGTCTATATCAGACTTGCCTCCCCAGCGGTAGGGAGAGGTGTCATGATAATTTGCATTAGCTATGATAGCCTCCCCGCTTTTTATCCTTGTCCGCAAGTCAAACTTGACTATGTTCCTGGTTCGTTCCTTGTTGAAGAACAAAGCCCCATCATACACCACGAACCCTGTGCCATCCACCCGGTGAGGGAGTTTGTAGGTAGTGGTTGGTCTCCCAGCAATAAAGTCATCCTTGGAGGAGTACTCCGTCAGTGTATCCGTCCGGTACGGCGTCCAGGGCATATAGTAGATCTTGTCAGATGCCTGCAGAGGGTCCTTGCACCAGGCACCAGATTGGTGGTCAGATTCAAACAAATGTTCGCTCTGGTATACTCCTTTCAGCAGTCCAGGGCAAAGAAAAACTGTTGGAGAGGAAAAGAATTTAAAACAAAAGAAATCAAAGTTAACGAGTGGTTGGCTCAAACATCTCAACAGCTTCTAGCTCTGGAGCAGAGAATACTTGAGATCAGAGGAAACCCATAAGCAATGCCTTGTAGCTGGAGACTAGCTGTCCCGCTGGCCATGTCTCTAGAACAAGATTTGCTCCATCAAACTGATTTTTTTCTCCCTGCTTTTTCTATCTGCTGTGGCTCATTTTCTTATTGCTTTTCAAATCTGTATTTACAGGTGCACTTACTTGGACCACTTGCCTTTGTAAACTCTGAAATTAATATGTGCCCCCAAAGAATTTCTGGCTTTGTATTTCCATTATATTCTGCAGTGAATTTGTACCTACTAGGTGAAGGGGTAAACTCCCAAGGAATTGATCCACATATTTATTTGAACAATCCACAGAAAAATGGCCTAGAAATGGAAATAAGAGAGAGAAATTCCCATCTTTACAGCCCAAGCAATATGAAATATTTAAAGGGTACCAACAGCAAAGCAGAGGCGAATCCCTCAGCAACTCAGAAGAGCATTTAAAGCAAAGGGAGTGGGGAGAGTGGGGAGGAGGGAAACATCCGTCTACAGATCTGTAGTATAACTAGAAATGAGGCTTTCAAAGCTGCTACAGGACACACAAAACATGCAATCCACACAATTAAAAATGAATGACGTATGGATGCTGAAAAGACAAGGAAGGAAGGAAAGAAGGAAGGAAAAGAATAAAGTTCACCGGAGAGGAACCCCAGGTCTAGATTTTAATCAGTTAAAAAATGTCCTGTTAAATATAGTAGTAATTCAAACTTAAAAACATATACCTTCTATTGTTACATGAGAGGAGCACAGAGGAGCAGTTTGACTAACCGGAGTGCTTTGCTGCTCAGACTTCGGTGGGGGGGCTGAGAGGAGCCAGGGCATGCCCAGCACCTGGGAGGAGGCTCAGACGGTGCCCAGCTAACCTTGGCATCATGGGAATGCCAACGCCAAGAGGTCAGCCAGCTGGACGGGGAGACAAAAGGAAGGATGCTGTGGAGCAAAACTGGCTCACTCAGCCCTTGTCATCCCCAGTAGCATCCTCCTGACCTGAGGTGCTTCACACGCTTCAGGAGGAGAACAGTGATTGGTTATTTGTAATGCTAATCTCCATGAGCATGAGTAGTACAATAGCCATGACGATGGAATGGGCAGCAGGGAGGCATGAAGAGGCATCCCATCACAGGCTTCTGGTAGCACAAGGCTGACAGATGGGATCCTGTGTTCGTGCTCTCTGGTTGGAGCGTAACCAATTATTTTCAGAAATGCAGAAATTGGTAATATCCTCTGGAGAGTGAGACAGGAGGAAAATAAGATTTAGTAACTGGTGTGAAAGTATATTGCTCTACTGGAGTCTACGTAACCACCCAGAGTTGCTGATAAAGCGGTGCTGTTTCCAAGAAGCTTTTATGGCATAATTAGATATACTTATGCACATACATATGTATGCACACTTTCCAAATTCTTTGGGGCAGGAAAAGAGTGAGTTATCTAAACCTTTGAACAGAAATTTAGAGGAAAAAAAATGTGGCACTGGTAAAAAAATTTCAGCAAAAATGAGTTATCTGGTGAAGTTGAGCAGCAGAGATACTAAATAAACTTTAACAAAAAAGTAGTGAGAATTAATGACAAAGTATTTCAACTAAAACGTTAAACTGTTAAATAACAGCCTATACATAAGTAATATATATAATTTGAAAGGTATTTAATTACCTTTTTGTTCCACTTCTATTGTAGAGAGAGAGGTAAAGAGAGAAAGGAGAAAAGAGAATAGATTAATGGTACTGTATTGGCCAGGTACTTTTCTTCACCTCTTTCATATGAAAAGGAAGCTTTATTAATTTACTTTAGCATGTGAACATTTTACATATATGTATAGATAAAGCCTTTCCTCTGATACACACTGGATAATATGCAGACAAGCTGAACAAAACACGGATAAATTTTAACTTTACAAAAATCTTTAAGAAGAAAAAAATCCCAACACTTGGGATATATCAAGCCCCAAAATGAACTTTTTGAGATACCTTGTCAGCAGCAGCCTTGGACTGGTTTCATAAAGCAAAATGAAATACCCATACACTGAAATATGACTGATACAGATTTATGTATAGAATAAAAACTCTAGAGAGAAACTTTATAGAATATACATCTTCATATATTTCACCAAAATCCTGTAAAATAGAGATCCCTACTTTAAGCAGGAGAATATTGCCTTTGGACATGAATATATTCCCTTATGACACAAACAGACAATTTAGGGTAGTCAAATGAAGCACATTGTTAGGTGTTTGTGGAGTTCTGCCTATGTTTCGGAGAAACAACCTTCAGTAGGAATTGGAAAAAAGATAAAATTAAATACTGACATACTTATATGATTTATAAGATCCCAAAGACCTACATGTTAACAAGTTAAAAATATCTAAGCACTATTTAAAAAGCTCAACCCATAACTTGCTGGATATTTTTATGTGAATTATTCACCACGTATAATAATGCTGCTGAAGAGGCTGCATCCCTTTGGACAAAGACCTTTCCAGTCAGAATAAATAAATTGAGTGCACTTACTAATTACTAAAGGCTCAGTAACAGTTTCTGCAGCTAACAACCTCCTGCAAGAGGCCTTGGAGCCATCATCCAAAAACCCCCTGCAATCGTGGCACAGATCCCTTCTTCTTACAGCATCAAGGGGCACCAAACAGTTTCTGCACTCCCAGCCTTGGGGTTTGCTATTTCTGCAGGGCCTCTTCTCCAAGACTTTAGGAGAAGGCTGGCCTCATAAAATATCACCGAGGGAGAAGCAAGAACTTGCCAGCAAAACAGTATGGTTTTGACAGCTGAGAGATCTCTGTTCAGAGAAGCGAGACAGGAATGCAAAGGTATGCACATGCATTTTGTTTTTACTTGCCCAGAGTTCACCCTGGCCTCTTTCAGACTGAGACACTTGCCAAATGACTGTCCTCCGGTGCTGGGACTGCAAATCCCTTTGCATTCAAAAGTCTCATTCATTTGGATGGGAAACGGCAAGCTCAATGGAAGAACGATTTCAGGCTAAGACTGCAAATGCATTGACTAGACATGTAGATCTGCACTTTGCCGTGCAGGGAGGCGCACATCCGGAGCCAACTGCAGCTCCCAAAATGAATGTTTCCAAACTTGAACAGCCTTTTTTATTTGGGCTTTGAGTCTACCTCATAACAAGTTAAGGTTAAAGGCAAATGTTTTCACCATGTGGCTGTCAGGGCTCTAAGGAGCAGAAATGACACATATCAGTGCAAGCACCTGGTTTTGCAAGGGAAAGAACCAGCAAGATTAAAAAGCACCAGACCCAGAAACTGAAGAAATCCACACAGCAATTGCTCTCCCCAGTCCAGGCTGTGGCTGGCCACAGTTAAGTAAGGTATGCAGAAAAACATTAAATGTCCTTGGCAAAAGCAAGAAAGCAACATGACAGATCCCCAAACATAGGGCTTCACACTGCTTCTTCTGGCTGATGGTATACTGCACCTCTGGCGGCCTAGAAGGTAGTAATTTATGTTTCCAAACGAGCAAAAGCTTTGGTAATACACTTGAACAACAGTCTGATATTGTAAAGCAGGAAGAGAGAAGCTTTTGCAGAAGATAATATATTTGTGACCAGCTGAGCTGAGTGACCTGAAGCACTGATTACCGTTCTCCTGAATAGCTCATATGTGTTATTAGCAGTCAGTGCCATATCCAGCTCTCTTATAATTCCAGACATGGAATGTGTTTTGGTGACCTCCTGCACGGTGCTTTCTATTATATGTATCACAAATACGTATTTTGCTCCTGCTGATTTAAGACTTAATGCTTTTGAATTTCAATAATTACTCAGCTTTTATCGGGATGTCATATTATTCAAACAGGTTGCATGGGAAGCGTGGAGGATTTGGCTCATTAAGCAGTATTAAAAGGAAGGGTCTAATTAGGGTCTGACTATCCCTTTAGTTCTGCAACATCACTGCAAAACCATCTTCATAAAGTACTGGAATTTCTTTTTTTTTTAATTATGCCCAATTACAGACAATTTTACATCTCTGCAATGCCTGTACCAGTCTATAGAATTTAAATACTGCTTATAACACAGGAGGCATCTTACCTTCCTGCAGGGATCTACAAAAAAGGAAACATACACATTTATTTCCCTTACAGTGACATCTTCCACTCCTGCTATTACTGCACTGGAGCAGAACAACGGTATTTTACCTCGATTTCCTATGCCGGCTGCAGGCCAGTGCCATTGGCTTCAACAGCACCAGAGGCCCAATGGAAATCAAGAAACATTTGCCAGATTTGAGGGGAGTTACAAACAAGACTTTCCATGTAACCTGATTTTATGCTGTTTCTTTGTACAGAAGAAAACTCAACACCAATGCGTGATCATCAGCCATTAAGCCTACTCCTGAGCAATCAGGCAGATTTCTGTCAGCCATTCAGAGAAATCACACAAACAAATGAATTACAATACTCTTAGTACCGATGGACTAAGCCTCTGAAAATACACTCTAAATTTTTGGCACAATTAACACTTGAACAACATTAACTGCTCATGTTCTTACCACCACACTGAGTTGCATTCAACTGTTTAAGGCATAAGCAGAGTGGCAGAGTCCTGTAGAGAGCTCTCTCTCTGACACTGCTTCAAACTCACAACAGCAGCACAAAACTACTGCCAAAAAAAACCTGTCTTAATCTCCTTTCCAACCCTAACTATTCTACGATTCTATGACCTGAGTAGGGGGGATGTTAAAATTGTGAAAGTAAGTAAAAAGTTGTGCCCTGTACTTTTGCCAGCTGTTTGTTTTGAGGACAAATGCTTAATAGCAGAATAAATGACATCCACCCTCTGTTCCTGTCCTTCAGAGGTCAAACTGATTTAATATTCAGAGACTCAGTGTTAAACACATAGTTAATGCAGTATAGAAGGATCAAGAAAACAAGGTTTTGAGGCTGACCTGAGTAGATCAAGATGCAGTCTCTCAGCCATTCTGAGGGTGCTTCATGCCAGATGTTGCTTACCACGGCATCTCGCTTCCACCAACCAGCCTCTACCAACCAGCTGGACCAGAATGCATGGGAAGGTGAAGCTGAAAAGATTCATGGCACTAGGGAATCAGCTAGGGAGAAACATTCCCAAAAGGCACAGCATTGGCCTTGTGCCCTGCCTGGATAAATGACCCATGGTGCAAGATGGTGACCCACTGCATATCCGATGCACTACTTGGGTCTGAGCCCTGTTGTGCTGGGCTCAAGCACTGAGCTCACTTTAATAATTAAATGAAGCCTGGAAGTTGCCTTGGCACCAGGGCTCCTCATATAAGGATGATCTGGGATCTAGAGCCTTTCTATTTCTCTCTAATCCCTAGATCCCAGCCTCCTTGGCCAGCCTTGTGCAAACAGGAAATCACTCACAGATCTCTCAGCCTGTGACTTGAGGGCCTCCTTATAGTATCCACAGAGAGCTCTTCCAATTTGTGTGTTTCTTCCCAATACACACACCCCCACTCACCATCTGTGAGTTGAACAGGAACTTGTTGAACAGGAACATGTTTTGGAAGCCACAAACCTAGCAAGGCACCACAAAGCACACCCATATAAAGTGTGCTTGGAAATGAAGGCACTCCTTCAAAGACAAGGACTGGGTGCTGAAGTCTCAGTGTTCCCCTACTAAAAGAAGGTTAAAGCAAACAAGAGACATGGTCAAAATTCAGGGCACCAAAGCACATGTCGACAACAGACTTCCTTTTAGCTATTAAAAGAGAAGGCAGCAGTCTAGGCAACTAGAAAATATACAGGAAAGGGTGGCATCAGATTCACAGCATGTCCAGCATGGTGGATCACTGATGACAGGACTCCGTAGTCAGTGCTAGAGAAACTCTGTGCTCTAGGGTGTAGGAAAATCTGCTGTTCGGTAGGATGTATTCCCCGTTACACTAATAGTAATAGGGAACATGAAGTCCTGAGCAGTTTCTCTTTTCAGCACCTAAAATTTAAGAAAGTTGTTGAGGTCCCCGAGAAAATGCAGCAGTTGACAGATCAGAGGCAACATTAGAATGGAGCACAGGTACTATTGGAAGGTCATCGGATTCTCGCTTGTTCCTCTGGTTCTCCACTCCAGGACCCAGCTATTGAGCTGAACAGGACCATACCTGTACATATTTCAAACCCATAGTGCTCTATTATCATTAAGCTCTACTGTCAGGAAACACAGGCGGTATGTAGACAGATCTCAATTGTGAAACACAGTTTAAAGGAAAGTTGAACTCTGCAGCAGCCTGATCTAAGAGAAATTTATCTAAACCCAAGGAATGAATCATGGAATCACAGAACAGTTTGGGTTCTAGTTCTAACTTCTCTGCCATAGACAGGAACACCTTCCACTAGACCAGGCTGCTCAAAGCCACATTAAAATATGAAAAAAATCTGAGAATACTCTTCTTTTATTAATTTCAACTTAAATGACACTCAAACTCCCACATACAATTTGCTAGAAGTACAGTTAGCTGGCTTGGCATTTATATGACACATGCTGTTTTGGCAGCCTAAAGTTCAAAATGCTGCAGAAGTACCCAACTCTGCTTAATTTTCTTCTTCTGACATATAATTAAAATGACAAAAGAGACCACATAGCCAAGCTCAGCATTCACTCTGTGCACCGCTTCTCTCATCCCCATGCTCCTAGGAAAGCCTGGAGCCCTTCTGTTGCACAGGTGGGTGGTCACTGGACCCTGAATGCCCTGATAACAGAAACATAGTCACATCCACTGAAGCAAGCTGTAGCCAGGAGAAGGTCAGATGACATTCTGCCTTTAGACAAAGGAAAAGCAACAGCAACATAATGGTCTTTGGTCTCAGTCCCTTCATTGAAGCTATTGTTGCCTACAGAAGACATGGTGACCAGCCCCCATCCCCATCCTCCACATCAAGATGCCCCAAGCCAGAATTGACCACTAGTCCTGTTAGCCTCAGCAAATCATTCATTTCATGAGCTTTTAATGTGAAAAAAAAAACAACATGTAATAGGGGAAGCCCTCTTGGGCCTTGGCTCAGGAGTAAACATAGAGAATGAAAGAATTAGGTTTTCTAAGACTACTTTGAAAATACATACTGTTGCTATCTTCCCATTTGTGCCACCTAATCCCAGTTTACTACGATTTTTAAGTATTTGTTCCCTCCTCAACATGACAAGTTTTCTAGAAATCATTTCCCTTCTTTTACAGAGTAAGAACAATGTCAGCTTCCTTTGGCAAGGTACAACAAATAAATACGTAACAGACTGCACTTTGCGCCGCTGCTTTACCTGGGGGATCTTCACCTGTAGCAAAGTCAAGTGAGTACATGCACTTAAATGGGGAACAGAGCCCTGGCTTTGCAGTCCAAGAGCAATCTGACACTTGAATGTAAAGCACTCAGAGCTTCATTCTCCAGCCAAAGGAATGAAGAAATTATTTTTATCAATTATATTGCACTGAATTAGCTTTCTCATGGCTGCCAAATTTCTGTTAGGAAAGAACTACACGCATTTCGAGCCTCTCCATTGCAGCTCTCCACCAGACAAAAATTATTCTGAAAACTAAGTTTTAAAGTTTATTTAGGTTTAAATGATTATAATGGTGGGACCCACTCAGTCTGCAACATTATTTATATTTCCAAGAAAATTTAAGGTTTCAATAAAAAGTGTACTTCCCTCTTCTTGACTGTACATACCTCTGTGTGCACATTATACTCCCTCACATAAAGCTGGGAAAAAGAAAAAAAATAAAATCTTTATTCATTGCACAGGAGAAATGCTTGCCTTTTACAGCATATGAAGTGCTAATCCTTTATTTAATAAAAGGGAGGAATAATCTCACTTGCTCCATTTCCAAATTACATTTTACATATAATACCCAGGCACCAGCGAATTAAGGTGCTCTACAAGTAACCTGCATTACAATTGCTTCATGTAACACATTCCCAAAATTATCACCTCTTAATTAATTTCACTGTGAAGTACGGATACTGGAAATGTCAATAATCCATAAATGCTTTCATGAACCACAGCCTAAATTAGATCCTTAAGTATGGTATCTATAGATTTGCAGAAATCAAAGCTGTCTTTTTCATAAGTGGATTTTTTTTTCCTTACATTTCCATTCATCTGATAAATTCATGAAACCTTTCAAACCATTAATTTGGGCTTCCTTAAAATGTCAGTGCTTTCAATCTGCTTTTTAATACATAATAACTAAATGTAATAGATGTTCACTAAAATAATACTAAAGATTATTAATGTTAAAACACCTGTCAGTGTAACTTACAGTCATCAGGACCCAGGAAACCACTAATATACATTAACTCTTGTCCACTAGAGGTTTCTGTGAGATGTAAAAAGTTAGTTTCCTACAAAATTGCCCTGTGTATTACAGAACAAACTTCAGGTTATTTTGGAGGAAGCTATCTTTTGTTAGACATTCATATAATGGATGACAGGCATCAGAGGCCTGAGCCATCAAATGGACTCTCCCCCAAACCCAAGCAATAACAAATGCTTTTCCATGGCACTGTCCCCACAAGATCTATTTTCTAGGAACTTAAATATTATGATCTCATTTTCTAATTTTAGATACCAAAGCACACACACAAAAAAATATGCCTTTAAATATTTTGTTAAGAGAAAAAACAAATATCAGTCCTGCAGAAGGCCAGTGAAACTTTTGGATTCTGAGTTTTGGGATTAAACAGTAAAATCCCTTTCATGTGTCCAGCCCTGCGGGAGCTGTTGCTATTCTGCAGAGCAGAGATCAGTGAGTTTTTAGCTTTTAATGGTTCTGCAAACATTAGGATTTCCTGAATTTCCATGAAAAAATTCTGTTCTCTCTTTGCCTCTTTCCTCTTGTTATTATTCCAGGTAGCAGTCACAGTGACTGGCTTCTCTGAAGAAGCAGACACTTCATCAGCTTCAGCAGATACTGAATGCGATTGTGCTGCACTTCTGAATGTATTATTCCAAGAGGTAAATATGTTTTTCTCAAGTAAAGATAATTCACTTAAGATATAATGAGTCCTGAAATATACAGCACTGAGGGAAGGGGGGGAGGGGGGAGAAGGAAGTAGCAGCAAGAATTGTTACATTCTAAGTTCATCTTCAGAAGAAATATCTGACATTTTAATGTGCATAAATCTCTTCTGTACTTGAGATTTTAATTTCAGAGAAGAGGTGTTGGTTGACAGAAAGCTCATTATAACCCGGCAGTGTGTGCTCACAGCCCAGAAAGCCAACTGTATATTGGTCTGCATAAGAAGAAGCGTGATCAGCAGGTTGAACTAGGTGATTCCACTCTCATGGGACCCCACGTGCAGTGCCCTGTTCAGCTTTGGTGCCCCCAATACTAGAGGGATGTGGGCCTGCTTGAGTGAGTCCAGAGGAGGGTTACAAAGATGATCAGAGGGCTGGAGCATCTCTTCTATGAAGACAGGCTGAAAGAGTTGGGCTTGTTCAGCTTGGAGAAGAGAAGGCTCAGGGCAGAGTTTAGGGGAGCCTTCCAGTACCTAAAGGGGGCCTACAAGTATTATGGACAGGGACTTTTTACAAGGGCATGTAGTGACAGGACAAGGGGGAATGGCTTTAAGCTGAAAAAGAACAGATTTAGGTTAGACATTAGGAACTATGCAGGTGGTGAGACACTGCACCAGTTCTCACCAGAAGTGTTCAAGGCCAGGCAGGATGGGACTTTGAGCAACCTGGTCTAGTGGAATGTGTCCCTGCCCATGGTAGGGAGTTTGGAACTGGATGATCTTTAAGCTGTCTTAGCAACCCCAACCATTCTATGATTCCAGAGATAAAGGAACATGAAAAAACAGTTCATCCCTGTATCTGGGAAACAAAAGGTTGTTTATGCTAGTCAAAGTGTGTTTGCCAGAGCACTGGCTCACCACAATCCAAGCAGAATTCCACTGTGACCCTGTAGCTAGTAGCATATCCCCCCTGCTGTCACCAGTTTATACAGAAACCAGCAGTAACTTCTTAATACACTGCAACTCTCTCAACTTGTTATGCATCAGAATTTTTCTTTTAAATTTGTCAACTAAAAAGAAGCAGCAAGATGAGTTAGCATGAGAGGGGAAAAAAAGGACCATACAAGTACTGTGTGAAATTCAATTACAGCTACAAGTCATCCAGCCAAACTTTCCTTGGCAGTTGGCCTCTCATTGTTTCCAGCACAACAACAGACAAGTGAGCTGCCTTTAAATTATAGCAGAATCAGCCACCTGAACATCATTCTCCCATAATAAAGAAAAGAAAGAAAGAAGTGAAAGCCAAGATCCAGTAAGGTAGGTAAGGGCTGCAGGGCTGACCTTCTGCAGTGCTTTTTCTTTAGCAACACAGCCCTGTGGCTAGGATGAGCAAGATGCGGAGATCTGGTCCCTCCAATGGAGGTGTGAATTAAACTTCATCCAGGCTGTGAGCTTCAGTATGAAAGG
The DNA here is from genome assembly GCF_012275295.1 of Melopsittacus undulatus. Lineage (NCBI taxonomy): Eukaryota > Metazoa > Chordata > Aves > Psittaciformes > Psittaculidae > Melopsittacus > Melopsittacus undulatus. Next base: position 57,651,469 of record NC_047533.1, read on the forward strand.
GGAGAGAGGCATTACTGATCATTACTTCCAGCTCCAGGTCTAAAAAAGGTTAAAAGAAAAGAAAAAGAGAAAGCCAAGCATTTTCCAAGAATGCTTATTTAATGGTGCCTCTCTGGAAAAGGTCTGGGCATAAAATAACTTCTAAGATGCTGCTCCTCTCCATCAAGACAGGATTCTGTGCACACAAAGGGGGGTGAAAAGGTGCTGGCACCAGGGTTTGATCTTCAAGGGCTGTGGAGTGTAGCTTCCCAGAGCAGGAACCTATGTTATACCTAATTCCTGGTGCTGCAAGCTCAGTCTGGGAGCACTCAAGACATGGGGTATGGAAAGACAGATGGACAGAATGGTTAAAATACGATGAAACAGGTGTTTTGGAAATAACTTTGCCTGGTAAAATCTAATCTCAGAAAGCTCTTGTGAGTACTTTTGAGTCTAGGTTTTACTGCCCTCGGTCATTCAGTTCATGTGTAACTGGGTTGGGTAAACAGACCCAGGTAACCACCTTACTTCTTTCTCCCCCTGGAACATAAAATGCATGGAAAGATGACTTGGCAAATAGGCAAATCTAGCTAATTAAGAATTACTATTATTTGCACAGCTCTTTACATCTTCCTTGCCAGATGAATTGTAAACCTTCCTTGCCTGAACTAAAAAGGAACAAAAGCCTGAAGATCATTAAAGATTTGTCCTCGTTCAGGCATGAGATAAATCTGAGATGTCAAAATCCTGACAGAGCCATCAAGGCAAACATTAGGTGTCTTGCCTTAAGCAATAAGCAGGAAGGGAAAAAATGTCTTAGGTGAGTGAATGCTGAATTAAAGCTCTGTGTCTTTTGGTCCAATTTCTCTCCAACAAGGAATAAACTGTTTGTCATCCTGCCAGCTATGAGACTAGCTATAAAATAATGGATTCCACAGGCCCAAATGAGGCTAATCATGATTGCCAAGGCATGTCTGTGCTGTGAGAAGTGAGTGAAATTTGATGCTCTTCAGAGAAAACATTTTTTGAAAAGCTCTTTGCTCTGGAATAAGCTTTGGCACTTATCTCATATCTTGGAGTATCTACCATATTTCTTGTTTGATTCCAAGGCATATTGCTGACACCAGCTGCTATGGCTGAGTTTCCTTTAATAATGCTTTGGTAGGTAACACACCACTTCTTTTAAGCTATTGAGAAAATAGCAAGGGCAGGATTTTGTCTCAACTGACTCTCACAATAGTACTTATTCTTAAGTGTCTCCAATTGGATCCTGTAGTAAAATGCCCATCAAAATAAAAAAAAAAAAGATTTTCACAAAGCCAAACAACAAATCAGCACTTCTTTTTCTTCCTCCTCTCTGAACGTGGAGAACACCTTTAAAGTAGCTGGAAAGGTGGGATTTTACCACAACCACTTTGGAGAGCAAGTGAAGCTGTTAGACTTCTTCAGGAACTGGTCCTTTAGAACAAGATTTTAAAACCTGGTGTAAATTTTAACATCTTCTATTTAAAAGAAGAAGAAGAAAAAAAAAATCAAGGTGTGACTTATAGCATCTTTAGGTTTAAGTAATTAATGCAAGTGTGTTGTATGTGTGCGTGGGCACAAATGCACACTCACATGCAGAGGAGTGACTTCCAGCGTTTTAAGATTTCAATAATTAACCCAAGTGTGTGACACATGCACATACACTCACCTGTAATTCACAGGTACTGACATAGTTTACACTTTCAGGCACATTCCAAAGTCACTCTAATAAGAAATGATTCTGCAGTAGTCTGACACTCACATCCCATCTATAACCCACTAAAGCAAGCGTTACAAAAAACTGCTCAGGAGTCTTCATTTAATCTTCTCCTTTACTCCATCTAGCAGTACTCAGAGTCAACAAATCTCAAGTGAGAGGCAGATGTTTCAGAGGAGATCATGCCTTGCTGAATTGCGAAAAGCTCCCATGTCTTTTCTCCTGTTCATGCTCCAGATATCCTGTGGAAATGGGAGAGATTGTGTGCATGCCTATGCAGTGCAAGACAGGCATAGCTGCTTCCTCGAGAGGGACAGACAAGAAGGCAACATGAAATGTGCTGGTTCTGATGAATGTTAAGAGTGTCCTCAAATTGCAGCTGAGCAAATTTCTCTCTGCTATGCACAAGCATCTTCCTTTGCCTCTGTTTCACACATTTCCCTTCCATGCCAAGCACCCATTAATCACTACCTACCAAACAGCACAGAAAACCCTCACATATATGCAGAGCTGACCAAGAAGCAGAAATGAAGCTGGGAGTCCCTGCAGTGCTTTTGACAAGACTGCGGCAAGCAAACCTGCCACTAGCTGAGGCTGCCACACAAGCAGACCCTTGACAGGTTGGTTCTGGGGTGTATTTATTTAACCAAGCAAGCAGGTAAATGCATTATGGGAGAGCTTTTAACAAATGCATGCTCTGAACATAAGTGTGATTAGAGAACGCTTTACAGATTTCAGAATTTGGCTCTCCCCACTGTTTGAAACTGGGACTAAGAATCATGGAACCATAGAAGGATGACACTATATTTTATACTTATGTTTTAATGACTAAGTATTAATATAAAGCAGGGACCTAGCTGGAATGAACTGTCACTTTAAAGGAATACATCCGAGACCTTTAACTTACACTGGTATATTCAGTGAAGTAAAAATATTATTCTGCTTGGGAGAACCACAAATTACAGTAATAAAATATATGTGGTGAATACATAGAAATTTGGTACTATTTGCAATGAACTGAATATTAGGCACCACTAAGATCTATCACTTTCATCATTAATAAAAAAGAGACTATTTCTAATGTAAAGTGCAAGAATTTATGAAGGTTCAGAGAAATTTTTGTGTGCTTTTGCAATAGCTTAACTTCTAATACGTTATAATTAAAAAATTAGGATCCTGAAGCTCTCGCACAATATTTACTGGTGCACATTATTGGAGTGGTCAGTGTGTGGTGCCCTCTTTCTATTTCATAGCCAATGCAGCATTTTCCCCATGGCATCAATAGATTTAAAAACTAAAATCTTGCTAGAGTAAAATAAAAAAGTGACAGTATAACACACTCATTTTGCTATAAGGTAATTCAAGAAATCTGTCTCCTTTGGTAAGGCTTGGTTTTTACGTTGAACAACACTTATTTACCTTGCTTACTTCAAAATGGAAAAAGAATTAAGGGCAAGGTTCAGTTTCCAGCCCAGCTTTAAGTAATCTGAAAATAAGAAAGAGAGCTAAGAGACTCAAGAGGTCTAGGGCACAGAGCTAGATGCCAAGGCTATGCTCCACATAAATGCTCTCTCTCTTGAAATCTCTTTTTAACAATTTAGATGAGGTAGAACTGCAAGAATCAAATGATCACATTCCCAGAGGTTCCCACAGAAACATCAGTGGGGCCATGCTGATATGGTGGCACAGAGGATAGCCCTTTCCTCTCATGGTGTGCTGTTCTCTTCTGCATTCAGGATGCACTCAACACATCTGATGGGAGTGTGCCATAGCCTGAGCCCATGAACAGCATAAGCATGCCTTATAGCTTCTCCTAAGAGAGGCTTTGGAAGATTCAGGTTCCCATCAAATTACTAAATAACCTTGGGGGTGGGAGGGAAGGGCTTCTGAGAGTTAGATCTAAAGTAAGCACAATTAGGTGACCTAAGGCTGGTGAGTTGAGGCTGACCAGGCTAAAATTTGAAGTGGAACAGTTTAAGAAGCATCACTATTAAGAAAGACTGGTATGGAAACACAACCTAGAGACCACAAAACAGAATACATCTTAACTAGTAGCCACCACAGCTCATTGCTAACACAGCCTGCATTTTCCACTTTCACCTCTCAGAGAGAGGCAACACTTTCTGATGGTTAGCAAAATACCAACATGATAATGCATGTTCCTGGCAGTAACACAACACCAAAATTCAGATCATACTTAGGCACAACCCAGCAAAAGTTTAATCAGCTGTTTGACCTCAACAGGCACAGGAAAGCCTAAGATGCTGTGCATCTCCATCACAACTTGAAGGCAAGAGCAGTGCCTCAAGTAAGCAGGGTAGCCTGCTCTACTGCTAGAAGGAATTTCTGCTGCACAGTATTTCATAAATGCATACGTCTATAAAAATTTAAACTCTTGATGCATTACTATTTTCTTATTGAGCCAATGCACAAAACAGAAGGAAGAAGAATAAGGTACCCATGACAGCTCTACCTAGATTGACTGAAGTGGAAGGCCTTATCTTTAGCTCTAAAGACATTAGTCTAAATTAGCAGATGACCAACCCTGATTTAAAGAGAACAAATACTCAGAAGTTTCAGAAAGACAATAACCCATATCTTGGTTCAGCACCAATGTTCTTAATAGCTGATTGTGCATGTGACCTGAGACATGGAGAAAGGGTGGAAATGTATTACTTTGGGTGAGAGACTGATCTTCTCTGAAAGCTAAAGGATGGGGTGCCAGGGGCTCTCAGCAGCTGGTGCTGCCTGTTCTGGTGAAACACTCAAATGGGGAAAGGGAAAAGGTGGATGGATTGGATGGCTCCAGTGCTGCATGCTCCCAGGCAACTGAGAGACACAGCTGGCATGGCAGGGCGGGAGGGAAGAGAAGGAAGCAGCAGCAGGGCTATCCCGTCCTTTGGTGTGCACTGAGGTTTTGATGACCTCAGGCCAGGCTCACAGCAAAGGAGTCCACTGTTGGGCTCTGCATCCAGGCTGGTTTGGCTAATGGACTAGGACTTTTCTTGTGATTCATGATTTCAAGCAGCAGAACACGTACCCTTGAAACACACCACTGGAGAGGAATACAAAATGGACACAGAAATGCCACTTCACATAGTATTATGGAGTGCCTCAGAACAAAGAAGAAACATCCCTACCCCTGAAAAAAATCCCCAAATCCCTCCTCTGAAGGCACATCCAGAAGACACCATGCTTTTTTGTCCTCTCCTTATGTGACCACATGTCCATCTCTTCCAGACAGAATTTCTTCCACTCTCATTCCCACAGCTGTGCAACAAAGACTGAATTCCTCACGACAGCTGTGAAATCTATAGGTAATGACAGATCTGATCGATTTATAGGAACCCCTGCTGCTGAGCCGAGCTGCTAAGCAGTTTATAACCCCAGCAGATGCTTCTGTTTTTAAGCCATGGGGAAGCTTCTAGGAAGACTATGGCATTGGTCTTATCATTGCCAACAGGCAAGAAATGCAAGCTGGAAGCTTTTACCTTTTAGAGGACATCTTTGACAGTTTGTAAAATACACCTCCAATTGATGGCTCCTGGACTCTTCATATAATGCTATGAGTAGGTGTTACACTACTCCCTCCAAACCACACCGATCAAGTAATATCTGTTTTACAGGTAAGGAAGCCAACACAAATACCAACACCCTGAAGCCCTGGCACAGCAAGGATCAGTGACCTGGCACAGCTGGGCAGGTATTTAATTCACTATCCATTAGCTTACGATGACTCTCAGATCATAGACTCTCTAGGAATACTTCAGCTTTCAGAATGGCAAAATGGAAAAACAAACAAACAGGGATTTTACAACTTGCTCCAGCTCATACAGTAAAGTCACAGGAAAACTGAGCCAGGTGCTCATGGCACAATCTGTAGAAAATTAAGTGAAATGAAACTGTGTTTGACATATGCATAGCCATGCATGAATGCAAAGACAGGAGAAATATGTTAAATGAAAAACTGAGATGACAAGTCTAGTATGTTAGAATTCTTCAGAGATCTGGATGCCCCACAATATATCTTTACTTGCTAAATAAGTCTCATTCCTTCCTGAAGCATGGGTGTAGCCAGGAGAATGCATCCATAGCATAAACAGCAACAGCATGTTAAAATCTCCTCTTATTTTCTCTAGATGTATTTTGAGGTGAAGAGGGAGCTGTAAACTATTTGTAAGTCTTAAAATAAACCCAAACACCACTGAAATAGGTATTTTAAAATTATCTATAATTTCCATCCAAAACAACATGTCACTTTGGGTTGGAATTGCAATTTTAAGTCCTTCTCAGAAAATGTATTTCACTGCTTACAATTCTGGTCATCTCTGCATCACAACCAAATATAGAGACAATATATTAGAGACAATACCACCAGGCTCATTTTCCTAAAGAAAGGGATGAAACAATCTCTTCACAACTCACATTCAAGGAAAAGAAAAACTAATTTTAAAACTATATATTCTCAACTTTACATGCTGATGCCATTAAGCAAAGCCCTTCAAAAATGAAAAGCCTTTTTTTATACTTGCTCAATGTTAGAAAAATAATACAAAGACTAGATGAAATGCAAAAAAACCCTAAAACACTCATTTTGCCATGAAGAAAGCTGGCTTTTTCATGGATGTACATAATTCTGTTCCTCTTAATCCTATTGTAGACACAAGTCTCACAAATGTTGCAAAACTAATTCTCTGAACACTCCTGTTATGCATACTGGGATTCAAAACTTAGACAAAATTGTGCATCAACAAGCCAGTGTCAGTATTTCCACTGTGGGTGTGACTGTCACAACAGCAAAGATACCAATTGAGGAAATGTCCTGTTATTTTTCATGGTACTCATCCTACAGCAATATCCCAAAGCCAGAGCAGAAATAGGCAGCAGACCACTGCTAATGTGAGAAAAAATCTGTTTTCCCACTAGCCTGCAAGCTAAGCAAACAAAACAGTCAGAGTTAATTAAAGATTGATTAAGATTCCCATTTGGGAACAGTGGCAGGAAACTATTACCTGCTTTGCCCAAGCAAGCCGTGGCAGAGCTCAGAAATGGTGCCAAATCTGGATTCCAGCACATTAACCATAGTCCAAAATCAAATATGAAAACCTGCAAGCATAACGAGTGAAAAAGATGCTTTCCTCAAGGGATGATGACTCCAAATGCAGCTGTCGGCATCCTTCCAGTGTGCTGTGTGTAGCCTGCCAAGGACACCTTGGCTGGCTCTTTTTAAGGATGGTTGGGGGTTCACAACATGGTAGCCTCACTTTAGGGTGATACTTTTTCTGTTTCTCTAGTCCCACAGGTTCAATGTTGTGAACTTCTATGGATTGTGTTTGCACAGCAGAGGATGCAGTGGTCAGATTTGGATGTTGATGTCTTTTCAATGAACTCAAAGCTATTTTCTCTCTGTCTTGCTACCTGCTTGGATGCCTGTCAGCTGCTGTCAGCAGCCTAGTTGAGAGTGAGGAATGTCTGCTCATGGGGAGATCTGCTTTAAAAAACTGAAATGGTTTGCTGTGTTACAGCATTGTTTTCAGGTGTTGACTTGCCAACTGGCCAAACATTACCTAGTGACAAGCTCCTCATAGATCCAATTCTATTGCTAGATTCATCAAGCAGCAGGAGGGAGAAAAGCCTGAAAGTAATGCTCCTCTGTCTTCCTCAGCTTGTCAAAAGGCTGCTTCTCTTCCTCTAAGCTGGGTTCTGGCCTCAGTCATTACAAGGTTAAACACCCAGAATGGGCTGCACTTTGGCAAGCCACTAGGAGATTAAAGCTGGTGCACAGCACAGCTGCTCCTCTTTTACACAAGTCCGCTCCAAAGAGCAAAGGCCATGGTCTGTGCTCTGGACAAAGTGCCAATTGCCTTCTGGATGCACTTCAACCCATCATGATGCTGGCAACATCTTGGAAGCAGATCCCCTCAGCACCCTGTTGTCAGGGCAGCTGTCTTTGCATGAGCCTGCTGGCAGTGCCTGTCCCTGGAGTGGGGAGGTGACAGCCATCATCTCCAATAGCCAAAGCTGCTGTGATGCCACCAGCACAGTCACCAATCATGAATGAGATCTGAGGCAGATGGGAACGGGTGCTGCTCAATAGGCACCAAACACAGGGAAACAGTGTGGGGTTGGAGGCACAGCCCCTATGGCAAATGGTCCAAGAGTGCTGCCGTCCTTCCCTTCCTTAACAACAGAGTACCAGGGCATATGGCACTCTCACTGATGCTCCTTCTCCCACATTCCTGGTATCTGCACAGTTTAAGGCTCTTAGACTGCAGGGTGAAGTCAATCTGGAAATGGCTTTGCACATACATGCATGCTGTACAGGTATGTCAGACTGACAGATACCAATCTGGTCACAGGGAAAGATACATGCTTAATACCAACCACCAGAGCTGCACCATTTTGCATTTTTGCAGGCTCTTCATTTAAGTCTTACTTTTTTTTTCCTAGCAATTCCAGAAGAGACCAAGGATCACCAAGATGCCACCTTCAAAAAACATGGATCAGAACCGTAAGACAATGGAAAACACAACAGTAAGAGCTGGAGTTCAGAATCACTGTGAGACCATGTAGGGCTGGCATTGACAGCAGGGGAAAGCAAAATGAGATGTTTAGGTGCTTCAGGAAAATAAATACCAAGAAAAACAAGTACCAGTGGGGCACAGCCAGTTAGGGTCTCTGTTATGTTCTCAGCTGTGCCTGGCCACAACTGCAAGGGTAACCTATTACAGTGACACGTGTGATACGTACACAGTAGCTTGGGAGTCACAGGACCTTTGAATTTCCTCACTGTAACAGCAAGAATCTGCCTATTAGATTACACAAAAAGCCAGTGAATACATGCTGTGGAGACTGAGATGAAAGGAAACACCAACCCCCACCTGTCCCTCCTCCCCCAAGAGACAGCATGAGATACAATTCCTTTCAGGAAAGGGTTAAGCGGGTCTGCAAAGCATGTCTTGCTACCCTTACTTGCATGGAGGATAAATGGAAAGCATATGGTGTTTGGAAAGGACTTTATGCCTGAACAGTGCAGTCCTTGGGGAGAAGCCCTGGAAGCAGCTCAGCATGCTATTCTTTGTTGCTTTCTTTGTTAATAAATCTAAAGGGGACTGGGCTTTGTATGCAACATGGTCTTTATTTATAGAGCAGGTCAGGGAAGGCTCCTGCTCACAAAGTCAGTAGTGGAAAATGGCATTGCTGTACACAATATCATCACGCCAGGGACCTGAGTGTGCAGAATGCTGAGCTTGTTGACTGTAATCAGAATTTCTGCTTTGTCTTCCAACCTTTAGCCATATAATGGACATGTTCCACAAGAGGAAAACTGGGATGGAAAATAGCAGCCAACAGGTTAGGGCACAACCAGTTTTCCTCCTGGACCATCAAGATTCACCCAAGTCACATCCAGCCAAACTCTGCATTTACAATCATGACCTTCTCTGGCAATTACAGGGTGCTTCCCTATTAAAGTGTTTCATCCAGCAATGATTTCACAGGTCCATGAAGCATTCCTGATTAGATTTGCAACACTGTTACACATGAGGTGCCTTGTACAGAACAGTTTCTGCACAGAGAATGTGAGAATTGCTACTCAGCAGTTTCCAGAAAACGTTTCAAGGGAAAATGAAAAGACAAAAATCGTATTTTATATATATATATATAAAAAATAAAATGCTTGAAAATTCTTTCTAAACAGGGTTTTTTTTTTTCACATTTGTGTATTTAAGCAAACGTGTATAAATGAAGCTTTGTTAAGAGTAAAAAAAAAAAACAACAAAAAACAAAACCTCAAATTCCTGGCATCATGCACATTCAGGAACTGCAAGCCAAAATTAAATTCATCTATAGCACCATCCTAGGCTAATGCCCTGCAGTTTGAGGGGAAACAAAGGAGGAGTTGAGAGAGTTTTCAACTTGTCCAAGATTAATTCCATATATTAGAGCTGGAGAAGGGAAAGATGGGTGGGATATATGTAAAAAACCTTCAGTTCATGTCAAAGTCCTATACTTAATATTTTAAAGAAAGAAGGGGGAAGGGAAATGCATACATTATGACCAACCTGATTAAAACAGGAAAAAATGTTGATTGCATCTGTTAGTTTTTCTAAAAGTAATTCCCAGCAAACAGAAGAATGGAGATCTCATACCTATGGAATAGAAATTCAATTTGCCCCACCAGCACCACACTCTAAGGCCAAGAGTCTGTTTCCTTTCAGACAACAGAAATACAACACAAAGGAGTCAGGACATTAGCAAGAACTAAACAGGAATATCAAAAAACCCTGCATGTCTTGTCCTCTCCACACCTGATGTTGCAACACTTCCAACTGAAATATAAAACACCTAGACACAACTGGCCCAAACAATCTTCATTATTATGAAGAACTCATCTTCCTCTAGAATGCTGTATGGCAAGTCATGGCATCCATTGTAGTGGGATCATCAGTATCAACTGAGTGATCTGGAGTGCTTTGGAGTGACCTGAAGCAAATGTTTTGCTTTGGAACACTGACAAACGACATTCATATCCAGTCTGGTTACTCTATTTCTATGTCTTTCAGCTGATACAACTCAATTCTTTAAAAATAATTTACCACTAAAAGTTTGGAAGAGCTTTTATCTGACTGTCAAAGATGCAGAGGCCCAAAATCAGTGAGACTTTCATTATTTTGTTTGGTCAATTTGCTTAAGGACAATGTAATCCTAACATGAATACCTTTGGTAAAATTCTATCCGAAGCACATAGACACAGGGTTTGTAAATGTTGCACCATTAGCAGTGAAACAGTCAAGGATAAGCTCTTCTGGATAAAACTAAAATGTGTGTCTGAAAGTTCTAAATAATGATTACATCACACTAAATGGAGGAAGAGCTTTATTTTTTTAAATCTATTACTTCACTTGCAAGGTTTACCTGCCAAGCTTGCTATCTCTCTCACTCCCGTTTTTACAATTACTCAGTCGCCTGAGCAGCCAGGAATGGTGCAAGGCAGTATGCAATGTCCACTGCAAAGCAGCTTCAGCAGGGTAACCACAAACAAGGCTGCATTAATCATCTCTTGCAGACTAAACTCTACAGAGACACGACTAGGTTTTTAAAACACTTAACTATTTCCATGTGCCTAGCCCAAAGTATTCAGAATTTTTAGTTCACTTGCAGGCTGCAGGTACACACAACAGAGTATTTATATTTCCAGCAATTCCTTGGTATCAAATATTTTCGAGTCCAGGACAATCACGTTTGGCATCTGTAGACGATGAAGTTAGCAAAGCTCTTCCACTAGGTACTGGACTAGTGAGGAAGCTTTGCCTCTGCACAAACATAACATCAGCAATCTCCCTGAGAACCTAAAACAAGTTTTCTTTGAATTTAAGCTAAAAGGATAGCTCAAAGGTTGAAACAACAGTGCTAAAATTCTGTTTGCTGCTCCACCCCCATATGAAGGTAGGCAAAAGCCTGCCCAAACTCCCCAGTGCCAGCATCCAGCACTCCCAAATTCAGGCCCACATACTGCATTTTTTCTCAACTAGAAAGGTGAGCATAACCAGCTTTCTTTGTATGCTGTCCAGAGCATCACACAGTTTACCATGCATCCCTGGAGACATTCAAGGCCAGGCTGGCTGTGGTTCTGAACAACCTGACCTAGTTAAAGATGTCCCTACTCATTGAAAGGGGGGTTGGACTAGATGATCTTTGAAGGTACCTTCCAACCCAAACTATTCTATGACTCTTTATAGAGCTGCCATATCACTACAAATGTTTCTGCTGCAGCACTGGGTGAAGAGACACATGGGGATGCTACTACAATTTAATTAACGTGAAAAAAAGTCTTTTTTTTCAAATAAAATGTGTTTTATACAAGAAATATTTGCATCTTCATTTCTTTAAATGGAACTGACAAGCTACATACATAATAAAACTTAAAATCAAAGGGAAAAAAAACAAACAAACCTGTATCATTAATTTTCTCTTAGGTACCTCCAATTCAACATTTTCTGTAGCACATTGTTCTTTGGGGCTTTAATGCCTATGCTTTTATAGAACAAAACCAATCACTGCTATTTTGCTTGAAAGAAAACCTGCAGGCTGTAAAAAGAATGCTCTAATTGACTTTTTTGTTTTATGAAAAACTGTCCCAAATTTTTTTATGAAATAAATTGAATTTTCAAACTGATGTTTATCATATGTGCAATTGTTTCCAGAAATTAATTTTTACAACAGTGACACTGGACAGAAAACTCAGGTACAGAGCTTGCTTGATGTTTTAAAACTAATGGTGGCAGTAAAAATGTCAGCCTGAAGAGGAAATAACAGTTTTGGCTTTTACTGCTAATTTTTCAAAATTGTATTAGGACATTCATTTATGGACGAAGTTAATCAGGAATCATAGCTGTAGGTCAGAGCAATTATGTGCATCTAGAAGCAAGTCCATCATTTCTTATTATAGGTTAAGAATAGTTTTACAGAAAGTATATACTGTTAGTCTGTAATAAACCCACATTTCTGTTTATTTTTAGATCCATTCCACATACGCTTTTCATACTGGGAGTCTCTGAAATTCAGCATGACGGGCTGTATTTAGAAACAGAAGTTACTCTCAGTTTGATGCTTTCTTACTGATCATTAACTACCACACAGCTGGCAAAGAAATCAAACCCCCAATTGTCTTTTAAATGCAATAAACACATAACTGGGTCATATTATTGCTGTGAATCATCTTTAGCCACTTTTACATCATATAATTTACTATCCATTTGTAGAAGAGCTGACACTACCACTCTCTCCTCATTCAATATTGGAAACTGTAATTGGCTACTTATTTGACTTCAAGCAAATAGTGATATAAACCAGACAAACTCTCACCTCTTGACCCTATTGATTAACCAAAGTAAAACACACTGTAAAACAAACCAACAACCAAACAGTAGTACAAAAGCCATGTGAGCATTAAGTTTGGATAATTCCTGGGAGTGAACTGATTTTGCTGGTGTGACAAGAAAAAAACTTAAAAAAAGTCTGAGTTTATGGATTAATAGCAAATCCCATGATCTACAAGTCAGTATTCTCTCAGAGCCTCTGCTTCTGAAAGGTGAGGTCTACTGGTCAACAGCAAAGAACAGCATTTGGATTCAAGAGGCTGGAGCTTGTAAAGCCTTAGGTACAGTTGTGCACATGTATTTGTTAGACTAAGTGGGAATGCAAGAAATGAAGTGGAAAGAGGGAGAGGAAATGGGAGAGGAAAGGTGAATTTTCTATTTCTCTATCCCTGAATTCAGGCAAAGAGAAAGGAAAACAATAACTCTCTGCAGATATCTGACATCTCTACACTGTTTAATGGCATTTATACACTTCCATGGACTCTGATACATGAGAAAGACAGCAGACCTTGGGTACCTGGGTCTTCTTTCTATATATCCTGATTTGCAAGAAGTCTGTCAACCTGCTCAGATTTATGCAGCCTGCAAACTGCATGGCAGAGATAACTGAGTTTATATTAAACATAGTAGCTGAGTGCTGGACAAAAGCATCATGACAAGGATGATCACAAGTGGTGGAGAAGGAGGAGGAAAATACACATCTTGTGCATCTTTAAGCAGCAGGACTTGGGTAGCAGGAAGGTACCTCTTACTGAGGTTGCCATTTGTATATAAGTCTGTTTCTCCTTCCTCTGAGCTCTAGGGAAGATATAGCCTTTAGATCTTGTGTGACTCCCACCACGTAAAGAGGATCAGGCATGACTCACAAAGCATTGAATCCCACCACAAAAAAATAGGCTTTAAATGGAAACTTTCTGCATCAATATCTGACCAACTTCATGATACAAGGAATCTGTCCCACTGTTGGCAAAGAGCTCTGCAGAATTCCTATAGCTTAGTCTGATAAAAGTGAAATAAAATTATTTCTTTTTCCGTTAAAATAAATATCAAAAGTAGAGCTTGAGAAACTTATTGGTTAACTTTGGAGCTTTGTTTTGATTTATTTATTTTCTTTGCCTGAAGAGAGGGCTGTGTAAACGCTGTACTGTTAAGGGAAACAAGTTCAAACTTTACATAAGGGCTTTTTGCCCAGTGTCTCTTGGCATGCTTCCTTGGGTTTTAGATTGCTTTGTATGGTGAAGCATTACAGAATAAGATAACACTGTTATCTAGGCACTAAGGAAGGGCTTTGCACTAAAGAAATAGAGCCAAAATTTCTTTTCAAGGAGAGCAGAGAATGCATTTGAATAAGTACTAAATTCAGCAGGGGAATAACTAATATGATTGGTTATAGGGACACAGAAATGAATATTTTGCTGCGTTATGAACGCTAAGTGTGAATTTTAAAAAGACAGAGGAAGAACATACATGCTCTCTACTCCCAGTTTCAGCCAAGAAGCTGTAGCAATTTTATAAATCAGAAAGTAAGCAAATGGCTATGATTTCATTTTTAAATGGCTGCTATCACAAAATACCTTTGGCTCATTTATTCTGGCACTATGTGCCTTAATGATGTATTTTGCATCATAGCCAAACATTTTTGCAGCATATTTTGCAAAAGCAATGAAGATTTTTAACGGACTGTTCTCTACCAAATTAGGCACTGATCCTGCAGATGCTTATACAGTTTATTTGTTTCCAGATATGGCATGCCCATAGACTTTCATGTCTGTAAGTAAAAATAGGCACACATTCAGAGAATGTAGCCTCTGAGATTGTTGGTCCAGTTTCTGAGGACTGATGGGCTACAGTCATTTGGATGCAAATGAATTATAGCATTGCTGTCATCTGAATTGCTCTTCAAGATCCAGGCTTCTCTTCCACAACAGCCTTTCACTTGCTGTATTTAGAGCAATTGTTTTGTTTTTAAAAGAAAGCAATGCAACAGATGTAGACTGAAAGGAAAACGGTCTTACTAAAGGAATACACAGTATTTTTTTTGCAAAGCCAGGCACCTGAAAAAGCATCCATCAATGTCATCATGATACACCTTGATGTCAGGTTATCAGTCAGGTCCTTGCAGTAACACCGTATAAACTTGAAACTTCAGGTAAGAAGTTCTGCAAAACTTCCCTGACCCAAGTCCTCTTGGGAAAGGCTGATCAATACTTGTGCTGTAAACATGAATTCCACCATTGCCAAGACAGGTGCAACTCCAACCAAGCTGAGAAAGAGCAGGATCCTCTTACACCGGAATTGATGTCTGCTCACAGCTTTCCTTATGCAGTATTTCATGGTCTTCATTTTTGGGTTATTAAAATAGGATGTTATCCAGCAAGTGGAAGGGAAAAAGGGGTCAGAGCCGGTTCCTGTCTCAGAAGGGACAGCTAAAGCTGCTGAGCAACATGTGTTTCTCATTTGAAACATATCACTCATTCTTAAAAACAATAATACATACCATCTGTTGTAGCCATTCATAATTGATAAGTTTTGGGCTCAGTTTGACTGTGAAAACCCATTTCAACATGAGTATCGACATACCGATGAAGAAGTGTTGCAAAGCAATTCATCGGAGCTTTTCTTGCTATACATTATAGCCAACAATGGCCAGCTGTCTCTGGGCACACGAATGAGGCCCATTCATTGAGTCATTGCAAAGCATCAGCATCTTCCTGTGGCAAAGATAGTTTAATAATTTGGCACCATTTCCCTCAAAAAGTTAATAAACAAATTGTTAGATCTTTCTGTGAGCATGCAGAGCAGTTGACTATGTTAGCAGAGCTACTAAAATGCAAGGATACAAAAGGCATCTTTTAGAATAAAATACTGTCATTTGGAAGTGACCTACAAGAATCAATCTAGTCCAAATGCAGGATCAATTCAGAGCTGATCAAAAGTTAAACCATACTATTAAGGGCATTGGCCAAACACTTCAAACACTACAGGCTTGGGGCATCAACCACCTCTCTCTAGAAAACCTCTTCCACTGCTTGACCATTCCCCCAGTAACATTTCCTAATGTCCGGTCTAAATCTCCCCTGGCGTAGCTTTTAGCCATTCCCATGTGTCCTATGGCTCCTAGGGAGAGAGATCAGAACCTCCCTCTCCATTCTCCTCAGGGAGCTGTATAGAGCCGCAAGGTCATCCCTCAGCCACCTTTTCTCCAAATCAGACTAACCCAATGTTCTTAGCCACTCCTCATAGGACATGGCTTCCAGCCCTTTCACCAGCTTTGTTGCCATCCTCCAGACAAATTCAAAAACCTCCACATCCTTCTGAAATTGCGTAGCTCAGAACTCCATACAGTAACAAAACTTTGGCACACAAACCTAGTACAGTTAGCATCATCAGTAAATTTGCTAACAGTGCATTCAACTCCTCCATCAAGATCTTTGATAAATATATTAAACAGAACTGGCCCTAAATTTGAGCCCTGAAGAATACTGTTTGTTACCAGTCACCAGACAAATGTAGCCCATTCACTACAGCCCTTTGAGCCCTGCCTTCTTCACTGAATGCACTGTGAACCTGCTCTTCTCACATTTGGACTTGTCCAGAAAGGTGCTGTGAGAGACAGCATCAAAAGTCTTACTAAAATCCAGAAAAACTACATCTATGAACTTCCCTTCGTCCACTGGGTGGATGACTTTACTGTGGAAGGATATCAAATTAGTTAAACAGGACTCTCCTTTTGTGAACCCATGTTAACTATGCTTGATGATTGGACTGTCCTTTTTCCAGGTACAGAAGTTAGAGTAACAGTTCTGTAGTCTTCTGTGTCTTCTCTCACACCCTTGTAAACTGGAATAATACTGGCTAGTTTTTAGTCAGCAGGGACCTTCCCACACTCCCAAGACCTTTGGTAGATGACCAAGTGGGGTCCTGCTGTAACGTCCACAAGTTCTTTCAGTATTCTGGGATGGATCCCATGAGGCCCCATGTACTTTTGAACAGTTAATACAGCTGATCCATTACAATTGCAGTGTCCGCAAGTGGAAAGTCACTGTCCCCGCATTCGTGGTCCTCTGACTCAGAGAAGCCCAAGGTCTATCAGTATTATTAAAGACCAAGTCAAAAATAACATTGAAGGTCTCTCTGCTTTCTCTTCATCTTTGTTAGTCAGGTGACCATCTTCAAAAAGTATTGATCAAATATTTTCTTTGGACTTGCTATCTGACACAACACGGGCCATTTTGAACCCTAATTGAGGTTTAGCATTTCATGCTTTCTTCCTGCATATACAAACCACAGCTCTGCAATCTTTCTTGTACCAAGAAAAAATGTGAATGACTGCTTTGTGTACCTAAGAACTGGTTTGAGACTTTGATAAGCATTTATTTTTTTCTCTGAAAGGACATGGGAAAACAATGCAGCCCTTTTGGAGAAATAAATGCCTTTCCTTTGCACTGGAAATATGTCTCCCTATTATCATCACTGCACCACAAACGTCTCAACCCACAATTCTGAAGGCCCAGACTCACTCTGTTTAATAACCAAGCCTACATTGATTCTAGCACTGCCCAATTTCATTCTGTGTATCCACATTCCCTCCAAGTCAACATGAAAACTCCAAATGTTTCAGTGGGCTCTTGTCAAAAGCATATACACACAGAAAACTACTATACCTTTATTTAGACCGTGTAAAACAAATAAAAACACAAGGAAAAAAAAACAACTTCAAAACTTAAGACATTACTTTAGCTTAAACATGACAATTGAACCAGGACATATTTTTTTGAAACACTGACTTTTTGTTTTCAAAGTACTAGCAACAGAATGTAGATTTGTCACTTTATGGTAATTACTAATATCCTCCCCACCGGAGTCATCTGGAACATATTTAATTATTGACTTCATTGAAAATGTACATGGCACATGCTCACTCTTCTGAGCAAGTCTTTAAATGGACAAAAGCCCATTTGTTCCTTCTTTGAAAATCCAGCCTCAGCACGAAAAATGACCCCTAAATTAGGCTTCTGTTATTTGTGTAGAGAATACATAAAATGTAAACATGCAAGCTGACATTCATCAAGCATTTAGGCACATGCTCTGGTATAAGTGCGCCAGCAGTCTAAATGGGAAAAACCCTAGTGAAACCAGGGGTACAACTGTGCCTCGTACAAATATTAATATGGCAAATCTATACCTCCTTTACAGCTTGTGCCTCTGCATCTCATCTCCTAGACAGCATAAAAGCTGGCTCAGGTGTGCCTGTATGCACTGCAGGCAATCCCTGCACACACACCCCACCATGTCAAACTTGTGGCAGTATGTGGATACCATCGTATTTTCCCTGCTACATTTTAATACTCGATGCTCCCATATTTTCAGCTTTATACTGAGTATTGACTAATAAGTCTTTCCTTTTTTCAGGCAATGCCAACCCAAGCATAAATACCTAAAGCAGCAACATGATATAAATGTAATTATACTTGAAGCAGAACTAATTTCAGCCTATGATAAAAAAAAATAATAAAGAAAAAGACCAGCAGGAATGATATAGTGTAATTTTATAATGAAGAGAGCCATTTGCCACTCCTTTCCACTCTCCTAAGCAAGGCTAGATTATCTTTTATCTTACAATTTCACTGGTTTGTGCCAAATCTTACCAATAACAATAATAAAAAAATACCTCTAACTTCACCTATGTATTCTTTTCTGTTTTTTCTTTTCCTAAGGGTGACATTTTTAAACCCGAGTCTGCATTTGCTATGTGGACTTTACATTCCCCCGACCCTTTCAGTTTTGCCGCAGAAAAAATTAAACCTATGTTACTTTTAAGGTCGCATTCAGAATAACACTTACATGCAAAATTTGTTGCTTTAAATGGGAACATAGGTGGAATAACTCCAAAGTGTTTCATATATAGACATTAAAGGCAGATTCCCAGGGGAGCTTAGCTTTCATGAGGGCACCTAATAGGCTCATTTACAAAATCCCACAGAGCGCAATATCTCCCGTTCTGTTTAGCAGAACCATTTTGCAAGTCCGAACATCTGAGGTTTTGGAAGCTTTCAGGTGTGTGTGTGTCTGTGTGGTCCCGCAAACGTCTGCAAAAGCTTAAACTGAAAAATGTGCACTTATTAATTTTTAAAGCAAAAATGACAAAGGCCCAACGCTGCCTCTCCTGGGATAAAAAAGAAAGGACTCAGCTGGATTCCATAGTGATGTGCTGGCCCCAGCCTCTGCTAAACTAGTGTGTGCTCCCCAGAAAAGGAAGACAATAGTTTCACTCATAGAGACCACTCAACACACACAAGAGAGAAGAAAAGAGGTAATGAGGTGCAGCTGAATAATACCTTCATAAAGCTGAGAGAGAAACCAGGTAGATGTCATCTGCAAGGTAAATTAAAATTATACATCTCTGAGGATTATCAGTGAAAATTGAGATCTGGAAGGGAATTTGCTTTTGATATTGGAAGGGATAAATACCCAATGTAAATCCTTTTATGTGGGCCTGTAGAGCGGAACAGAGAAATTAAAGATAAATGAGATTAAGGCATTTTTTAAAACTACATTAGACATATTTAAGTTACCCATGGAGGGAAAAAATACTTTTGAGGAGGAGATTAGTTTAGACCCTCAGCAATACATTCATCTGGGAAATCAACTGGAATAAATCTTTTATAATCTGAATTGGTTGTCATGCCCCAAAAGCAAGACATACCCCCCCAAAAAATCCTTAAGAACACTTCTGCATAGCCTGGCAATTAGCCCAGGCAAGTGACATGCCATGTCACCTTTTTGGTGAGGTTTGGGGTAGGAAATACGTAGGATATAAGCTGATTTTTTTTTATTGTTGTTGCAAAAGGATGCACTGGGGAGGACCCCTTAGCCTTGGCCTCCCACAAATCCTGCTCCTATTTAATTCCTCTTGGAAACAGAGACAGAAGCTAACCAAAATCAAATGCTACATCCTCTGTGTTTCTTTCTCCATTGCCAGAGACTGAGGTATATACAACTGCTGCGGTTTCATGCAGGCCTATATTGTTATTAAAAGTTGACTGGAAATGTTGTTAGGAAGGAAAGTGGAGGAAATGAGTAAAAAAGTAATACATTCAGATGCATTTGGCTCTCTTCCTGGGAGCCCTTTTAATATAAAGAAACTCAACAAAGTCGTATTTTTAGATCTGGAAAGATGTGTTTTCATATTTCACACACTAAAGGGATTTGCCTTAGTACACTCAAATTTCCCCCATCCTCCTCCCTCATGTGCTAGAAGAAATGAACTTCAATCCTCAACTTAACCACTGGATACACATATTCTCTTCTCCCTATTGGCCAGAATAAAAACCAATAAATGTATTTCATTTCTTTTGTCAATTTATAATAGCACCTGGCAAAGATGGTCTTAATCTCCTTACACAGCCTGCACCAATGAAAGAGACCTTTGTAGTGTTTCTTGCAATATAAATGAAAGTAGGAATAAAATATGAAAATATAAATACTATCTCCATGTAGATGTGTCATAAAATGTATAAAATCCATATCAATGTCTCCAGAGGCTACTTGGCATAATAGCACAATTTAGACAATGGGTTATTAAAGATGGAAAGAAAAACATTCCTCCTTAATGATGACAGAGCTTTTCAGAGACAATTGGGAAGCATTGGGTTGTATTTAGAAACAGGTGGCAAATATCTAGCAGTAGACCTGTTAGAAAGAGAAAAATAAATGACTTGTTATAAACGACCTAAACCCAGTGGTATCTTCCCATTGGTACTGCAGACAAGCATGTCTGCAGAGGTCAAGCTGCTTTATCAATATCGTTATTAAGCAAACACAGATCTATTTCAGACATTAGAAAGATGCTCTGCTATTCGGATCAGGAACCATCAGCTGCTGAAGTGGGAGGATTGCATCTTATCAATATATTAAGGAAATCAACAGATCTTTATTCTTCTTTCTTCCCAGGATGTACTAAAATTTCCATTTTACCTCAGACAATATCAGTTATTTACTATGCTAGAATTGGGTGCAACAAAGATGAGTTTCTCAAAAAAAAATAATGATTTCAGATAGCCTCAAGTTACCTGGAACCTTACCAAGAGTTTGCTGATGCTGAAAGTTTCCGTGTGATTTAATGACCTTTGATTTACGTTCAAAGACTGAAGGCATCCAAGCAACAGATAGAAAGATTCTAAGCAACTTTTAGTTTAAATGGCTAAACCCAAACCTACAATGTACACTTTTGCACTAAAAGTTCAGCTGCTGTGGGACAAGACTGGAAAGGAATAAATGGTGCACAGAAGTCACACAAGGAAATAAGTTACTCTTATATTCATAATCTTCATATATAGGTTATACTACTCACCTCAGTTTTCCACCTTCAGCTTCCATAATAAACCAACTATAGAGGCCCTAGGAAGAAATGATGGGGCTCTACATGAAGAAAAACGTCAAATGTGAGAAACACATATCTATGGTAAGTCCTTGATCTTTAGTCTGGATCTCTGCACTGAAAACTTTGTGAGTATGATGTGGGGATAGAGATGTGAATTTTAACTCTTGCTCTGCCACAGAAACCTTTTTTATTCTCTAAAGAAAAAAAGAAATTAAACCTTCTCCCAGCTGTGCTTGCTTAAAAAAATAAGAATATAATTCCACATTAAATTACAATCATGCTTTCCATGCTCCCCGTATTCCCCTCATGTTTAGCCTATGAATTTTACTCTTGCAAACTTGTCACTGGCACCCATTTAACTATCCACCTACTTAAGTATTAATTAGAAGAGAAAAAAACTAATCTACTCAATTACATCTACCAACAGAATACTCAAACTTTCACACCAAAATCAGGCTATTCTGGCTGTTTCTCTCATCTACATTCAATGTGTCCAACATGTCCAAAAGATGCTCAATTAACAAGAAATGATGTTCTGAATTTTAGAAAATAAATAAGTAAATAAGAAATAAGTAAAATAAAAATATACCTTTCTCACCCTAAGACTTGGTGTTCAGACCATGGGTGCTTGATCTGTACCTAATGTAGCCCACCACACCATGCCATACAGATGCCTGTCAACAGAGCACACTGCTGGCTGCTCCACTCATATTTCATCATATAATGAGTTAATGCAGCCTTCAGTTAAAAAGTACCACTTTGTAATGTTACAAAACATTATTTTTCTCCAAAGTGAAAACCAGAAAAGTCTGGAGTTAATGAAATTCTTACAATGAAAAGTTATAATTCTTGTAATTCTTACCAAAAAAAAGCTATATAGGAGTATTCAGAGGTGCAGGGCATCTTTCTGTTTACTTGTAAGGAAGTTAACATCACCCCTGCCACCTGCAACATTTGATTTTCATTGTGATTGATGCGAGTTCTTCACAAACTACGAAGCTTGTAGATGTCCACCTTAAAGGTCAGAGCTCATTTTAAGGCTTACCTCACTTCCACGATTAATTAGGAGTGCAATTTTAAGATAAGATTGTCAGGGAAGTGATTCTCAAACTTTCATATGACTGAAGTTACACTTACTCACTGCAATGAATCTTCCATGTCAACCTGTGAGCGACCAAGTTATTTTTCTAAGTGGTATTAATACATGTCCATCAAATCACGTCCTTACAGACTTTGACAGCAAATGTGCAATAAAAGACCCCACGATTATCTGACAAGTTCATAGGTATCCAGGCTATGAACAGATTCCAACTCTTCCATTGCAACATTTCAGATCTAATACAATTAGGTAGAAGCACTGTGGTGACTTTTATGATAAAGATAGCATGTACACCAAAGATACATGGGAACATAATCTGTTGTGTGTGAAGACACAGTTTTCCCAAGCAATGTGTGCTGTAAAGACTGAATGCATCAGTGAATAGAGGCACTTCAATATTTTAAGCCTGGGACTGGGGAGCAGTGAGGAGTGAGCTAGTTCAGCAGGTGATCAGCTGAACACTCATAAGAGAGCAACAGAGAAAAGATTAATGTTCACACAAAGGCTGATACTGGCACAAGTGGGAGACATGAAGAATTTTCCCACACCTAGAGGAAAAGACCAAGATAATGGGAGCAAGAAGGAGCTGGCTTTTCACAGAAGCAGGCTGGAAATCATAGATGGAACAGGTAGTGATGGCCTTCATACTTATGGAGGTTGCCTAACATTTATCTAACTTTTCCTCACAGGAAAATCCAGTGTTTTTGTTGACAGAAGACCTTTAAACCATACTGGCACACACACTCGAAACCACCTTGTTCCTTTAATTTAAACCAAATTCATCTCAGATTCAAAAATTAATCACATTGTCATGTATCTCACTGTGTCTCATAAAATATCTTTTTTTCCCTTATCTCAGGCTACTTTCAAGTTTTCAAACACCTTTATTACTCTGAGCTCTCAACACTTAGTTTTCTTCTAGAGAACTATGCACACACGTGGATAGCTCAGCCTTCAGGTTCACAAAGCGCCTTAACATCAAGGTGTTTTAGTTAAGAGCACTTTCCAACTGGCTGTTGTATAGGTGTACTCTCCCCACAAGCACACCGTGACAGAGGAAGTAACACGCCCTTCATCTCTGCCTACATGGATGAACAGACAATAAGCAAAGGTACAAATTTCAGCAAATACAAAACAATCGGGTCTTTTGTAATGCTCAGGAAATTGTATGCCTTGGAAGTAAGGCAATTTGTCAGCAGGATACAAAGTAAAGATTCCTTACTAAGAAATAATCATAATGGGCAGTTAGGTCTGGTGGGTGTTGCTTTTTGTTTGTTTTTTTTTTTTTTGTTGGTTTGGTTTTGGGTTGGGATTTATTTTGTTGCTGTTGTTGTTTTTTGTTTAATTACTGTTCCTAGCCCAGGCACACAAACCATTTATTTAACTAAATAAAACAAAGGAGGCCTCCCTTCAGGGAGGAATTCATTCATTAGTGATCAAAGTGCCAAGAGCCAGGTTTAACCCCTTGGGAACACTTGACATTTTCAATAGTGGGCCTCAGGGGACCAAGTTCTCTTGGGTAAAAAAATGAAAAAAACCACAAACAAAACCCACAAAAAGCCAGAGTGAAAGAAAACTGGAGAAGCCACAAACCCATTTGTTTAACAAAACACAGCACTGCTCTCCATGGGCAAACACTGCTTCATAACCTATAAGGCACACAGGGAAAGCCTGGACGTCACATAATGGTCTTACAGCACTCCAGAAATAATTAAGAACCATATTCATGGGAAAAGTGGTCTCATTAAATTGTGCAATTTTCTCCTAGCTTCTCCCCCCTCTTTCCCTTTCCACCAGCAATGTTGGAGCAATGAAAATATCAGTTTGCTGTCTAGTGCTTGTATTCTCTTTAAAATGTCATTATTCAATTATCTGCCTATTCGCTGGCCCTAAGGTCCAGCAGAGCAGATATTGTGAGCCTTCATTTAATGTTTTTAAATGCACTTCAGCCCACTTGTGATACAATAAAACTTTATTGAATTCTGTTCCCACATCACACTTACCATCCCTCACTTTTATTGATATGTGAGCCCTTCTACTCTTCTGTCAGCAATAAAAGGAGTATTTCTAGCAAAAAAAAAAAAATGACCTTTCCTTCCATCAATACAGCAATTGGGAAATGTGATTTCAGGTTCCATGTTTAAAAAGAAAAAAACAAATCTTAGGAAAAGAAAAGATGAACCATGCTCAAGTGCTGTTTTCCTTCTCCTTGGCATTAAGGAAAGAAGGAGGAAAATCTCTGTAAGGAAAGAAGGAGGAAAATCTTTGTAACGTTTATTAGCCTGTTTACCCAGAAGAATGGAAAGGAAGGATGATTCATCCTTCCTCAGAAGCCACAAACATTTTTCCCTTGCAGGAAACAGCCCTTTGAATAGATCTCAGATTAAAAGCTGATGGAAGACTTGTCGCCTGGGTGCGAAGCAAGTTATCATCACAGTGAGATATATGCCATGCCTGAAGCACCCATCTCACTCTCTCCTGCTGCTGCCATCCTTTCCGTCAATGCAGCAATGGGCTTCTCCTCCTTGAGCCCCCACCTTTTTTCTACTTTGTCTTGCCCTATACTTTAAATTAAACTCTCTATTAAAAAACAGTGTTTCTGAAGGACACAATGCACAAGTTACTCCCTGAACTCTAAAACCTACAACCTAAGGGAATTGAGAGCTCAGGAAAAACTGCAGGTAAATTTGACTCAGCTAGCTAAATCCTCTTTCCAACACCACACTTGGATCCTCCTGAGCCTGAACAGCTGTCTCTAGGGAGAAATGAAAAGAAAAAGCACTCTAAAATACCTCTGTGGTTTAAACTCACACCTTTTTTTATAACCAAAATAAAATCTGAGTGCAGACAATCCCTAAATTTCAGTCAAAGCCAGTGGGAGTTTGTTGCTCATCTGTTGGAAAAATCTCCCCTGATTTTGGGTGTCACCCATGAAGGGCAGTGCTGCTGCCATGGCCCATAGAGGGCATGTGCTCAGGAGGGTGAAGGAGGCTCATCAGCTTTTAGTGGGTTGCTATTTCTCTTTATACACCTCATAAATACATGAAGGACTGCTAAAACAGGGACAGTTTGAGCTGTAAAGTGTTGTGTGCATACCAAAGCTGTATTTGTGTTGTGAAAACCCATATGTTAGTTCACATTTATCAGATTATCAATATAAAATCTTGTTGTTTACAATAATATTACAAAGGTGGATAATTACACTCCTAGATGCACTGGCACCATGACAACAGGACTGTACAAGCACCTTAGACAATACTGAAGTGTTCTGCAATGAGTGTTGACCTAGCTTCACAAAATGACCTCCATCACTGCTGTTCTCATTACCCTGTTCCTTTACTGCTCCATAAAGGAAGAAGGGAAGAGGGGAAGGATGCACTAGGAAACAACAACAGAATACTGGATCAAAAGGATACTTACAAAGTGGGGTTTGTCGTACTTACAGCACAACACAGCCTAAAATGCAGTTTCAGACATCTCTCTGCAACGTGGCATGTGTCCAGAGCTCTGGCAATGGCAAACTGTAGGTCTGCAGTAGTACATATTTAATATAAAACCATAGAAAAGCTTTCTTGGCCAGTAATGATGAAAAGAAAATACAGCTTAATAAAATGGGAGTAATAATTTCAGAAGAAAAGGGACAATATTTAAAGTAGGTGTCAGAGAAATAAACACCACGTACCAAGGCCTGCTTTGAGGAAGACAAAATTAATTTGGTGACTTTTCCTGATACCAGAAAAAACAGGACAACGGATGCCATCAAAGCCTGTCAAATTAGGCCCAGTACCTTTTCACCTGCTGAAATCACCTGCTTTTCACTTCCTTTTCATTGTCAGAGAGCAAAAAAAAAGTTCATAGGTCTTAAATAACTGTCCATTTTTGTAGACAGCATCTGCCATCACATAAACTGCCTAGAGGATAAAGAAAATGAGAAGAGGACCAGGCTATCTGAATAATCATTTGTGATCTTCCGCACATGTCCAGAGTAACTGTAGCCTCATGAAATTCCTTGTCAGGGGTATCTCTAGTGAACAGACAAAAAAGCAGTGTAAAAGGTGATATAAAGGACATTTTAAAATATATGAGCTACTGAAGTTAGGAGAGGTTTGGTTTTCCCCCTCCTGAGAGGAAAAGGGGATGCTTTCCTCTTGAAAATGGTATGAGTTAGTGGTGTAAGAGTTAATAAATGAATTTAATCACAAGAGGAGCAGGCTACCCAATGGAGTTTTAAATCTTCCATAATTTTTCTCCAAGGGAGTGTATACACTTGCACTGCACTGAGCAGAAGTGCCTAAGGTCAGTCATAACAACATCTGTTAAAGATGACTCCTAAATGCTGCTCTCTGGAGATACACACTCACTCCCTACTGCTGCTGAGCCAGCAACTGTCTCTCTCTGTCCATAAGGAATAATTTGAAACCGTAAGGAGTAACCCATCCAACCAGATGAAGCAAGCTGGAATTGCACACAAGTACAAGTGCCTGCTGAAATATTAATTCCTTTGTTATGCAACTGCTGTGTTTCTTCAGGAGACGGCCATATGGCAGACACCACCATTCACTAAGGGCTCAGTGCACACAGCCATTGAGGAAATGCCAGCAGCTAAGGAAGGTTTCCCCCAGCAGTGAGAAGTGCTAGTGAGCCATTAGAGCCCACTCCCCTCCTTCAGCAAAGCACCAGGTAAGGCAGCTTTGTGTGGGCAGCAGTGCTAAGAAAGGCAGACCTGAAAGGACTTACACTGAAGACATCAAGGGGGAAAGAGATTTCATACACCAGGCATAGCTTTGGTCCAACCATGCCCTTGCTGACCTCCTTTTCCAAAGCCGACAGGTTTCCCATTGCTTGGATGGCTTTTGTTTGTGGGACACTCCTGGGGAACACCTGCAAAGCTGAGCTGACCATTTTCAGTGGGAAGAAAAGGAGGTGGTAACAAAGCCAGGTAGAGACCGAGGTAGGAGAAAAATATAAAGGAGCCCTAGGTTTCCCACTCCACGTTTGCAGATGGAGGGACACAGTTTGCCCGAACACAACTAACTTTCCTGGTGCTACACTGAATAATAACATGCTTGTGCTTGACAAATATTTGACCCTAAATTTCCTAAGCAATGCAGATCAACAACCCCTGGAGATGGAATCCTACTTTACAAGGTGCTCACCCCTTGGTCCACTCCCCTCTCCCATCCCTCCACCCCCACCTCTATTCGCAGAGGCACTATATTTGATACATCAACAAATAGAAGAAATGGACATCAAAGCTACTAACTTAATTGCAAAAGCAATGTGGCTTGTTGTTGTTTTCCCCTTCACATTCAGATCATTAAAACATACCGAATCCCTACTGTTCATTTCGTACTGAGCAGCCCCTCACAAGAGTTATTTTACATCTTGTACACTGGACCGATTAACGCCTCAGGGCATAATATTCACATATTACCTTTCTCACAAGGCACCACTATTCCTCTTTATTTTATATGCAACAAAAGCTATGGAAGGGTACTAGGTAATGATTATTGCTTTACCAGCCCAGTCTCAGGAGGGAACAGCATGTCTCATACACATTAAAAATCACAAGGAAATACAACCTGCTGTGATGAGTAGAAACTGATCTCCCTTCACATTCCCCAGAAGCAGTCTTGCTTATAAAATGAAAGACCTAATTTAGAGTGGAATACCTCCACACAGGTAATTGGGCATGAGCTCAGTAGGGTAGACACTGAGCCCCTGATGTCACTTTTTCCATGGTCATGATGTCACTGATGTCACTCTTTCATAGCAGCCACCCCATAAAAAAATGTTCTATCACTGCATTTAGAACCACCACATTTTTTGTTCAGAAAATTAAAATATGGACACACCGAGCTCCCCACCAGCAGAGAGAAAGAGTCCCTCAGTAGAGAAGGTCCTCCTTGTTCAGAGAGGTAGTCTTAGCTGCACCTATCACCATGCAGTTCCACAAGCGCAAAACCCCGCACAGCCTTTCCACACTGCAGCAGCACGCAGGCAGCCACCTTCTGCATGAGGGATGGGGACCACCCAGGGGGTTCTCAGTTGTCACTTCCCCTCTAGAAAGCATGATTGTCATTTCTCAGCCACATCTGCTCTCCTGCAGCTCATGCTTGAGGCAATGAAGAAGACGGTCTTAGTCCTTGAGCCAAATCTTGTGTTTCAGCAAATTGAAGTCTCCTGCTGCTCTCTCAATACAACTCTGTGGCTCAAACGTGTCCTTTCCTATACCTGCTTTATTATTTCAGAGGTGTGCTATGAGCTTTGGCCTACCTATACATACTGTTATTCACCGCTCAGCCCTTCACAGCTGCTAAATAAAAAGTGCACTCTTAGTATTACTGTTGTTATTTCTTTTTCGAGGTATGCCATTTTTGACAGTGGGACCATAACTGCATGTAACAAATTCAGTTTCTATAGAAAGCAAATTCTGAGGTACACTTGACTTTTTGTAGCTCTGACATTTCCTGTTCAGTGCATATTGCTGTAATCCCACATGACTGTCTGTCTACCCTCAAAAATTCAGGCTAAATGACTTGCCTGTAATTTGCCTTCATAACTTTAGTAGCTTATAAATTAGTATTTTCTATCAGCAAACATCAGGTTTCCCAAAACACTAGCTTTCTACCTCCTCAGAGGTATTTAAGGCACTTATTAAATGTCACCAATTGCATGGATATTGGTCAGTCAAAGCAAGTAAAGCTATGTGAGTGCAAACATAAAACTCTGTAAAGAAAAGCTATAAGCTAGCAAAAGTGCTTCATTGTTCTGGTCTGCTTTCACTAATGGGGCTTACCAAGTATTCTCCAAAAGGCAGTATGTTACTGTTAAACTGTGTAACAAGGAAAACATGGAACACTATGAGGATATTTTTAACCTAAGCACAAACCTTGCATAGAGAACAATTTTTCGGTTTCATACAATGCATGTGGATTGTCAATGAGCATTTACTTGCCCTCGGGCAACAAGAGACAAGCTCAAGGCTGGCCCAGTCTCCACAATAAATCAGATCTCTATTAAAGAAACAAATGCAAATGTATCAAGATACATACTGTAAGGAACACATTCGTACTGCACTTCCAGGTACTTGTATGTCCCAGGGCAAGGATCTGGAAACACATCAGGGCCAGCGACAACTGCACATTGGGTCCGATTACTGCATCTGAAAAGCAAGACAAAAAGAGGGTCAGAAAACAATCCAGACAGAAGGACAGGTCAAGAGGTTGAGAAGCCCCTCCAGCATCAACAGGATTGAAGATAAAGAAGCCAGGACTTTAGCATCAGCTGGGGAAGCTCAGCAAAAGCGATAGCAAATACCAATGTGTTCATCAGCTCCTTGCCAGAAGAGAAGATGCATAGTGGCACAACCCCTTCCCCTCCAAACAGTCCTTATACACCAGAAGTTTATTTCCAAACTGAGAGGAATGTTTTAAAAGAAAAAAGAAAAAAGAAAAAAAACAACCATCCAACCAACCAAAAAAAGCCCAAAAACACAAAAAACCCAAAAACCCCATTATTACAGGTATGTGGCTCTCTAAAACTTTTGAAACACTAACTTCATAAAAGTGACCTCAACTAACCATAAATAACAGCATCCCCACGAAACAAAATGCAAAGCCTAAATGAATTACATTTATGGCAAAAATAATTATTGTATATTTCATAGCAAGTATAACAAATACATGTTATAAAATATTTCTAAAGGTGTTCACACAAAAAAGTCATCTTGAATAATGTTGTTTAATGCAAAGCAAAGATTAGAAACAGCTACACTTAAATAGGAAAAAAAAAAAAACCCAGCCAAAACCAAATAAGCTGTCTAAACTCCAAAATAGTAGTTTTACATACACAGCCAACACACATTACTTATAAATGTCTAAGTCTTATTCCATCATTCTGCCCAGTGCAGATGCTTCTCCTGAGATAATGTATTTTTTCCAATAGGCAACACTGTTTTCTCTGAAGGTCTTGCCATGCAATGCACACAGAAGGAAGTTATTCTGCCCACTCAATGAGTATCTTTTAGTTTAATAGCACACACACTGAGGTTGGACCCTGCAAGGTGCTTTCTGTGTCGCACATGTGACTCACATCCATGGGTGATTGATCTGCTTGTACATGGAAACCCACATTTGTCTTGATTTCATGTTACAAGCACCTCTCTATAAAAAGTTTGTGTATTTTGGGAATGCAAAAGCACTTAGTAAACTGAAGTTCTATGGGGAGAAATTTTTTGTGTGTTTGTTGGAGCTGAGGGTGGGCTGGGAGAGTGGACAGGGGGGAGAAGAGAAAATGTCTTTGAATCGTATGCTTTTGCATGCCAGGAAAGGCTAGACCATTAAGGGCTAGACAACTAAACTAACTTTCCCTCAGATGCTTCCTCCTGTAACCCTAACCCTCCTCTTCTTCTGGAAAAAATTGTGACAGCCAGTGCAGAACTCACTTAGGTTTGCAGTGGAAATGTTTTATGCTTACCTGAGGCTACAGTCTGTCAGCATTAATGCGGATTTTATTTGAGCCCATAAATTAAAATTGATTCATTAGTGACTGCCTTAAGCTTCATAATTTCTTTAATTTTATGGGAAGATTAATAAGAGCTGATAACACTTACTCATCAGGCTGTTTTGCTGGATAACAGATAATCCAGAGGGCTGGTACATTCTCATATTTTCTAGTCAAAAATGACAGCTATCATAAGTGACTAGTTTTATAATATACACAGAAAAACAATTTCATTAACAAAAAGGATAACTTTTGGGCTCACCCTTGCTACCTACAGACAGGTGGCTTGGCTGGGATATCACAGGTAGCTTCGACTTTGCAAGTGGGCAGTCTTCCAGGAGAGGCTTTGAACATCATCCAAAACTTTACTTTCAACAAAAATCCTTTACTGGGCTCAATGTGCCTTTCAAAAAGCAACTGCACTGGCCTAATCAGTTGTAGGGACAGCACTGGCTGGCTTGTAAGAGATAGCTCTGGCCACATTACATAGAATAAGAGCAACAAATCAAAGAGACACTTTAAAATTATGAGTCTGCATCCAAAATTACGAGGAACTGGAAGTGAGGGGAGAAACAGACACATTTAGGGATCATCTGCATGTGTTTTCAATCTCCTCTTTTTCACATTCATTTCATATGGGCAGCAAAACTGTTTCTGGCACTTGTCATTTTGAGCTTCCTTTTACTATGCCAGGTTGAAACATGCAGGATCCAGCACACTTAAGGGAATTTGGACTAAAAATCTTAGAAAAAACCCTATACCTGTTCAACCAATTGTTACTGTCAGACGTGAAGCTATAAAAAATTT
Source organism: Melopsittacus undulatus (assembly GCF_012275295.1). Lineage (NCBI taxonomy): Eukaryota > Metazoa > Chordata > Aves > Psittaciformes > Psittaculidae > Melopsittacus > Melopsittacus undulatus. The sequence continues at coordinate 57,682,863 of NC_047533.1, forward strand.
AAGGGGAGAACATGATTAAAAAATCCAAGTTATTAAAGCTGTTTACTGCGCTTTTGCTCATACTTCTTTTCCCCACTTTCACAACAGCTTCTTGATCCTTTCTGTTGTCATATTAATTTCTAGACAGATTAAAGGCCCAGGTGACATGAAATCACTCAGAAGAAGAGATATGTAAAAGAAGATGCATTTGCAGCCTTGAAAAAGGAAGGAAAAAAGACAACATGTAATTGTACCTTACTGCATTCCAGAAAACCAGCCCACGAGCTCTTCTTTGTAAATAATGGGTTTAAACATTAAATCTTGGGATTTCTTGGTGCCTGGGTCTTAGTGATACTTGCACCAAACCTTTTTTTTTCTTTTTTTTTTTTTTAGAGGGGGATGTGGGGTATTTTGTTTTTTTGTAGGTTTTTTTTTGAGGGAGCAGGGTTGTTTTGTGTGATTGCTTCCCTTTTCCTTTTCCTCTTGTTTCTTGAAGGAAGACTTTTACTAACTACTGAGAGTTACAATCCACAGTGAGAAACAGCACTACATTGACTCAAGTATAAATCTGTCTCTTCTATAGGAAAGTTGCAGAAGCACTACTAAGGGCCCTTAACTTTACACTAGAAACACAGCCCTGCATCTTACTAGATTCCACTCCAGCAGGGGAGGAAATGTTTGCATCACTGGCTCTAGCAAAACTGTACTCAAAAAAAAACGATACTCACCATTTTTACATCCATCTATACCTGTTATTATTGCCTTTTGTCGAGTGTTTCTTATTTCAGGCACTGATTAATAACAAAACTACTTCTCTTTTCCCTGTTTTGCTCTCATGCTGCAACCTTCCAAAGATACCAGTGGCCTCTCAGGGTACTTTCTCATTTGCCATATGTTCCAACACGAAGAAAATAAGAGAACTGTGGGAGAAATCTGTGAATCTGTGGGACCTGCTAGACAATTTTATGCCTATTAAAGAAGCATCTTCCATTTTATTGAGTTTGTACAACATTTTAAGCTTATTCTTGGAGACACAGAGGAATTAAAGGAGCCTCTCAAGTAGTTTTAGTTCCCCTTATTCTTATTTATCATGAAATCTCATGAGGAATTTATAACAATCCTGTTGTTTGGGCTTGATTTTATTTATTTTCAACTTTGAAGTATTTATTTGTATCTGCAATAATTCATATCTCTCCATTGCTTCCTAAAGGGCAAGGTGGCATGTGAAGATAAAACCTGGCTCTCAGAGAATCTGCACACCCCAAGCTACTTCCCTAATTGCTCCTGGGATTTGTGGACACTGCCTGGACCAAGAGTGTCCACACATCCCATCAGAAACAATCTGTTATGCTGCCACAGCATTCAGTCTAATAAAGCAAAAAGACTACTGCATTTCCCATTTCCTAAGACTTGGAAAATATGACTTGCCAGTACCCAGGTTCCTCTGTAAACACTTGTACTGGTACAAAGTGTGCTCAGTTAGAAAGCTTGTATCTCACATTCACTTTGCAAAGGTACAGATGCCTATCAGGGCTAACAAAGAGATCAGAAACCAAAACATAACCCAAGATCTGCATTACCACCACAACTGGAGACACTGACAGCAACATGCATTCCTGTATGTTCAGGAAAAGAGAACACCCCAAACCCTGCTAAAAAGCAGTCTGAGGTACTGAACAGCCTTTAAGCACACAACATCTCATAAATATAAGTTCTCATTAGTCACATACATGTTTTGGAAAGAATTACCTCCTGGCAAAAGCACAAATTGTCCCAGTCAGAAGAAAAAAAAAAAAGGAGAAAGGAGGGGGAAGAAAAAAAAAGGGGGGGTTCTTTATGCTTTCTTTGCAGCTACATTTATTCCCACTTATTAAGGTACCTGTTTTTTCATTGAGGTGTAGAAAAATATTTAGCCTAGAAGATGGGTGTCAATCCAGTGTAGCACAGGCACTGCAACAGCAAACATGGATTGTTTCTGCAGAACTTATCCCAGTTCCAGTGGAAAATGACTTCTAAGAGTTTTAATGTGAAACACTAGTAATAATTCATGTGGCGTTTGTTTTGCATTTATACCAGTGGGGCTGAAGGAAGCATTTGAGTTCCGAATAAGCTGCAGGGCTCAATTCTGCTTGCAAATCTCAGTTCGGACTTGAAAAAAACCACCCAACAAAACAAAAAGAAACCCAAATCAACCACAAAAAAAAACACAAAACCCAAAGCAAACAACAAAACAACAACAACCCAAAACTTCATTTCCCTTCAGCAAACTTCCATTCCTTCACCCAAACAACATTTTTATGATTTTTAAGTGACAAGGTCATCTTGTGATGGTGAATCAGAGATACTTGAAGACATAAACAACTGCTTATTCCTGCTCTGATATCTGTGGGTTTTTCTGAGTGCTGACATTGTTGATATATTTAACAAAAGAGAAAGAAAGGCAAAAATAATAATTTGGCAAGTGATGTTTATTTTAGGTCTTTCCAGGAACTTTGATAGCACAGACATCAACAGCATCAGGCTAGACATGTCTGGGGCAATATGTTTGCCAGGACAAAAATGCAAAGGCAGCACACAATAAGATATCAATTCCAAAAAAAGCCTTTCACAGCATTAATAATCACAGATGCAATGCCAGTAAGCACCCTCCAGCTCCCCATCCAGGTGGGACAAGAGAAATGGGTGCCAAAATCGATTATAGGAGTAGGTGCTCTTTGTGCTACAGACACCAGAAAAGCAACCAGAAATCCATGCACAGGTCCACAAGAATCCTAGAGTCTCAAACATCCATTTCATCCCCAATACACCCTCTTTCTCCTGATCTTTATCCTGTAGAGACAAGCCCTTCTGAGGTGGAGTGGTACTTTCTGTGACACCATGGATGGAAACTCCTTCAAACAGGGTGTACTGGAAATTGCTATAAATGGGGAAGCCACTATAAATGGGGAAGCCACCTGCTCCCCTTGAATTGGCAATCAGACCATGAGCTTGAACTTGTGCAGAAAGCACTGAGCTGCCATATCCATCCCTCACTACTGCTAAAAAGCCCTGCTTGTAGCTGGTGCTACCCTCCACCTACAGCAGCTTATAACAAGAGATTCTTAATGAATAATTCCTAATGCCAACTAAACCAGCTCACCCATATTTATGGGCATCAGCAGCCAAAAAACAAAGATACTCCTTTCCTCTCCCTTCAACTGAAATACCTACTTTACACAGACTATTTTTCTTTTATGCAAAGAAAAGGCAGCTATCATGTGCCTAGGCATGTTAAGCTAGCCAAGACATCAATATCTAAGCCTCTTTCTCAAGGTCTATTATACTTTTCTAATGATTTTACAGTAAGAGACAGACTTAATTCATTATCCTTCATGGCAACGCTGCAAGACATCCTTTTCCTTCTCTGGAACACAAAAATCTCTTCTCTGAATGACTGCTTTAAGAAAGAGGCTGTCACAGCAAATAAGTCAGCCAGGAGTACGTTCTCCCCTGTCAATATGTGATATTTACAAATCAACCCTTTAGGAAGGGCCAAGAGGAAAAATAAAATAAAATTAATGCCCCGAAGAAAATAAACAGGAAGCAAAGAGAAATTTCATTCATGAGCACAGTTAATGTGATGGGTTGCAAATAAGGGGAGCAAGAAGGAAAAAAAAAAGAAGCAAGCAGAGAAGAGAAGCAGTGGAGAGTGGAGAGAACAAAACTGCAAGCCCTGAGAAAAGCCTTAGGTTCACCATATTTGCTTTCAATAATGTACTGAACAGAAGCAAATCTAAATCCTCTACCTGTTTAGCTTCCAGAAATGAAGATTTCCTCAACAGAATCTTTTTCTGCCTCTGCAAAACCTTAAAAGCAAAGGATCTAATGACAGGGAGATGAAAATCCAGTTTCTCTAACATTCTCTTCATTATGAATGGGCCTTTTTATTGATCTTTCAGAGCATGGAGAAGCTGGCTTTCCAACCTCTGCCACAATATAATTATCTGTAGTGTTTAATGCTAGCACAGACAAGTCCCACTACACACTGCATTTTGTTGTTTTATTGACGGGTTTTAATTATCAATCCAGGTGCTAGAGCTGTCAGGCTGCTTCTTGTGTGATCAAACTAATACAAGGAGAGGCAGAGCATTCTAATTGTAGTTTCAACAAGTGCCTTTGTGGAGATATGCCAATGAGACACATATAAACTGCTATGGTTCTTCTAATATCTTACGATGTTTGACGGGAAAAAAGTCCTCTTTCTATAGTCTCAAACCAACTCGCTCCTCCAATTATTACTTTATATTGAGCAAAGCAAAACTGAAGAAAAACAAACCACCAAAACCACACTAAAACCCCAGCCAGCAAAACAGCAGGAAAATCCTGCAGAGTCAAACCAAATCTGAGCTTTAAAGGCCACCGAGGGGACTACCTTGATATATTATGGAAAGCCTGGGAGCAAGATGGAAAACAGGCTCTGGAAATAATTTAAATACTAGTTTTACATATGAAAGAAGAAAAAAAGAAAAAGTAATTACATTGTTTCAACACATTGATAAGGCCCTTAAAATTTAACAAGAAGCATTTAACAGCCAATTTGCAAGATTTAAGATTAGGGGGGCCCAGATGTGTAGGATGTCTGAGAAGCAGGTTATATCTTCATATGCCCACCTTGCACTTCAGGGAGCGCCAGGGAGAAAGGCATCCTTGCAGATAGAAATAAGGAATTCAAACTTAAAAAGAAACAAACAAACACGCAAAACCCAAACATATTTAATGACACCTTGGGCTGCATGTGGTGCATCTCCTTCACTGTCAGGGACTCCCGTTGCTCAGGAATCTGAGGTCTGGGGCAGAATCTGCCAGTTGGGCTTGTCATCATCCTCCAAAGGAATGTATCCCCCCCAAGCAGTGAAACCTCTTTTCTCTGTGCTTTGTTATGTACTGCCTTACTTTTTATAATTTCCTTGGATTTCTTTCTGTCCTATCTATTTGTGATTAACACAATGAGGACGGGAGATGAAATCCCCAAAGGCAATGAATGGGTACCCCAACTGGAGTACCTGTCAAAGCGCCTTATGCTAATGTGCCTGGCTACATCATCCTTGTGGCAGCAGGGAACCCAAACACAAGCTTGGTGAAAGAAACACTCGTTGTTAGCACAAGAACAGTACAATGATGGTCTGTCCAAGAATTTTAATATATTTGGACAAAAAGGTTTGAGTCAGCATGGAAAGCAAATGTGTAGTGAGCATATATCTAAGCAGTCAGTGTTGCTCCTGCTGTAAGACAAAAGCAAGGCCAGTTTTGCAATGTAGCCTAACGTCTTTTATTGGATGCTGGTCTGTAGGGCTGAAAACCAAACCAGGCAAGCCTTAAGGCTGTAAAGCTCATCTTTTAAAGATCTACAGAACCACCCTTTTACAGGTACTCTACTTCTTCCAACTCCATAAACTTCTGTAGCACCCTAATAAAAATCCACTTTAAAAAACACTGACAGGATATCTGGAGAGGAGAGTAAACACCTAAAGCAAACCAACCAATAAAAGACTTGTCAGTTTAGCCAGAGTTAGCACTAGTTAAAATAACAGCGAGCAGAAAACAATCTGGGTTTTAATTTGGGTTAGAAGGTCAAATTAAAGCCTAGAGGAGGTCTGGGCTGAATTTCAGCTGGCGCTCCACATTACTTTGTCTTCATTGACATTTTAACAAGTCAAGGCAAGTTAAAGCCCATTTTTCATTCTTTAGTGCAGCTACCCTAAGCTGGGATAGCCACAGCGAGTGGCAAAGCATTATTTTCCCTACAATACCTCTGACGAATGTTCAAGACCCTTGGTTTACCATCACCTACCCATCCACCAACTCCACAACACTTGGAGCCCATGCTGTGGCAGACATCAAGGCTCTGCAGCCCTGTAGCACTGTGAGGTACAAAACTGCTTCTCAGCGCTGGCTGAGCAAAAACCAAATCTGAACGTGAACATTTAGAAACATTTAAAATGCATTAACTAAAAAGAATAAAAAAGTTCTTATGTCCTGTTGTTCAAGGAAAATCCCGTATTACTTCCACTCCATCCCCGTACCACATTTTCTTAAAGTAGAAAGAATTATGCTGCCCGTAAGACCCACAATGCTGCCATTTACTGTCACCACTCAATACCCTGAGCCTCTGACTGATTCCTGAAAAAGGAAAAACTGACATCAGAGAATATTGTCTTTAAAAGGGTAAAGTAATCTGTATTCATGGGCTAGTAGGTTTAATATATTAGCTTTTCACCTCTGTGACTAAGGTTAAAGAAAGGTTTTGGGCCAAAATAATTTGTACTGCACTCCATCTCAAATTTGATGTAATAATTGAATGACTGAATGAAACAAAAGTGAATGTATCCAAACACCATGGGAGGTTAAAGCCAGGGAACTTCCTGATGAACTCAGGAGTGAACCAAAGGCATCCATGCAGCACTACTAAAACCCAGAGCAACCTCTCTCTTCATCACTCTTGCCAATGGCATGATACTGAGGTGATTTTTAGTAAAGGTCCATAGAGTTTAGTTAAGGAAGCAATTACCCCTCAGCCTCCTAGTGTGGGGGGGTAGCTTCCCAATTAAGTGAGACATAGGATCAACATGTGACAAGTTATGCCTTTAGCATCATGGCTAAAGCAGTTTAGATAAAAGGATAATATTAGAGAGTAAAACAAACAGCACGCCAGAGTAGCATCTGATAATGATGCCTGACTTTACATGGCACCTTTGCGAAAAGGAGTCCTGGTCCCTGTCCGTGTCTCAGGCATTAAAACAGTACATATAATAATCAGAAACAAACCAAACTTTCCCAAAAAAGTATTCCTGAAATGAACTAAACATGGTTTTGATATTCAGAAGGTATTTTATTTATTTTATTCCAACATAGCCAACTCTGCTTCTTTGATCTTCATCCCAAAATTTGAATAAAGGCAGCCTGCACTTTGATTCTAAGCTCAAGAGAAAGCAGTGTCACAAACCCTTCACACACATCTCAGCCCAGCACTGCCCAGCCAAAGCATATTTGGAAGCAAATGATAATGAAAAAAAACATAAACCAAACAAAACTAAAGCTTTTTTTTTTTTTAAAAAAAAAAAACAACTTATTTTTAGACATATTATGTGAAATTTCCATTATTAATTTCCTCAAAATGTCTAACCCTAGCGCTGAACTTTCTTGGCTGCATACAGCAACATGGGATGGGTTGGAGGGATGCATTTTTGAGAACATCTGTCCAGCAGCTCCAGTAAGGCCTGCTCACACTCTGCTCAACACTTAGCTGAGGGAAGTCAGGGATCAAACATCCCTTCCCTCTCACCACCCCATTCCCTCCTCACTTCCGGTGCAGTTTTCAACGTACCTATGTATATATCAATCTCAGTTTTCAGCTATGTATGTCTACTAAGTCTTTTCCTGCCTCACCCTTATCTGGTCACCGTACTGAAAGGGACACTACTTGTTCATTACATACCTTATCTGCCTTTAGAATATATGGTTAAAATATATATAGTTTTGGCCAAAATTACTATCCTGAGAAAAATTCTGATAGGAAAGCAGCCTTTGAACATCTGTGGGACAACAACTGATAGGAACAGAGCAACCAGGCTTCTGCAAATCCTAGTCATCTTTGTGAAGATGTGGAAAACACTTTTGTTAGCGGATGATTGCCTATTTCATACTACAGAGCCTGCCTCCACTCACAGAATTATGTTTGCTGTATACAAGAAAGCTTCCTATGATGATGCTAAGCTCAAAGGCCAAGTTTTCCAGAAAGGCTCTGCCTTCTAAAAGAGCTGAATTTTTCTGAAGAGTTCGGTTCTTCTTGGAGGAACTACAAAAAGGGCCAGCTGTTTCAGCATGGCTTGCTATTCCTCTGTTCTCATGGACAGCAGTGAAGCTGCTGGCTATTAAGCATTTTCAGGCAGCAGGCTGTATTACAGTGCCTAACCACTTTGGTAATCCAACCCAGATAGCTCTGCAGGAAAAAAAAACAAAAAAACAACATGCCTGCACAGGAGCCTTAGGCAAGGCAAAAACTGGGAAATCCACATTCCAGAGCATGGAGCATGTCTCCGGCAAATCAACTTTAAATATGTGACTGATGCTGCTCAGACATACCAGCTGAAGTCCAGGGAGATGGATGAAAGGGTAAAGATGCAGGATAAATTCATCAGATGTCTCCATAAATCATTTCTATAGTTCACATTTGTTCTCTGTCTTTCATTACTTACATTTCTAAAGCCACTGGGTGCCCTAGTGCAGTGGATCTAATAAAAAGGAAGATAAATTTTAACATTCATTTTGAAACATCTTAAAATGATCTAGTTTTCTTCTGAATGTTAATGGCAAGCATTAACAGAAACACACTGTCTCAAAACAATTCACTGGGCTGGAAGCGAAATCAGAGTTCCTCTGTAGCCTGGAAATTCATAGTCCTGGTGCACCCCACACCCAGCTGGTATAAAAGATCTTATTTCTGGCCCTCATGTTTTGGCAGCCCTAACTTTGTCACCAAATCCAGCCAGCGCTTTGTGCAGACCCTCTGACTCAGGAGCAAAATTCCATACTTGAGAAGAGGAGGAAATATTTTTGGAGATTGACAGTTTGGAAAAGAATGTGAGCTGTGCAACAGCTGTTTGGAGACGTGGGATGCCAGAGGGGTCCCAGCAGAGCATACAGTATTACACACATGCACACGCACAGAAAATCATTAAAGTTTCTGTCTCTAAAGTTTCACATTTAATGAAAGAAAGCGAGGGAGCTATCTGGAGAATTCTTGGGTTATATTAACAGCTAATGATACTCCCTTTGCCAAGAGCACAGCCCTGGGAAGCTCACCGACAGCCATAGGGGGAACTGCGAAAGTCAGTGGGTCCAGGCAGCATGGTGAGAGAAGTGGGGAGGAATGTCCTTCTCTTTCTCCCTGCCATGTCCCTAGGGGGGCTGGGAAATGAGCAGGGAGCCTGCTGTTGCATGGCTGGAGTGAACATGACAGAAGCAAGGACCTTTATAGCAGAGTTTAATCCATCGCAGGTTAAACAAAACAAATGACCGCACAAGTGAGCAATTAAAGAGCATTCTATGGCCAGCAGTCAGAGACCCTCACCATTGATTAATTAGGTTCAAAGGGCCAAGACTAACCTCAGAGTCCCCTGAGAAAGAGACCACTTAGCCCCATTAAAAAAAAAAAAAAAAAAAAATCAGCATTCTTATTTAACACTTGAGCATTAAACAGCTGCTAAAGCAATGAAACAATTACTTGGGAGTGACCTACATTCAGCTGTATTGCTTTATTACATTCAGGAGAAACTTAATTAAGCTTCTGTTACTTAATAAAAGCAAACAAAGTCCTCCATTTTATGACAAGGAACTGCACTGCTACAACCATGTGAAGCTTTTGCATTGGGCAATGGGGTTTTCCAAGAGAACCTGTTTCCCACTATCACATTTCTCCTCTATTGCATTTGAGGGATAAGAAGATACAGGATATTTCTATGCACCAATGCTCCTCGAGGCAGGCTAGCTTGCTCTGCTACCCGACAGCAGTGGAGAGAACTATATGTGACCTGTGATGAGATCTACTGTACCTGTGCAATATAGCCTACTCCCAACCATATCACGAGCTAGCTTATGAGTACTTCAGCTTTGCCAGGAGGAAGGCATCACCTATTCTTTTTACTGCAAGAAGCAAAAAAGCAACCTGTTCCTGGGGATAAAACCAAACCAAACCAAAACACCACAAACACACTGCTGACTGTATAGTAATTCTTTCTTACGGGTCTGATTCATCCCCTGGAGAATTCAATGGGTGAAGAGTTATCTACAGGCCCCACTGACCATTAACAGGGTCTGAGCTAGGTAGTGGGAGTGTACAATTGAGGATACACCTGTCAAGAAAATGCACAAAAAGTTTTGCCCATTCATTGAACCAAAGAGATTTCCAAAATGTTTCACCCAAAGTCTCCCTTGAATCTGAAGATTTTTGAAAACTGTTAATAAAAAGGACCACCCCATACACGGGACTGTCACTCAGCTACACTAATTAGAATAATAGAATCATAGAATAGTTAGGGTTGGAAAGGACCTTAAGATCATCTAGTTCCAACCCCCCTGCCATGGGCAGGGACACCTCACACTAAACCATATCACCCAAGGCTTCATCCAACCTGGTCTTGAACACTGCCAGGGATGGAGCATTCAATACCTCCCTGGGCAACCCATTCCAGTGCCTCACCGCCCTCTCAGTAAAGAATTTCTTCCTTATATCTAATCTAAACCTCTGCTGTTTAAGTTTTAACCCATTACCACCTTGTCCTATCACTACAGTCACTAATGAATAGTCCCTCCCCAGCATCCCTGTAGGCCCCCTTCAGATACTGGAAGGCTGCTCTGAGGTCTCCATGCAGCCTCCTCTTCTCCAGGCTGAACAGCACCAACTTTCTCAGCCTGTCTTCATATGGGAGGTGCTCCAGTTCCCTGATCGTCCTCATGGCCCTCCTCTGGACTTGTTCTAACAGTTCCATGTCCTTTTTATGTCGAGGACACCAGAACTGCACACAATACTCCAAGTGAGGTCTCACAATTCATTGTGAGTGCACCCAACTTCTCTACAGGATTATCAACCACACATTATATCCTCACCACCCTCCTTCCTAAAATGCTTGTCTTGCCCACCTCTTCTCCTGCCTTCATACAAACAGCTCCTCTGCTCTGACGTATCAAAAGATCCAGTTTTGGGAAAAAAATCTGTCTTCAGCCTTGTACAAGTAATGAAAGCAAACACTCACAGCTGGATGGAAACACTCATCGGCTGCCCAGAACCTCTGGACTTTAACTGAAGTGACTGTGGATGCTCAAACCCTGGAAGCTCTGATGAGATCATGGGAAAAATTTTTTTCCATGAGGGAGAGAAACCCCAAAAGTGTCCCTTGCTGAGCAGAGGCAGTGGCCAAGCAACTCTTTAGCACTGACATCACTGCCAGAGCATGACTTCTGAATGCGGCCTGGCTCCTGCTGTATTTTCCCAGCTAAGCCAACTGGCTTTTGGTCCTACAGTACTCTGTGCTGGATGCACAACTCAGCAACTCACAGAAATTAACTGTTGATAACCCTGTGACACCCCTCAGGCTTAAAAGTCACAAGAAGATCTGATGACCTGCACCCTACCAGTACTATTAATGATAAGCATACTGGTCTGATGATGCCTTGTTCCTTGCACCTACTTCCTTCCTTCTCTCTGCAGTAGTTCAGCACTATAGATTTTGTTCAGGATCTGAAAGAGATTAATTTAATTGTATGGGTGGCTGTATGCCTTATTTCACACCTTATGACAGAATGCCCTTATGATGGTGAAGTTCAATTTCTTCTCTTTGCAATGGGCTACACTTTTTCTGAGCAACTGGGGAAGCATTTTGGTAGCATATGAAAATAGCATTCTAGTTTTCTACTGTACGTTGGACTGCTAGAATAAAATATTAGGCAGGCTCTGCTGTTATCTGGCTTGGTGAATAATTGATCAATTAATGTACAGGCAACAGCAGCAACAATAAAAAAAAACCCAAACCAACACATTCAGTTCCATGTAATGCCATTAAAACTGTGGTGACTTCAAAACCTGCAATACTCTGGTAACCCATTTTGCAGTCTGGCTATACTAGGGAGCAGTGGTGAACGGTATTTCAGGTGCTGGAGAGTAAGCAGCCAGGGGTGAGGACATCTCAGCTGAGCTTCAGAGTTAAAGAGACTCTTCACCTACCCACTACTGCTAACACTGAAGCAAAAATAATACGTGGCTAAGAGAATTTTATTTTCTTTGTATGTAAACAAGCTTATTAAGTCACAGGTGGCATCCAAATTCTTCCTCCTTTTTCTCAGTGCACCTATGGAAAGTTGCATCTTCTTCAAACATTGAGATGATGTTTTTTCTTTACTTTGTGCCTTTAACACCATTCATTGTACTCCAGCCTTTTTGACGTGTGTATAAATAGCCAGTGCCTCTCAGTGTACCAAATTAGCCAGTACAGGCATATGGACAGCACTGAGAAACAGCTTACTGCAAACAGATTGACAGGCAAACCACCCTAAAATATTGACCAACTAGGACATTCCCTCTGTCCCAATCAGCTTCATTCTACCTGTCACTCCCTGCAACCATGTGGCCTGGGAAAGAGACACCTGAGTTTTCCAGCTAACAGGCACCAACCTGCTAGTGCCAGAGCTTGGGCTTGATCCTGAAGCCTCTGCCTTTACAAATACTCTGACAACTCCTTCAAAAAGCCAGTGAGCCTCATCTCACTTACTCCAACATGACTGAGTAAATAAATAATGCTATTTATGCACTGCATACCATTTGTCAACCCATTTGTCATATCCAATCTTTCATTGCTCATGCAGTAAAACTATGTGGGATTTTATTCCAACCTCCCTTGCAGGTGTGATGAATGTTTTATTTATACAGCAGCATTTCATCTCGCAGAACTGTTACTATGCATACACAGGCCTTTAAGTCCCTGTGTGGTGTAAGAAGAAAGTGTAAAGAGAAATGAAAACTAGAGGCAGCACTGTAATTAAAGCCAAGGTGGGAATCACGGATGGCTCAGCTAAAATTGGGAAATACATACCACTTCAGAAAAGGCATTCACTCCCCAACATTAGGCAAGATAAAAAAAACAGACCCATTCTCAAATACCTTTGTAAAGGTCAGCGTGACACTGTTGATCTCTCCTCAGCTTATCAGAGCACCCATGACATCAGCAACTGCTCTACCTAGAAAGCACATTATTTCAAGGCAAATCATCCCCCATTGACTTCCCCTGATCAAAATGTTGGTCAAGGACTGAAACGCCTGGAAGCAGATGTTGCTACAAATAACTACAGCTGAGCAAGCCATGAATAAATTCCCTTGGCCAGTGTCTTCTAGTGGCCAGAAGAGAAGACAGGGAGCAGCAAAGAGGCCTCTGCTGTGATTTCTGCTGTAAGGCAAAGTGACCTTGAGAGAAGCATCTCTGCTCTTTTGCAATGACCTCTCTGAAAAGTCATTTGAGAACCACAGATTAAAAAAAAAACCCTACTTTTGCTACTATTCACTGATGTGTGAAATCTGCTACCCAAATCTGGAGACCTACAGGATTTCCTCTGGACGTAAAGCACCATTACAACAAAAGGCATCAGAACCTGGCCTCTGGTTTCTACTTTGCTTCACAGTCACCACAGTAATGTATTAGTTTTACTCACCCATCCCACAGAGCATACCAAATGTTTCCCTGGTTTACAGGAGCTTCACAACCATTTGACTCAAGACAGTTTGCAATAAAAAGAGCCCCAAACCAATCCTCCTGTTTCCTGGAAGAAACAGTTTTTACCACGATGGCAAAATCTCATCGGCTGCTGCATGATCTTCCTAGCAACTTCGAGTTGCTTCAGGTAAGTCTGCAAGAGCTAGCATCAAGTCTCATATTTTTGAGAGTGTGGGGTAAGGAAAAGGTGAGAGAAACAGCTGTGGACCAATTTCAGATACCTTGATATCAAACCTTGCCTTCCTCCACTTTCTTCTTAAATTTCAAGGAAGGGGGGGAGGTGGGGGTGGGGGGAGGGGTGGGTGGAGTTGGATGCATAAAGAGCTGCGTAAACAGACATCAGACTCATGTTTATTGCCTAAGCAATAAAAGATTAGAATTGACAAATGGAGAGGTTTTTGGAGACACAGATGCTACAATCATTTTAATATAATTTGGATTTCCAAATCAGTAATTACTCTATCACATATTTATAATTTTGTAGATGCTACTAGAAATGCTGATGTCTTTTTCTATGCATAGCAATGAGCAACAACAAGGGCTGTTAATATAAAGCCTGTAATGTTTGTATTCATATGTAAATAGGTTATGTAAACGTTTTAGACATTTCTCACTAAAACACTGAGTTCTAATCTAAGTGGCTCCATTCCTAAACTAGAAAATCGTACTCTGCATAGAAATTGTTTACTAGTCTGTCAGCAAAGCCGCCAAAGCAGTGAGCTGAATTTATAGGGGGATTTGCATCTCTCTATTAGGCGCAATACTGGAATAATTGGAAACCTATAAATGGCCAGATATGCAGGTTGATATTTAGAAAGTTCCTTGCTTGCGCATGGAGGCACACACACATTCAGCACACATACACCTGCTGTGTGTACATATGCACAAGCACAGGTACCTTTTGGGCATACTGAGAAATGTAGTACTGTTTGATTTAATTAAACTAATTTACTTAAACTGACACAAGCCCCTGTTTAAGCATGGCAGAATCAGTTTAGCTTCTACCTGCTCCTAACTGACTTATGATAAACTAAATAAGGCACATTAAAACACCAACATATTTCCAAGCAGGAGCAAATTACAGAAACTCCAAATGATGCTAGGGATGGAAGAGCAATAAAAAAATAAGAGTCCTAAAATGCTCCAGGGTCACTTTTCACCTTAGGAAGTTACTGGTTTTCTTCCCTCCTCTTCCACTCAAGCTCCCATAATGGCAGCCTTCATGTGTCCCACCTGCTGCACAAAAAGCTCAGTGGAGTGGTCCTTGAGGCTTACATAGGCCATTTCTAGCTCAGCTGGAATGTGGATACACCATCATGGTACTGTCCTTTACAGGACCCAGGGTCACAGAATCATAGAATAGTTTGAGTTGGAAGGGACCATCAAAGGTCATCTAGTCCAGCCCCTGCAATGAGCAGGGACATCTTCAACTACATCAGGTTACTCAGAGAGACATCCAGACTGGCCTTGCATGTCCTCAGAGATGGTGCATCCACCAGTCTTCTGGGCAACATGCTCCAGTGTTTTACCACTACCTTCTGGATGTGACCAACCAGCCAATTCCTCATCCACCAAACTGTGTTAGTCTATATGATTAACTTGCATTAACTGCAGTGAGATCTGTTCTCAACCCTAAGACAGAGACTCCCATCTTGAGTGTGATTTTAATCTCAGTGTCTCTGACAAATCACATCCAGCCTCATCCATTGTCTTCTACCTGAACGTATACATTTACAAAGATTATTTAGTACCAGTGAAGGCTTTGGAAAGACAGCACAGAGACCCTCACAGCTCCACTAGAGCACATGAGTAACTCTCATTTGTATAGGAGACAACAGAAGTCATCTCTTAATCAGAAAAAATGAAATGGAAATGACAAGAGAGCAAACGTCCTGCTGTTGCTTCAGAAACTTTCAGCATCTTCTACCATCTAGGGATAGTATTTTCAAGATCTATTAAGTCCTTCAGTTTTGATGAGGCTGCCAAAAGCTTCCAGGAACAACTACTGCCATTTTGACCTTGCTCTCTCCTGCCTTCCCTGCTCCTTCTTCCTCCCTACTTTGAAACACTCCCATGCTGCTCCAGTAACATCATTAACACCTGAAGAGCCAAGGTACATTTACAGCTCATTCAATGGCAGCTTTACTCATCCTGCGTTCTTAATTACTGCCTTAAAACAAAGCAAAGTTACATCAGTCAAGTCAAAAAACAACAGAAAAAGCTTGACATCCACAGCCAAGCAGTTGAATTATTGCCATTTCCCTGGTGAGCTGCAGTGATGTGGAATGACCAGTGACAAACAACAAGACAGTTTCCACTAGAAACAGGACGGGAGGAAGGAAAGTAGATAGCAGAAAAGTGTAATAAATTTCTCCAGGCCACAAATGTAGACTCTATTACACCCCTGTCAAGAACAGTTACTCATACATGTAAAATTAAGAGGACTACCAACTAAGTAAATCCATCCCCACTTTCTTTGCAAGGGAAGAAATTCACCCCGGAGAGGCTCTGTTTGTACACTGGAACAACAGTATTGGTTTCAGCAGTTATTCCAGTTCCCCAGTGCAGGAACACTGCAGTGAATCAACCACATTGTGGTTTTGCACCTGCTGTTATCTTTGTGCTAAGGAGTGCTGGGATGCCCCGTGCTAAGAAACTGGGTCATAGGCAGCTTTAGGTTTTCCTTCCCTTTTAAAGGAGACACTCCTGAACGTGATAAACGGTCAGCACTCTCTTGTGATGATGTGTAAAATCTGGTTGCATCTAAAAAAGAAACCAGGGGATGAAAGTAATTTATCCGTTTACCTGAAACTTGTTACATCAAGTGAAATAACAGACAAGCACTTATAGCAAAATGAAAGCTATTTCCTCCTCTTTGGTGAACCTTCACCTATACATTTTAAGAGGAAAAAGTAAATAATAAGCCATATGGGCACATGAGTTCAGCAGCAGTGATGGTCTTACATCAGCATGTTACTTTATTACAGCGGTACACTTACCAAATCCGCCTTGATTTCTCGTTATCTGTGTCCAACAAGGACAACTACTTTTACTACATCAGACCAAAGAGACACACCCACTGTGGAACCAAAGTGCCTCCTTTACTTTGAAACACAACTCTTGACCTGATGAGTTTGCAGTCTAGCCTTGCCATGGTTTAAGCTCAGCTGTAAATCAGAGCCATGCAGTCTACTCCCCCCCACACCCTTCTTCCCCCAGCTCCCAGAGGGATGGGAAGGAGAATCGAAAGAATGTAACTCCCAAGGGTTGAGATAAGAACGGCCCAGTAACTAAGGTATAACACAAACCACTGCTGCTACCCCCAGTAATAATAACAATCAGAGAAATGACAAGGGAAGAGAATACAGTACCACCTGTCGATACCCAGTCCAACTGAGCAGTGAACCAGCCCTCCTGGGTAACTCTCAATTACATCCTGGGCATGATGTGCTGTGGTATGGAATACCTCTTTGGCTAGTTTGGGTCAGGTGTCCTGTCTCTGCTTCCTGCCAGCTTCCCCTCCTCCCTGGAAGAGCATGAGACTCAGAAAGTCCTTGGTCAGACTAAACATTTGAGCAACAACTGCAAACATCAGTGTTATCAGTGCTGCTCCCAGGCTGAAAGTCAAAAACACAGCACTGCACAGGCTACTAAGAAGGAGAAAAAATGACTGCTACTGCTAAACCCAGGACAAGCCTGCAGACTCTGCAACAGCCTTGATGATCAAAATGATGCTCTGAAATGAGAAGAGCATCCAGGACTCTTGTGCCGTCCAAGGGAGAGGAGGACCTTGTCTGGAGGAGCCAGCCTCTGTCCAAGGTCTGCACAGGGATTAAAGTCAGCAAACTGCTTTAACTGTCCTGTTAAAATTATTACAAATGATGATCAATTTGGTTTAGTATCTGCATTTAATAAATATAATGCTTGCTTCATAAAACCCTCTTTTTGGCGTAGCCATATCAAAACTAAACTAACTCTACAACACCGTGAAGTTAACAAGACTGATAAGAGAAAGTGTCTGCTTGCACAGCTTGTCTTATTTTCTCTGTAAAACCAGCTACACTGGCCAAAAAAAAAAAAAAATCATTTACTAACAAGTCTGTGATCAAATTATGAATCCTAGTGGAATGGCACAGTTTCTTCCTATGCTATTCACTGTGTTGGCAAAATGGTTCAGTACAGACCAGACTGCAAATCAGTGTTGTTTTTAAAGGCTTTCCCCTCATATTAGGAAATTCTTATTCAGCTTTTTACTCCTCTGGTGCCAATATATCTTTAAACATCCATTCTTGAGACTATCACTCCCCCTTAATCATGGCATAATCACAAGGGTACAGAGCTGGAGTCTCCCTTAGCATCCACTCCTAATCCTCTCTCACACTGTCTGCCTCCTGTATTGCCCTCCACTTCAGGCAAATCCCAATTACAACAATGCAAAGGGAACCAGATATCTTTGTTCAGATGCAGCCTGAACTTCATTGACATAGCAAGTGAGTGCTTTTATTTGGCAAGGCCTCTGCTTGATTTTTTTTACTATTGAAGTTAAAAAGGAACCTAAAATGTCTGTAAGTACTTCATCAACTAAAAAAATTGCAATGGCCTTCTGGAAAAGGTACTAAAAAAACTCTATTCTCTCCTTCCTTCAGTTATAGCTCATACGTTTTCTTGCATACGAAATACTGCTCCAAAAGATATTTAGGTCCCCATTGATTCATCCTAAATCCACTTGGCCATTGGTGGGAGAGAAAGCAGGAGTGAAAACTGAAGCAGGAAAAGGTTCATAAGTTTGCACCACGCTTCAGAGGGCTGCGAGGAACATTTGTCTTGTCAACTCATCTGTTTAATCAAAGAATTTTAATCAAAGTGCAGTTCTAGAAACCACAGGCTAATGTGGAGAAATGATAAGAATAATTAAACCATTCAAATAATCTGTAGCTCGTCTGTCATCTGCTCCTAAGTACGCTGGGGGGCTGAGATAGTTTTATCTTGCATATTTAGTGAGCTGGATCCTTAGCAGGTCTCAGCCAATAAAGAACCCATGGAGCTACCACTGATCCCTGAGGAATTCAGAGCTATTACCTCCAAAGGCTGTGCCACTTCAGTCTCCATGTGTATTCAGACACTTGCACGGTTCCACAGTAACAACCACCATGTTGTTTCTTATCAATGTAGGTGAATCTAAATAGTTGTCAGAGCTAAATATTTTTTAGGGACTGTTTTCCCTTGGAAAGTTATAAATTATCAAACTAAAATGTTGTGTATGAATGTGTTGCTTCACATTGTCATTTAGGAAAAAAGCTTTTTAGTTTAAAATGTATTTTACGTGTTTTCATTCAGATTCGTTATGTAGCTTTTAAAAGCAAATATTCTGATTGAACAATCATTTATTTCAACAAAAAACCTCCAAACAGTTTTCTGTTTTCTATTTTTAAAAATATTTGATCTTGTCTGGATTCAGAATTGCTTTATATTGTCACTGCAATGGCATAAGCTCATGTAGCACAGAATAATCAGTCTCCATTAACTCCAAGAGTTGCTTCTATTTCTTCACATCTTTTAACATCACATGTAAATATGTAGT
Organism: Melopsittacus undulatus; assembly: GCF_012275295.1. Taxonomy (NCBI): domain Eukaryota; kingdom Metazoa; phylum Chordata; class Aves; order Psittaciformes; family Psittaculidae; genus Melopsittacus; species Melopsittacus undulatus. The sequence goes on from NC_047533.1 coordinate 57,701,721, forward strand.
TGCTCTCCAGCAGTTAAATGTGTTCTCAGGAAATACTAAGTAATGCAGCCCTTTTTCACCAGCTTACAAGCTACCTCGAATTGACATGAGATTACTATATGGGTCCCTCAGAATACATGTATACACATTTTTTAGTTATTGCAGAGACACTGATCTTCAGTACCTCACTAGCCAGCCAAAGACCTTCCTTGGTCCCTAATTCTGGACACATACAGTGTTTCAGAGGATTGAACACGTGTGAGCATTAAAATGCAAAACCAAGCACATACAAGATGTCGCCTACACCACAATCAAGGAGGATTTACTCAGCAAGAGACAACCCAGCCTTCTGCATGAAACAGATTCATGAGAAGGGAAAGGGTTTTCTGGTTGGTTCAAACGCATTGTAATGTCTTTCAAGATAAGCAGTTTGTATACAACTATGCAGTTAGCTCACATAATATCACTCCTGTTTTGAAATAAGAAGTTTCATACAGTGATTTTCTCCTCTCTAAGACCCTACACTGCTCAGCTGCAGAAGTACCAGCGCATCCAGCAGTCAGTGGGACAGCCATTGATGTTCAGGCCTTGCTTGCATTGGTATTGCAATAGCTACTTCTGAGGCTTATACTGCTGCTTCCTATTGATATTGCTGATATTCATTCAGCTGCTTTTTGAGGAAGGGCCCTTGATCAGAACATGGCACTTGAATTCTGTAGGGCTGAAGGAAGCTGAGTATTTGCCTGTGAGCACTGAAAGAAAATGGGAGCGAAGGGAACTTTGCTGCAAAGGACCTAAACTTATACATGTTCATGAGGCTGAGAAAGGATGGAAAAGTCCAACCTTCAGGGCATTGCTTACAGTGTAAGAGACATCCTCTATAAAGGAACCTGCAATAAAACCTATGAGGAAGGGTAAAGTACGTTTGCTGAGCATAGAAACCTAGTCAATGTTATTACAAAGAAAAAGAAATATAAAAGAGGTCAAAGGGTTGCTCCCCCAAAAGTATTTCCCAACATTGTCAAGGAAGATTTGGAAACTGCACAAGTGGCCGCAGGAAAGGTAAGATGATGACCAAGGGCATTTCTCTCACACTGTTTAAAGCAAGAATTGTAGCGGCAGAAGATTAAGCTCTGCCAGTAACTCAGGAGATCCAGAATTAAAAAAAAAACACTCCAAACAACAATGAGGTGCCCCCTTTGAGATGTTGGAGGGCTGCAGCAGTCACAAGAGGACAAAGAAATCTTTATTATTTTGTCCAAAACCACACTCATAATCAATAGGATGGACATTTGAACTTATGGCTCCAAAGAGCAAAACTATGAATCAGTGGGAAAACCAAAGTATAGCCATAAGCAGATTATTACCTTTTCAAAAAAGCCAGTGTTGCAACTGTTTGATAACAATGGAAGTCAATTTTGCATTTTTTGTCTCAAGTCTACCCTTCAAGTCATCCTTGTGAATTGGAAATGTGCTGCCAGGACCAATTTATTATCTAATAAGTTGCAACAGCTACTGCTGTTTATTATGAGAGGCTACAGCAATGTTTACTCAAACATTCAAGAAGAGCAATTTCACATCCCACCTTAGATTGCTCAGGCACATGCTGATATTGATGCTACCCAGCATCAAGTTAAAAACTGCACATAGAAACATGAGCTTCCATTTGTTTTGCCCCTATGCTTTATCATCAAGGATCAGATAAATCAAAGCAATGATTTTTTTTTCTTTCATCTGCTTTTAAACATATTCTACTGTATGTTGTTTTTCACTTGGGTCAGGAGATGGCTATATAATACATTAGACATTTGCTTCTGCAGACTTGGAAAGGGATTTAATCAGTACATGAATGAGGCTTAAAGAAACAGAAAGCTTCCTAATGCAAATGCAGCTGTGACTGATAAGAAGGACAATGGACAGAAATCCTTGACTTGATTAACTTAGTGACCTAGAAAGAGGGATGTGTCTCATTCCAGCAGCGCAGAACAGAGAAACACTCATTAACTGTTCCTTTCCTCTGAAAGGATCCGCAGTGCTCACTTCCGCACCCAAAGGAGCCATTCACCAGGAATTTGGACACACTAGGGAAGCCTTTCTTTCAGTTTCTGGCTGTACAAAGTCGAACAGAGGGACAGACTTCACATAAATAAGTGTATTTTTCTCTCCCCTTCTCCCTCTCTTGCTCCCTTGTTTTGGCTTTTCAGAGGTTTCAGCTGGTCCTAAACCACATACAGTAAGAAAGATTATTTCAAAAGGACTTAATTCACTTTGATGAGTTGTTTTGATGTGATGTTTTTCTAAGGACACATAAGAACTCTTAACTATTTCATATCTGCAGACATACTGTGTACATCCACGTTGTAATTGTATGGGAGAGCAAAACTCAGCAATACTAATCTTAGACATTTAAAAACATTTCAGATCTACCTTACACCTCCAAAGCTCTGTGGACAGCAGCTAATTAAATCTCTCAACACTGTTCTGACAGAGATGGGTTAAAAGCAGTTATCTCTGTTTCGCAGGTGGAAAGAGAAACATGACGTGCTGCAAAATTTAGAGGCTTACAAGCATTTCCTTCTCATGGCTTTACATATACACCCCAAAGCCCCAAAGAGCAGCTTGGCTGCATGGGCAGAAGTGGTCACAGACTGAAACAGGGGAGTTGGGGCACTGAGACGACGTGAACACAGAGCCAGTCTCCTGACCCCAAGTGCTTGTGCCACATAACAATAATGCCAAATAGCACTGACATTTTTACACAGAAAAAAAATGGAGCACAGAGGCCTCATAAAGAATCAATTAGATATTGCAAGAGAATACAAAATAAAGGCAGGGCACACATACAGAATATCAAACGGAGAGCAGAAAGGAGCATTTTGTTCCAGGGCTGGCTGACATCCCCATCCGAGCTATCACAGGGATGATCAGCACACAGGAAGATGGGAATACAGAAGCTAACAGAACTGGAAAAGAAGCCAGATCTTTCTTATCTTGCCACTGTGGTCCCATTCCTCAACATAACAGAGGTTTAGAAAATTAATTAACATTCTGAAAGGAAAAGTTGACTGTAACAGCAGATTTCTAATTAGCTACAGATAGTGCCAGCAAGCTGCTTAAGAACCAAGGCTTATTCCACTGGTTGCACAGAGGGTGCGGGCCCTGACTGAGTAAAAAGCAAAGAAAGCTGGACCCTTCTTACTGTTTTGCTTACTACCCTTACTTTTGTAGATAAGAGGGCAAAAAGAGTGTATCAACACTGGCATAGATGGTGAGCTTCCAGCATATCTCACCAAGGATCCTAACAGCATTTCTTGAGAATTCAGATATGTACATCTCTGAATGCCTATATGAACCCAATCCTTTTTCCTTCTCTCATCGCAAAACAGCAATGTACAAAAATAGCATACAAAGTCATGAGAGCTTACCTGAGCCTCAGCCCTGTTTGGCTAATATCTCTAAGCATAACTCATGCTTGGCTAAGGATTGTAGCAGGGGTAAGATAAAGCTATGGAAAGACACCCAGGGCTCTTCAATTCATGGAGCTCTTCCACAATCCTAGTCAGGCAGAGTTAATCATCTTTGATAATCAAAAGGGCAACAGAGACCTTCAGAAGTGTCAACACTGTGCCCTATCTCAGAGAGTTGGCTGAGATTTCCAAAGTAACTTTAACCTCCTTTCGCCCACCACAGCGTACCACCCTCTCCCTTCCAATTACATCTCATAATGGAAGTCTTCTCTTTGGGGTGTGTGTCAAAATTTCCCTCTGAAGCTTAGATGTGTTTTTTTTTCCAACCATATCTGAATCAGAATAACATACATAAGAAGTGAGGGCATAGAATATATTTAATGAAAAACTAGAGCAGGAAATAAGAGACAGTCAATAAAAAGTAGAAGGCACTAAAACCGAGCAGAGAAACTGAAGACCACCTAAGCACAGCTCAACACAGTTAACAGGAAGGAACATCTCAGCTGCTGGGTAGGGTGATGCACCAAGGGCAGAATGAGATCTGTGAAGGAGTGGACCAGCTCTGCAGAGAACAAAGCACACAAAAAGCTACAAGTCCTATCGTCAGGGATAAAGGAATGGTCCGGAAGTGGGGTCCCAGGAGGAGAGGGGAAGCAGGAGATGCCAGCTTCTCCTGCCAGCCTTTGAGGTTGGCACAACATGATTGATGGTGGACATATGAGATGTATAAAGGAAAGGAACTGCAAGGAGAAGGAAGAACCAGCTAATTTACCCACAAGCAATTCAAGATACTCAAAATTGTGCTAGGCTCAGGAGCCAGACAAAAATAAGGAGCTTTGACTTCACAGGAAGATGCTCAGGCAAAAAGACAGACAACCCAGTTTCTTCACAAAAAGACAGTGGAAATGAAGGCTGCTAGGAGGAACACAACGAGTGGTAAAAACCACCAAGACAAAACAAAAACCTACAGGCAAAAAACCAAAACCAAACAAACAAACAAAAAAACACACACCCCCCTCCCCCCAAAAAAAACCCAAAAACAAACAAAAAACCCACACACAAGGTGTAAGAAGAAAGCAGACAATAAAGGAAACATGATCTAAAAAGGGAGCACAGTGTGGAATGCCTGAGATGAAGCTGAAAGCTTGAAGTGGCAAAAGAAAAAGGGAGGAGAGATTTGTAAGTTTGGAACAAATCACTTAATTACGGATGGAATGAATAAAGCTTTCACCTGAGCCCCACTTCTTAATGCAATTCCCAGATAGTTTGATCTGTGCCGGCCAATAAGGAGCTAGCTCAAAATAAAAGGAAAACACAAATTTTCAAGTGCTTAAAAAAAGTCAGTATGTGGGTCTATCCCCACTGGTAAGATTCATGTGACTACATCTAGTCAGGTCCAAGGCATTTACAGCTAGCAGGCAGGAGAGGCAGATCGGACCTTAGGAGGAGCAAGGGCTCTAATTCCAAGGAAGCAGCTGACAAGAGAACATGGAGACAAACACCAAAACACATTGCCAGAAATAGAATCTATAAAAAGCGGCCTCTACATAGGGCAAATTATGGACACAGGGCCAGGCCTGATCAGAAGAGAAGTCTACAACTATAGCCCAAAACTAAGGAGAAAAAGCAACTGTAGAAGCTCAACAGTTACTTAATTCAAAAGACGGAAAAATTGTAGGACCCTCTCTAAGCCCATTGCTGACACCCTATTTTCCAGGCACCTTGTCTATTTATTTTCTTTATTTTTTCAGCAGGAAGACAGAAAATATTTTATTAATTGAATTAATAAAATCCTTTGTTGACTCTAGTCAACAAATTTCCATTTAATTTTTCTTCCAGTCAGCAACTTACCAGACATGAGAATTCATTTCTGGACTTAGCTTGGCACTAGATATCAGAAGTAACTGCAACAGCCTTTTAAATTACTTTAATCCATTTTGACACCACATTCAAAATAAGTTTCTTTTAGAATCCCCACACAGATGAAATAGTGAATCAAGCTTCAGCCTTCAGTCATATCTGTGAAAACCTCTCTTCCAGGATCTGCTAACATAAGCCTAATTCAAAATCTGGAGGCTTAAGATTTGAAAATGTGCTGAATGTTCAGGTTCATCCTCTGCCCGTTTGCCATTACAAATCATGCTTGTAGTGTTGCTCAATATTGTCATGAGTGCGAGTCTGTGTTGCTAAATTACTGACTGCAGCAGCTTTCACACATACTTTAGAAGCTGTATTAATAGCATATTTGAAGCTTGCAGGAAGCATGTGAGAAGTGCCATAAAAAAAAACCCAACATCAGAACACTGGACAATCAAGAGCAAAACATCTTATTTTAGCACTGCAACTCTGTGTGCTCAGAGCATTAATTAACCTCTTTGTCCATCATGGGATTCTGTCCTTCAATTGGGCCATTAACCAGGCTCCAAAAAGGATGCTAGCAGTTCTCCTGTCCCCTACTTTTCCTTGCCCCTCCTATGAAGACCCCTATACCTAAAGCGCAAGTGAAGGCTCTTCCAAAGCCCATCATGAATAACTAAAGGTGGCAAGAGCAATAGACAGCAGCTTTTCTCAGCCATTTTAAAACAATATAACCTTTTTCATCTCTACTGCTTCCCTATGTCAACCTGAAATAAGAAGCTCCTTCCCTGTTCAATGAGGGCTAAGGCATTAAAACAGAATTACCTTGATGTGACTGTCTCATCCCACAGAAATTCCTTAACCTGAAGTAAACCCAAAGAAAACATTTCTTTAAAAATAAAGGATGGTCAGGAGGGGGAGACACGGAAAATCACTGCCCAAAAAGAATCTCAAACCTGCTGAAAACAAAGCAATAACAACTTACAATTTGCATGAAGGAACACACTGTCAAACATCAGCTCGGTTTTCCAAGAGCTACAAAGGGACTCAGGAGTCCTGACAGCATGGTCTGGAGAGATAACTTCACAGCTGCACAGACATGGGCAGGCTGCCTGTTCTGGCCAATTGGACACTCTAAAAAGGGGATGACTTAGCAAAATGATGGTGAGGGGGTCTCAAAGACTGATGCAAATAGCTAGAAAGAGCACGAAGACTGTCTTAACCTTGCATTTTGCACAAGCTAGCAATTTAGTAGTGTTCTTTTTGCAGCTGGGTCTCTATAGTACAGGGAGATAAAAAATGCAAAGGAATTGCCAGAACCATGAGCCTGCATTAAAAGCTGCACTTTGTTAGACTTAGGTCTAGGTTTCCATCCAAAAAGAGAAAACCTGACGTTCAGGGAAGTCCAGACAGGAAACCATCTCTTTCCATTTGGTACAACCATTACAACATTTCCATTAATGCACCTATGTCAAACAGTTGTGTTCACTTAAAAGCAAGTAACAGCAGCACTGAACACCACACTGAACATTAACGGACTTCCGACTCCTCTCTTTAGTGGTCACTTAACTCTGCAATGAGCCAATTACAATATTGTTTATTTTAAGAAATAAAAAGAATAGCCTTAGTAAAATAAATCAGGTTTATTTTCACCTAATTATTTTTCCTGTTTTCTTCAATGACTTATGCTTATTGAAATACCATTCCCAACTACCTATGGGTAGATAGTTAATGATTTTAATAGGAACAAGGCTCCAACCACTATGTTCAGATGTTAATTACATCTGTATAAAATCATATTTCTAATAACAGAATACTGTACATATTCACACAGAGCAATATGTACAGGGGTATGTTAACACTAAATTCCTAGTTTGAAGTACAATTTTGCTTACTCTAGAGGCATATATATATAAATGTGCCCACCTTTTTTTAAAAAATACACTTATAAAAGTACACACACATATATAAGCACACAATCTACACACACATATACACATCTAATGTACAGGTATAACATATTTAAGATGATGCCATTCAGCAAATGAAAGAAAAGAAGATTCTGAGTATGACTGCAAATAGGGTAATAGCACATTTTAAGACTTGCTCTTTGCTTAGATTTCCTAGAAATTTTGTGTGGATGCCTGAGGACTGCCTGTACACAGACAACGCTGAATGCAAGCATGTCTGGATAACTGGTAGCCTAGCTAAAGCTATTGTATGTCCAGGAATCATGGCTGTACAGGCACTGATGAAACTGCAACGCATTTGCACAAAGGGCTCTGTAGTTTAAGAAGATGTTGGGTTTAAGGTACAGCCAACAAGGCAACTCATGTACATTTAAATGCTCTCTTCCACAGAGAATCCAGTTGAGAAGGAAAGAATGAAGCAGACAGCCATAGATCTGAAGCTAGAAGCACTGCTTCAAAGACACCTCTGACAGAAATACAGTAACTCTAAGACGTAAGGCAAGGAAATCCTTAGTGCTACAAATATCGACATTTGTGTTCATTTTCAATCAAAAAAATACCTCTTTGTGCAAAAAGTAAAAATAAACCCAAATATAACATCAACTTAAAAGTATATAAATGAATAATTTCAAAAACTAAAAGAAGTATCAGATTTACTATGTTAAAATAGACTGGAACACATATACTAGGACATTTCTGAGGCAAAGCATCTGAACAGAGTATACCACAACAAAAAATTACCATATATTTATTAACGGTGGAAAAAGCTAAAAAAGAATTCATACATTCTTAACATTGGACATTCTGTGCAAAGTATTTCTCATTTTCATCTCCTCCTTTGCCTGTCAAAATGAGGAATTGGGAAGCATTTACCCAAAGACTGGCAGAGTCTGTCAAAGATTTAACAGTGTAATTGATGAGAAATCTAGTGTGTTTAGACAGCACTGACTGAAATCAGACTCTACAACATAGCATGCCAAAACTCTTAGGCCATTACAAAACATGCCCAACAAAAGCAGTCCAAGTTCTGGCAGCTTGTAATGACAGCTTGCTTGGATACAACCAAAAACATCTTCGTCCAAAAGATACAGAACATTGATTCATTCTGTAAAGTGTTAAAAATGGGTGCATGACTGGTAAGATATCAATGACATGGAAAAGGAGACTGTTAAGCAACAGAGGCATATGGGACAGTACCATCACTATCACCAAAGAAAGTGGAAAATACCATGGTTCTTCTGGTGGAAAAAATAACAAGGAGGTAGAATTAATAATGGTGTTACTATCTATAAAGCTTTCCAACTACAACAGATATCAGATCATTAGTATTCTTGATTTAGACATCTTTGATAGTAAGGAGAAAACTGGAAGCTGTGAGCAGAGCGACAAGCAGTAGTAAGATCAGGTGTATGCAAATATGCAGTTCTCCCAAAATGAAATTTTAGTCAAGTAACACAAAACACACCAGAAATATTGCGAATATTGCAGAAAGCGTAACTCTTCAGAAGGGCATCTGCACACTGCTCTCTTGCACTGTATTTACAATTTGAGTTACTCAAAGTACAATTGCTAACTCTACTGACAAGTCCACCCCAACATTCCTCAGTGTTCAGGAGCTCTAACAAGATGCAGCAGTTTCCTGAGAAATATGGATTAATACCATCACTAGTTAGTAGGAAGATTTCAAAATAAAGAGTATATTCATTAACACAAGAGGCTACGAGCATGGGTAACATATAAAATGTGGTATCAACAAATGCTTGTGATTGAACTGTCTAAAAATGTTTAGATTAAATTTCCTTTTACCATGAATGCTTGTCTTTTGTATGCTTAGCTATGTTGTATTTTTCCTGCTGTTCTTTCATTTGCTGTTGTTTTGGGTTTTTTTTTGTTGTTGTTTATTTCTTTTCCTTAAGACATCTCTAGGCAGAAAAAAGGTTTACAACTCCAAGCTCCCCAGAAGGCAGCGGAGACTATTTACTGGGAGACAAGCTTTCAAAGATCAAAGAAAAGTAAACACCCTAGCCCCCAAAACAAAAAAGAGTACAGGAAGTAATTATTTCATCATTCTCACTTTCTTATTAAATGGCTGAAAAGGATACAGAATTCACCTGAATCATGTTTTCCTTACCATGAACCTAAACTGACTGCTGAGTAGTACCACCAAACACAGATGCTTAAACATCACACATTAATCCCTTTAAAAACATGACATTGATTTAAGAAAAACAAAAAAACACCCCAAAAAACATAAAAGAAGCTGTATCTTCCTGACATTTTTGCGCACAAATTTCTCTCACAAAAATAAATACTTTTAATTAGCCAGTGTAAGCATACTGTTTTAAAAATAAGAATAGTCAAATATTACATGCCTTCATCAGCTAGAGATTAAGGATAAAAATGGCCAGTTTGCTAACAGTGAAAACAAAATCAGTGGTACCGGAAAATTCAAAAAGCTGTTAGATGTGTTTCTCTCCTCTCTGCAAAACTGGGATATCATTAAAGCTGCCCTTCTACAAGCGATAGCACTGATCCTGCAAATAGCTTGCAAGGGCTTCCAGGACTAGGGTGGATGAATTGGAATAATTTCCTTTCCACAGCTTGTAATAGCAGGATCATCTGTATTCTGCACAGAAGACAATCCATTGCAAGCAGGCAAACAAATTAGATATTCTTGGGGTTTGCAAGCTGAGCCTGTTATTTATCATTAGCAACTGCAGTAATTATGCTGCAAATGGCCACCTGTTTAAATTACTCAGGTATTTGTGTTCCAGTCTGACTACTGGGAAACCTAGCCATAGGAAGGAAGTCCATAGTTCAATAATTGAGTTTGATCTTATGAAAAAGAGAGGAATCATTGAAAAAAAAAATCTCAAATACTTGCAGATTGAGGAACAACTCTGCATACAAACTGCTACCACATATGCACTTGCAGAGAATGGCCACATTCTACATACTTATCTGTGGATTAACAATTTTGTGTTAACTCCTCATTTGATTTAACTCCTGATCTTCCTTCTGCTTCCCATCCCTAGCTGCTCTCCTCCGTGGCCAGCATATCTGCCTTAATTCAGAGCCACTCCATGATGTGCTACGGCTTCCTTGCCTAAGCTTAAACATTACCATTCTGTTGCACATATATTTTTGCAATGCACTGAGGATTTACCCATCCCACTCCTGCTGCCAAAAAGAACCTGTCAGATTTCATGCATAAGTCATCTGCATACATGTCATTCAGACCGCGTGGCATCTCTGCTCAGAGAGCTGACTTCTAGAAAAGGATTCTAGGAAGGCTTCTACAAAATGATTCAGAAGTTTTTAAATGCACACTTGTTAAATAGCTATTTCAAAAACATCAACAAAAGCAGAAGATAGTGATATTAACTTACTAACTTACAGTACATGCCATGTTTACCATTTCAGCGATGCACACATGCCTTGAAAATGTGAAGCCGGAGGATTCTGAGCTCACTGATAGGTGACAGTGAAAAGACTTCAGGTTTTCGGTTGGTTTTGAGGAGTGGTGGATTTTAGTTTTTGGATCAGAGTAGCTTGTTGATTATGCTTTGTATATTAGCCTCAAAATACTGCAGATATTTCAAAGCCTTACTGTGCTGGTCCATTTGACAGCATCGACAGTCTGCAATATTTTGGCTGTTAAATGAACTACATTTCTTTCACTATGCATCTCATGAAAGGGAAATAAAATACCACATTGACTTAAAAAAAGAGGGCATGAAAAATTTTTGGCACAGATGGCAGCCTGATAGGCTATTAATAGGAAATGCAGCCTTAAATAAATAGTTAAGATTAGTGAAGAGCTTCTTGCCATATTAACAACTTTCATTTTCTCAAGGCATTGCTGTGGTATCTCCAAATAAGTTCTTGTCTATACAACTGAAGAGTTAAGCCTTTACTCTTGTTACTACTAGCCAGTTTTCTTGGACAAAAGCTTTAGGGCAAACTCCTTTCCACTGCTGGAAAATACCCATACTCAAAGGGTTAGCAATTTTATAGCATGTATTTGTTGCCAGCTCTGTGTCAATTTACTTTCCAACTAATTTAACACATCTTGATTCTGAAGTGTTTTTTATTTTCTCCCCTGCTGATATCACAGTATCAGAGATCAAAGCCTTGTTCCCATCTTCTAGCTCATGCTATGTTCAAGTAAATTACCAGATATGTTACAGAAGATTTGCAGCACTCATCCAAACATGGTCACAAGCAACCCAACAAAGCTCTGAACACAACACTGAGTCAGGGGTACTGACAAGCCAGGGTTGGAAAGGCAAGCTAATCAACTATGAAAATGGGTCTCCTGTACCAAGCAGGCACTTAGACGTGTGTGGGATGAAAAGAAAAACCCAAAGTCCTATGGGGGTAGGGAGATGGGTTGGGAGGGAATAAAAGGGGAAAAAAAAAAAACAAACAAAAAACCAAACCCAAAACACAACAACAATATACAGAGGGCTTCTTTTAACTTGTTTTAATAAAGCTAGTAAAGAGATTTGTAAAACTTTGGCAGGTCTACATGGTTTTTAACCTGTTGTTGCCCACATGTGTAAAGAAGGACTTGCAGAACGCACAAAAGAAAATAGTATGCAAATAACTAGTACAGATCAGGTCAAGCATTTCTAGCTCACCTCTCTACCCCTTTCAGCACAAGCAAATCCTCCTTTGGCACTGAAATAAAGAAATACAAACAGAAATCCTTTTTGCGTTGGCTGCCTGCCTGGACTACAGTGTCTGTAAACTTTCATTGAAAACCCTGTTGGAGTGAAAAGGAATTCAGTGAAGACAATTCACTGCTACAATAAGTGACTTTTGTTACAAAACATACCTGACAGTTCATCTTTATGAACTACATCAGAGTTAAAAAACATATGTATATACAACAAATGGCAATCGGGCACAGAAAACAAGGAACAGTTGGGTTCTTACTAGGAGTTTTCAAGAGCACTGAAAGTAAGAGACCTGTGATAGCAGTGAAATTGCACATGGACAATGAAAGAAGGGAGAATTTTCTTCAATTCCATTTTAAGTGTTCTCTGGTACACACCAAAACCACCCCTTCTCCTCAGCATTCTGAGTAATTAGCTCTGATATCTTGAAAACATAAATAAATCAGCTGTGTTGTGGGATTAAATCTAGCCAGCACCATGGGCTGGATCACAGTGTGGATCCCATGATGCAGAGGGTTCCACACCAAGATAACAAACAATTAGCAAGAAGTATCTAAACCTCTAACAAGAACAAAAAACCCTTAATGAAGAAATCATACGCTACCTGTTACGATCATCAGAAAACAAAACAGGCTGAAAACACTATCTGAAAAAGCTTCAAAATCTGTTTATTTTAATTTAAAGCATCACAGAAATTAAAAGGCTGCTAATTTAAGATTGCTGTCATATTAAGTGCCATTGGAAGACTATGCAGGACCTTCCAAGTGCCCTCCCTCTTTTTACCCCCACCCCATAACACCATGCAATTACTGTGTCAAGGCAATTTCAGTAATACTTTTGCAAGCCAAAAACTGGTTAACATGCAAGAAAGAAAGAAAATGTTCCAAAATCATCATGGCAAACCCAAATGGACTGCACCTAAAAACCCTAGGTGGCAAACCACAAAATGCAATTTTTGACCACTTCCTACTGATTTTTATGCCCTACAGTTTCAAGCTATTCAACTGTACTACCTATAATATGAATTGGCTAGATGGATGGGAAATGCTTAGTGTCAGAGAAATTCCTGGTTAGGAGCTGAACTACCCAGGACATTAGGGAAGCAGCACAAAAATATAGTGAATCATGTAGGGTGACTGATAATTTATTACAAGCTGTTTCTTCCACTTTTTTTGGGAAAGGCTGCAGTGATAAGCACCAGTGATGAAAGAGAAACAACTCCAGAGACAAATCTCAACTGTTACTGGGGTTACAAAGACAACATCTTACACAGAATGGAAACTGTCAGATAACAACAGTTAAGTAAGGGATAAATAAAGGTATCTAAATTAGCTAGTGAAGTAATATTTTTTTCCCTTCCTCCTTTCTTACTCTTTCCCCCATTTTTACTAGCATAACTATGTTGGCATCATTAACCATCCTTCCTGTTGTCTACTATCCCTTCCTGTTGTGTACTACAGCTGCCATAGAGCAGGCAGATCTACCAGTTGTACTGAATTTGAAAAGGTGACCAGCAGACAGTTGTTTTCAATTAAATTTATAGCTTTTTTAAGTTTTTTTTCCCAATAAATAGCAATTACATCCATCTTTCTTATATAAATCTGAAATATCCAGGCTGAGGTTATATATGACAACTGTTGTGTTTCCTGGACCAAACTCTCCAAGCCCATCTTTAAAGGGCTCAGTAGGCAGAAAATTATCAGGTCTCACTGGTATTCCCCAACAAATCTCCTTTGCAAAATGACATGCCTTCTCCCTTCCAGTTGTCAAACCAACGATGAAAACTGTGCCACCATTCTTCTAGAGTGAAGGTTGTACAAACAGTAAATGCCAAATCCCTCAAAACACCGGAAAGTCCCAAGTATCATTGCTAGAAGCACACAGTAAAAAAAAGTTGGCTTCAGCTGCATTAGTCACCTACTCAGCCTCATTTAAAAAGCATCATCAAGCAAGTCTGTCTTCCAGACAATTCTTGAACATACACTTAAATTATGTGTGGGTCCATTCCACAGTTAACCGCATCCTTACTTACTCCCGTGTTCTCCTAAGTCCACTTTTTCCAATGCTGGGTCTACATATACAAGGGACCACTACTAACTGTATTAAGTAGTAGCAAAGATTTTGAATTAATCTTATAAGCATGAATAAAATATAGTTCCTACTATATTTTACATAGTTCCTACTGATGTTGAGAGTAGCCTGCTCACACACAGCCAGCCAACTCAGGCCATAAAATCCACCTGAAATTCTGCCATCAGTAAAGCAGGAGGTTATTTGAACTCACAATGATGCCATCTGACCAATTTTAATTGCCTTTGTTCTTTCATCTACCTGTTCCCTTAATATTCTTTATTCTTTTAAATCCACACACAATCTTTCTACAGCTTGAAGTCAGGCATTTCAAAGCCTCCTCCCCAAGTTTATCATGTACCAGAGCTGATCCTGTGCATTTTAGTGTTGAACACTGATGCAATGAGAAAGGTTATTTTACCCACACCTCGTGCATGTGAGGGATCATTCTTTTACTGGGAATGGTCTGTTGTCACCTTGGCTGCAAACCTCCATTAACCTGACTTGGGAGATGGTGCTAAGCTGCAGCCCCCACTTCTTAAGCTTTTCTTCAAGAACTGGGAGCTAGCATCTTGATAAAATGACACAATACCTTCCTCAAGAATGAAAGTGATTTTCTAGCCTTTGATTGCGAAAAGCATACTTGATAAATCGAATGGGAAGGCTTAAAAATAAAAAAAGAAGGGGTGGTGACTGAGAATAAGAGATGTTAACAATGAAGCTCTTATGTGAGGAGGATTCAGGTCATCAATTTTCCTTCACTATGAATCAAATACTGTTAACAACATGGAAGCAGCCCCACGATAAGACACACAGACACGCTTGAGAAATTTAATGCTTTGCCCCTCACTGCAGAATTTACAGCATTTAATCAACCAAATGGAAAGGCAGAGGCTCTTATCAACTGGAAAGCGGGAGGCATGACAGGAGAGCGGGCTGGGATAACGAATGCGCAGTGAAGTCATAGGGATGCTTATGAAGCCACTCCAGTATCCAGGAGACACTGAGGTTCTCTAAGATAATTAAATTACAACTCCCCCACGGGCACAATCTAATTTGGAATGTGATGGAAGTAAGGGACTGCCTCCATTTTCTTCCATGCCCCAGAGGACACTATCAGTGAGCCGGATGCCTGATGATCCACACCAAGGTTTGCATCGGTATTTGTGAGCTTTTCTGTCTTCACCCAAAATATGCCCCCCTCCTCTTCTTCCTCAGCTCCTCTCTCTTATTTCCTTTCCAAAATACTTTCCTAGAAATTCTCTCTCTTGACCATCACACAGGCTTCCATCCTTGCTATCACCCCATTTTATACTGACCAAATTTGTCTGCTTCCAGGTTGTGCCTGCTGCATGCCTTGAGCTCTCATCTTTCTCTACCTTCAGTTTGCTAGTACACAGCACATAGCAGGTAACACCAGGAACAACCTTCTGAAAGACCCATAAAACACCCCATATGCCAACTAAACTGAACCATCCAGTATTGTAAAAAAAATCACCAGGATTGCATTGCATGCATATCTATTCTCCCTCAAACATGCTTACAGCACCTTGGAAGCATTTTTCAGTCAAAATTTCTCTAAGAGGCAAAAGTTCTTGTCAAGCAACAGAGCTATCTGATACAGAAGCAAACCTTTATACACAGAGACATCTTCATTAAACAATATAAAGTACTTAATTAAAATTTAGACATTGTTAATACAGACACTGACATTCTTCCCTGTTACCCTTTTAATGGTGGTGGAAAGGATTCCAAGTGAGCATTACAGATTACCCAATATATTTTTTCTGTCATTTATTGAAGTAACCATGTATTTTAATACACAAGAATGTCACAAACACAGAGTTCTCTAATATTTCTCAGAAACAGGATTTTACTTACTGTTCACAAGCAATCTGCCCCATATAAATTAATGCTAAAATTAATATATGACACCTATTTCCACATCAAGTAAGCTGTAAACAGAAAACTGAACAGAAATGAAAGGTTATTGGCAGTAATAGTTGCAAATGGCTATACAGGGGACTTCTCCCTGCTCACAACACTCATCTAAACATTGATTCAGCACACAAAAGCATTCTTCAGTAACCTGAATGGGACCTGCTAGTACATATTTTTATTAAGTTAGTTAAATCACACCATCTTTCAGCTTCTGGAGAGCCAAGAGACAAATATATTCCTCTAGAATCTACAGTGTCAGTCTCCCGAACACATTCTTTCCAGAATTTGAGTTGACAAGCATTTCATTACTTCTGTTGATCCAAAGCACACATAAAAATGGCTTGCAGAGGAGGAAATTCTCTGTCCTTACTTTATGCAATAGTTGCCATTCTGTAAGATCAAAAACCTGGTGCCTTTAAACTACAGAGTTAAGGGACAAATTACAACTTCTCAAAAAATGTAGCAGATTCCTGTCACACCCAGCTTTTCTGGCCAGCTTAGTCTTAGTTACTCTCCTTGAAGATGCCAAGATCTGCTGCTACCCTGCTACAGTCACCAGGCCCAGCCAAGGATCTGGGAGAGGTTCCCTTCCAACTGTGTCACATGTGAGCAGCTGTTGTCAATGTCATCAGTGTCCCACCTTGTGATCATCTAGTACAAAGTCATCATCTCTAGCATAGGAAGGATCCATGCTTTTCCCACAAATGCATGCATTAACTTGTGAAGGGCAATGGTGGACAAAATCTCAGCCCACAGCCTGTATTTCACGACTAGAAACACAGTCCTCCCTTGAGCCTGGTGGGAATTGCCTGTAGAGCTATGATCTCAAGGTGTCATTTCTCTCTTGACAAACTGAAAGAACAGTTTTTATCAAGGAATAACATAAGCAGGCAAACAAAGATTAAAAATAATTCTTATGCTGCATTCACATGTCAGTCAATCTACTGTATCTAGGTCTAGATCTAGACACACTAACAGGCAATCAACTTTCCCATCACAGGAAAGACTTAAAAGCATTACTTCTTGTTTCAGAAAAGAGAATCTACTGCACACCTCAATTGAGGGAAAGTCTGTTTTCTTCAGGCTACTTCTGAGAAAGCATAAAAGTAACAAAACTAGGAACACGAGAAATGCCAGAGGCATAGACCATACAACTCAGCTCCCACTGCCCTGCTGAAATTCTTATTTGTCTGCCACCAATACAAGCAACAGGGGTACACAACAATGAAATACAATTATTACAACTCAGTTTTTGACATAGATATATGCTTATCATTTTACGACAATAGAGAATAAGAATTTTCCCAACGATCCACCCATTGCATGTTTCTGGTTGGAATCAGGATGAGGAGTGGAGGATGTGAGAAGCTGTGTCCTTTTCCTCTCTCTTGAATTTGACAACGGTGTGTCTGTGCTGGAGGAGGGATCAGACCTTTCAACCATGCATTTCTGCATTCAACCATGCATTTCCATCAGCATTTCTGCCTGTGTGCCTACCAAACTGCTAAATTTTATTGTGTAAGAGCAACTTGAGAGACAGCTTTGGGACTATATACAAAATACTAGGAAAGAAAGTCTCAGTTTTCACTTGCTCATAAATATCACAAAATACTTGCGAGCAAACCACGCATTTTATGATTTTCAGAACCAAAGAGATAAAATCTTTACCATATTATTATTAGTAATCTGCAAGTGCCAAAGGTAATTAAGCAATCACCCAGAGACACAGACTATCAGACAATCCTGCTGTCAGCAGCAAAGGCATCAAACACTTCTGCCACAAAAAGGATCAGCAGAGACAGAAGGATCAGTGACACCAATTCATTCCAAACAACTTTCAGGAAAGTAAATGCCACGGACAGGCAGAAAACGAGAGATCTCTCTACACTGAACCAATATATAAACCTTAAAACAGCCAGAAGGTATTCACACTGAGAAAAGCAAAAGCATAGCACTGACAAAGCAGCTGGTTAGGAGAACAGAAACCTCTGCTACTTGCTCCAAGAGTGCCTAAGATCCCTAACACAATATGAGGATGCAAATAAAAAAAATAAAAAATAAAGAAAAAAAAGTGAGAGAACGGAGAACATGTATAATATTATATCTGATGAAGCCTACTAAGACAGTGACAGCAAGTATCAGAAAGGAGAGAAGGCAAGACTTTGCCCTGAAGGCAAATTTTACCACAATTGCCCTTGTGTCCTATAATTACTACTCTGGTTCAATCTCCATATAATCAATATGGACTGCTGAATACTCCAGATTTTGAAAAAGAAATCTTCATAAAGATTAAAGTGTATAGTGATAGCATGTATTTGCGCACAGCATAAGTGGAAAAGTCACAAGCAAATAGTAGAGATTACTTCTGATGTGACTCTGTCTAACAAATGCAGAAGAAATCATTCCTCCCATTACAGTATTGTTGCTGAGGACACATTAACCAGAGGACCAATTCTACCCCCACCAATCATCTGAAGGATTTTGGAATTGCCCTGTTTCCCCCCACTCACTTAACGTAACTTAAGTACTCTTTTGTAGATGTTTTGACTTCATAGCAACTTAAGAGTAGGAAGCCTTCCCACACCTACAGCTTTGGCCTCTTAAAGGTATGAGTAATAAAATACAGTTTGAGATACAGCCATTCAGGATAAATTCTCTTTTGGAAGAGATAAAAAAATTCATTCTCTTCCCAGAGCCAAGCTGGAGCAGCCAGGAGTATTCACATCTTTCTGCTATTAAGTCAATTAAGCAGGAAGTGAGGATTGCTGGGTAAAATGCAGCAACAAGGATTGCTGGCTAAAATACAGCATGTTTTTGCGTGCATGTAAAATGCAGACTCAACGAGTCTTAAAATGTCCTTATAAATACAGCAAAAATAGACCAATAAAGTATTTTGTAATGACTATTTATGTGTGTACAGCAACTCATTATTTCAATTCTATGCATCAGGGATTTCTCGTTTCTTTCCTCTACCCCTTAAATAAATCTAAATAAATCATACATTTAAAAAAAGTTTATGCATCTATAACAACAGAAACAAATTCCATTTAACATCCAGCTGTCAAAGCCAGCCCTTCTGTCACTCTTTATTCAAGTCTGTTTTACATAATTCATGTCATCTTAATTATTTCCTTCTCTTTCTGGGTAGGATAGCACTTAAGGATGAGCCACTTGCAGCACAGTCATTTCCTTTGGAGATGATACGACTGCATGACATGATCACTCACAAAAAAATTACACTGATGTTTTAAGGTTTCCAGGTGGGGAATTATGTATATGCAGAGCCTATCATGATGCAACATCACCTGATCAACATAGTACAGCAATAAAAATAGCAGTATATATGCATAATACTGTGTTTTTATGTAGACATACTGTGCTATTAATAGTCTCCCTTTTTGCTCCTTTAACTCCTTTACAAACAGATGCTGTCAGTCTTTATGGGAAGCAGAACAGAGCATTAGCTCAAACCATACAGACATACATTTTTTTCTTTCTCCAAAGTCCCCCAAATTAAAAATTCTTAAGCCTCAGCCAAGGTCCTTCTAATCCTCCACCATTCCATGCCATTAGTCAGTTAGAAGGAATTACAAACAGAGCTTTAATCACATGTATACTAAAATACATCTAAAGCAATACAAGCATCACTCTAGAAATATCCTATCCTATTTACACAGGATAAATAATTTAATTGCTTTAAGCAGTCTAATCTATTAATGCCTGGAGAGGCTTTAATTTGGCCACTAAATTTCAAGAAGTTATGTTTGTCAATTCAATATAGTTAACAGCCATAAATCAACTTTCTCACTCTACATGACTAACGAATTTAATACATGATGAAAAAAGCCAATTCCTAAAATTAAGGTATTACTCTAAAATATCCCTCATTCTCTCTATCATCCAGCATGTTTCTCTTCCTTCGTTATCTTCTCTGTGGCCTCCTGAAATCCACAGCAAGGGACCTTCAAAAGTGATAGGCTGGATACTGCAAACATTTACTCACAAGGATGACCATTGTGACTCAGGAAAGGTTCTTGGTTGAACTGAACCACTAGTGAACAACAGTGTTTTGAATTACCCCAGAACCTCTAGAATCAGGCTCTTGATGATACAAAACACCATTAGAACATCACTGACCACAACCAATGCCTTCTAGGCCATGCATTTATCTGGTTTTGTGCCCTGTGCATACAGTCTTGTACTTTCCACTCTGTTCCGATGTTCAGATTGCTTTGCACACTACCTCAAGTTAATCAGAGCCTTAGCGAACATGGCCGCTTACTTAAAGCTGAGCTGAAACAGCAGGAAATCCTCCATGCTCAGGATTTTTGCCCTCTCAGAGAGCAGACAAGGCCAGGAATATGAACATGGATTTACCTGCTAATGCTGGCAGAGTCACACACACAGACCAGCAAAAGTCAGGGACTCCACCTCATAAGGAGCTAGGAAGACCAGAGGGATTTAAGACAGCCACAGAACAAAAGCCTTGTAAAAATATTAACTTAATTTTTGCCCTGGCTGACTGTGCAACCTGAATAAAATTCTTCTCCAGTTACTTGGCATAAACCACTGAGATACAGATTCCCTGTTCAGTGCAAAACCTGAATGTGAAGGTAGCCTATCTATCCACTTCCAATTCAGGCAGTAGGAAGTCAGTGAAAATAGAAATTGCCCTTCTTGGTGGTGATGCCCCCCCCCCCCCCCCCAGAAGGCATTTGCTAGTGCAGCCACACATAGACTGTACTGAACACAGCAGATCCTCAGCACTTGCCAAATCAGGGTGATCTGACTGCAGTCGTCAAAGTGCAGCTCACCAAGAAAAGTTCAGGACCTAGACTTCCACATAGTCTAATAAAAGTCCCTGCAGCCACATACAAAAAAGATACAAGGATTACTTAGAAATAAGCAAGAACAGCACAGGTTTCACAATTACAGAGGAAACAATTACCTAGGAGCAAAAGGTAACTGAGAAGCTCTGGTAAAGAAAGAAAAAATCTAGCAGATGTAAAGCCAGGAGAAAATTGAAGTTATTAAGGCAAGAGTTGCAGCTTTCTCCACTGCCTAATAATGGGAGGATAATAAGATGATAATAAAGCTAAAAGCTTGGATAAGGAAAAAAAAATAAGCAGTTTGAAGTCAGAGGCTAAATTATTTGTCATATTACGGAGCGACCACCCTTGGACCCCATTGGCCTATCACAGCCTTACACACCATGGGAAAAAGTGGGATATTCGGTCACAGCACAAGTTCAGAGATTAGGAAACATAGAAGTTTAGAGGTGCCAAGCTGAAAGTCACACCTGTGTGGCATATTAAGACAGCAGTTTTTCAGCATTATACATGGTAGAGCAGCACAGACTTAACAGACATCTGAGGCAGCACAACTTTCTTGTTTGTTTTGCAGTTCAAAAAGAAACAAATGACCAACAAATGTATACACACACACACACACATATACCCCATTAACAACCTGGATTTGCTAAGATACTGGAAACACATTTGGGGGCTTCTGGATGTTGATGCTGGCTTTAATTCTCTGAAGCAATGATTAGTTACTTCTGCTTTCTTGATTTTAGATCAGGTCTACTCTGTACATGCAACACAAGAATTGTGATGCTTTCTTTTTATAAAAGGCTGTCCTTTGCTATATTTCTGTGCACATGTTGCTGTACTTTCTCATATGCACATCCCTGCCTACATATATGCAAACCTATATGTATATACAAACATGCCAAATATTGTGCATTAAAGAAATATATGTATTTAAAACATCCTACTGCATACTGCCTGTTTTGGCAATAGCCATCTGGAAGAAGAAAAAGTATAGAAGAAACGCTTAATGTAACCAAGATAGATTTTGTTCACTTTTGTCAACGTACAGAAAGAAAATTTACCTGCTACTTTTTTGTTCTGCAAGAAAATTAACAATTACTGCACTAGCTTTATCCAGAGACACCCAGTCTACATCATATAGGAATGTAGCAAGACCATCTTGCTTTTCAGTATAAACTTTTCAGTATAAACTGCCACAGAAGACAGGGCAGGTACACTTTTATCGCTGTTACAATGACATACCCCTGCAAATCTCAGTCTCTCAAAATCTTTTATTTTCTAATGTAGTCAAAACATTTTTGTACCATTTCATTTTAGTTAAGCCTTCCCCTGGACAAGGTCTGGGCAACCAATGGCTGACAGTGGCTCCTGTTGCAGCACAGGGATGTCAAAATTACCCAGCATTTACCCCAGGACCTCATACTCACACATAAGTACCCCAGTCATTCCTGCTGCCAATGCTAAACACATCTTTAAATTAGCACCATAGCCACTGTGGCTTTGTTTCTCTTCTATATGAGCAACACTGGACTGGGACCAAAGCCTTATCTGTCCTATAGATGTCTTCCTTTCCATAACATGCTTAATAAAATTTGAGATAGTAAAAAAGAGATGAGCTCTTGATTTCACATTCCTCTTTCACAGCTGTCTTATTCCTGCTGAAACAGTAGAATGAAATTATGCATGGAAACATTTCTGAGAATTCTCTTCATGGAAGAAGAAAAAAAATGCCCGACATACTCAGAATTCAAATCAGAAACAGAAGGTCCTTGATTCTATATACATGTTATCAGTATGGTACACATTTGAAAATCGCGTGGTACATGCCAAACTTGAGGTTGTTCTCCTGGGAAGAAAAGGATTAAGATGTAACCTTGGGTCATAAGAGGTTACACAATCAGGATTTCCCATAGCAACACTGAGGAAATTAAATTAATGGTGAAGATGCTCAGCTGCTGAAACACAAGGAAACCCTGGAAGAAACTAACATGATTAAAAAACCTGAATTAATTTTTTTATGCAGAGCCTCAAAACACAGATTTGGCAGGTATACTCCTCAAACTCACTTATTTATTCATTCATTTTAGTGGCCATGCTTTTCTTAGTGAATTATTCTTTACAATTCAAGCAGACATGTAGGAAAGTGCCCAGTTCTCACATATTTTAATACACATTCTACAGTATCAAAAATGAAAGTTTTTGAACTATATATCCATTTCTATATGTGCACATCTGTGTATATTTCCAAAGATGACAGCTGAAAAAGGGAATATTTGTTTCTAATCTCTTAATTATAATTTTTTCTCCCCCTTGGTGCATTAATTTGACAGCTAAATGTTTCTGCTCTCACTGACGGGTGACACAACAGAGCCTATCAGAGTCCTAGTTTTTGGCACCACCTCACTCCTACTTTATGCTTCAGGCTACTTCCCTTCTGACTGATTCTTAATTTGAATAAGCTTTCACTGAAGACTGTATCAGAACGGCAGCAAGTTAATCTTATTAAACCATACGAGTTTAAAAAAATCAGAGCTTGATGTCAGGCTGGCTCTTTTCAAACTGGTATACTTAAGATCCAAATTAGATCATGAGTAAAACATTAAAAGGCACTAGAGCCACTTAAAAGTGAACTTCCATTTCCAAAAGAAATTTCTGGACTTTGGGAACCCAGGACTTATGCCAGTTCAGTGGGAACAAGGCTCCTGGCTGCAGTGAGTGCTTTCCAGTGTTTTAAATGCTCAAAATGTAAGCTACAGAGAAAGGCTGTAAAGACATAAGCATTTACCTCACTTATTGTCAATACTAGCACAAACACACAGGCCTTACTGAAGGATACTTTAGTTTCAGGAGGTTTCTACTCCCACCCAAAGTCTCCTGACAAAAAACACCTTTGGGAAAAGCTGTGTCAACACTCACTGATTCTGCAAGCTGATGCAATGAGGTGCCTTTTAAGCACTATAAGAGAAAATTTCCATCCTCTTCCTCTCACTCTATAAAGAGTATTTTGGTTTTTAAATAATTGACAAATGTTTATAACTTCAGTTTCACTTTAGCCACCTCTTGGCATAGAAGACTGAAGTAATTAGATATGGGGGAAGGGATGCAATTCATCCTTTGCTTGTCAACCCACTTGCATGAGCAGTTTGCAGCAAAGTAGGTGGCTGCTTAGTTGTCCTTAGGCCCCCTTGACTTCCAGCAACTTAGTGAGATGACCCACCTGGTACTTTTCCCATCTGGATGCCATCCAGGCCATAAAAAATAAAGTTTGTGGACATCTACTGGCACATTTGTTCCTGTGCTGGCTTCAGACAGCCCCTGTCACATGCAGGGTGTTACACAAGCAACAAAGTGTTTCCTGGATTGCAGCCCAACACCACAGACATTAGCTGCATTGTTTAGTGCCTAGCTTTAACTCTTTGCATCTAGCTACAAGTGCAACTAATCAACCAAAATTGATTTTCCAGAGCTCACTCTAATCCACTGCATTGAAGGTGACCTATGTTCTTTGTGTGTATGTATAGTTAAGGGGGTTGGTTTGGTTTTTTTTAAGGTATCTTGGTTATGACATGCCTGTGGTCAGCTTTCGACAACCTTGCCAGTCATTCAAAAGGGTGCCGAGGATCATTTCTGATTTTAGAGAGATCTAAAGATTTGTCCCCTGCTCCCCCAAATATTAACAGTGGATATTACTCATCTGCCTTTGTACATGTCCATTACTCATGGGAAAATAACTCACAATACCAACTTGAGTGCATTTTCAGCCCACCAACATGCCTGAGGATGGTGAGATGTCTGATTCAGATCCAGACACCTGCAACAAGCACTATGCAGAACTAACCTTGCTCCCTCTAACCTGATGGTTGCTTTTATATTTTACTCCACATATTTGCTAGCATGTCAAGGACATCAAGGATCTGACTTTACTTTCCGTCAGTGTTAGCTGGGCATCGCTGTAATCATTTAAGTAGAACAATCTGTTCCAAGTGACCAAGAGAACCAATAATTTATCAGAAACAGAATAGGCATTTTGGGGAAGGACATAATTATATTTGTGTGGTTTGTAATACTCTTGAGTCAAACAGGGACATTTCACATAATTCAAAGCCACTTGGGGAAGGGAAGAGAGAAAGCAGGCTTTCCAAAGCAGAAATAGTCTCAAACTCTCAAATTTATCACAGACATTTTTTTCTGCCTCCTCTGTTCTTTTGATTTTACTTAAAGAAAACCTTCAGCAATTGAGTAGGCTTCCCAAAAGGGGATGGGGGGGAAGAGAAGAGCAAATAATAATCAGAAGATAACATCTTGCCTTGATATAGGTAAATGATGCAGCCTGAATGGATCACGGCAGGGGGGTTGGAACTAGATGATCTTGAGGTCCTTTCCAATCCTAACTATTCTATGATTCTATGAAATAGAAAGCTGTACTGTTCATCTTGTCTCAAACATGGCAATGCCAAATTAAAGGGTATTCAGAGAAAAATAACAAAAAAAACTTTACACATTCTTAGCACGAACCCAAACAACTCTTATAAGAAGAAATATTTGAAAGATCATAACTTCATCCCTTGAAGAACAGATAAGTTAGACACGATATGACAAACACATACAAGCTAATGAACAGAAATGGAAAAAAAAGTAGCTTGGATACCTCTGTTCTCAGTCTGAGGAGGGATGGCAATGAAACTAAAACCTGACCAAAAAAAATTGTTTTTCACATGATATTATCCTACTGGACTTAGAGCTCCTAAAAGTCATCGTGACTAGGGGCTTGACGAGATTCAGAAAGGATTTGGCCATTTATATGAACAGCAAAAATATCCAGCAATTGCAATTAATGCTAACCAAATCTAAAGACAGAATATGAAAGAACTTGGGTACTGGAGTGAAAGCCTATCTGTATAAGAAATCAGGATGAAAAAAAAAACATGTGGTAGCAGAGATGGCACATCCTGCCCTGAGGCAGGCAGGACAGGGGACAGGGACAGACCAGTGACTGCATGGGTAAACTCTATTTCCATTCCAGCATCTTTTCTTCTGGACAACTCCAAATCCTCCCTTCTTCCCTTGCATTAGTTTTATGGTTTTCTACAGTTCTCTTGCCCATAATTCCATCTCCCATTCCTCACCGTGTCTCTGCTATAAAGTTTTTCCTTTGTCACAAGTCCTACTCCTGGTAACAGCATGTAATATACTGCCTACTAGGAACTGAGTGGTAAGGCTGTAATTCAGTCTGGAGGTTCTACTACTGCCTGTAAACTACTCACTGTCTCCCAGTTTACGATGTCAGCAGGACTCCACCTGAATTAAGGCTTCTACTGTAAATAACTGACACCAATGTATTATCTTATACATAATGCATAGAAGATGGCTCCAATAATAAATTCCATATCCTGCCTTTCCATTACAGTTGCAGCCCGCCATCTTTTATGCATTTTACTTACTGATACATAAAATCGTTCTCCTGAATCATAATGGCAGCAAAACCTTTCCTTGGGTCACTGCTTCTGATAAAAGCTATTCATTCCCTCTTTTCCCCAAAGAGATTGAAAGAAACTTCAGCTCATCCCACTAACAAAGCTCACACTTAAATTTAAGGACCATGTTGATGATCCCGGAACATTGCATGTGTCAGTCCATATTTTTGACACTGGCAAGTGAATGATTTGTGCCTAATGCCCATCTTTTGCCTGTTTGAAAGTTGGTATCAGCAGGGTATTACAGAAAACTGCACTGTGGATGCCAAACTGCAAGCATACAAAGGTAAGTGAGGCCTGCAGGCAACATTTCCAGCCCCAAAGAGGAGTACAGAAAATCCAGGCATACACACAGAGTGAGTGTGGTATAAGCCAGCAGTAGCTTTACACATCTTCGAACTGAATATGGAGTTCAAGCTCCAAAGATTCCACAAATGATGTAGTCAAAACTGCTGAATGAAAGCTTTGAAATATCCCAGAGAATAGACAATCCCCTGTGTAAAAACCCAATTTCGACCTCAGGCACAGACTAACTGAGCTCTTTTGTACACGAAGAAAAAAAAGCAAGAGAAACTGATATAGATGCACTACTTCAAAGTCATCTTACCTCACAGCGCTTTAGCCATTATTTATAGCCAGAAGACTAACTGGAGGAGCATGCATGTATCTTCTTACTCAAACCAAATTATTCCTTTGTTATCTTAAGCTAGTATAAATCCATTTAACCTGAATAAACCTTATACACCATCTTGCAATTCTCTAAATTACTTTAAGCCTTGTGACAAAAAGACTGTCTGAAGACCGAGCCCTGTGATGTCCTCATAAGGCTGTTATTTTCAGGCAGACTGGATGTAGCAAGACTTAGCAGAAGAATCTTGTATGTTCATCACTTCAGCAATTTAGGCATTAAGCAGGAGTTGCCATAGGCAGAATGCAGATGCCTGGATTTAAACTTTGCTCTTTGGGCACCTCAGATAATGGTTTTCATGGTACAAACCCATGTTTCAGCAAAAACAGAGAGCAGTACCCAAGGAGCTAGAGCTGCATCTTCTCTGACTGCCTTCCTTGCAGTTACAGGAAAGCTTCCTATGTGCTTGCACCCACCTCCTGCAACACGGTAATAAATACAGTATTAATGCCAGCAGACACCTCTTATCAGCAATGTCTCCATCTTTGCTTAACACTTCTCTGATTACAAATTAGTAACTGCTATTCTCAACAAGACTCAAAAGTTCAGAAAAATAATGACAGAAATATGTTTCACACAGGTCTTCTCCCACTGGCAAAAGCAACAATGCAGCAGGTTTTCAAGGGCTAGCCAGTCCCTTCTCTCTGACAGGCTGGAGTCAGCCACTTTCACACTAGTAAAGTAATAGATGGAGTAATAAACCTGAATTTTCCCTGCATGGTTTTCAGCACATCATGTGTTCAGCACTTCTGAGGCCACTTCAAGACATGATTTATCCAAGAGATTATCCCATGTCTTCTCTTTGTCAGTTAAGGCCAGTGAGGGGGAAAAAAATGAAGCTGTCTTAGAGTACAGTAATGATTAATACCTCCAGCTTCCTCCAGCCTGCGCACTATGGGAAGGGCCTTTCCCTTTGGCCGTGAAGGCCACTGGTTGTCCATTGCTTTCTCAGCTTAAGCCTGGATTTTCTCCAATGATAGCACATTGAGTTTGCACGTTAACAGGAACCAAAAACCAACAGCCACACCACAACACAACTGTCAGTTTTATTTACTTTAAGTGTGGTGCTTTATAGCTTGCCACAGCTACCAATTGGCACCCGGAGAAGCCTAAAGCATTATTTTTGGTCTGCAGAGCCTTCCATAGTTTGGAACCTAATTACCTTCAGAAACTACCGTCTCCCCTTCATCTGTTACCATGGTAGCTGCAATCAGCTGAGATGCTTGGGCTGACAAGCCCTGATTTACTAGGGTACCAAGGCAATTCCAGGGGGCTGTCACCCTTAGAATTTACTCCTCTGCTTGGGTCTGAGAGCATTTTTAGGAAAGGAAGAGGCAGGATAAATTAAGACTGTACAGGCTGGGAAATAGCACCCTTTTTTAGAGTGACTCAACAGCTCAGTGCACATTGCTTCACTAGCACTTACAGGTGCTTTAGGTTTTGTTTGTTACTAATAGTATATGTGCCCTTGTCGCAGGGCCAAGGTGCAGATGAGGTTAGTAGACTCTGTTTCATTTTAAAATATCTTTCTGCATGGTGAGAAAACAGACTGCTTAATCAGTTGATGAGACTTGTTTTCTAGCCTTTAAAATCAGAATTCAGGGAATATAAGCTACAGTATTCCCTGTTTATTTCTACTGGTTACATGTTACTGTTTTTCTGTATTGATGTTTTTCACATGGAAATCTCAAAAGTGCCAGACTTATGCTTCCCAGAAAGAGAAAATCCTAGCTTCCCACTGCAACATCTCAGTCCTTCAGAAAGGCATTTCCCATGCCATCTGTGTGATAACATATTTAGAAAAATTAGTACTATCTTGGCACTCTTCACAAAATGTACTCTGGATGTAAGGGAAGGTGGAGCGGTTCTTATCAAATGGGGCATTCAGCATCCTAGTCAGAGGTGATGGCAACGTATAAGCAGAGGGCTGTTTCCTCAGAAGCATGCCATTAATTTTGCAGACACAACTGTGCTGCAACTCAGCTGAAGCCTGCTCATCCAGTCCTGCTGACAGCCTTGTTATCACAGAGCTTCCGGGTATGCAGTTCTCCTTGTCCTGCACATCCTCCCACAGGCACCAGGATAAGCTACTTAATATAAAAACCACCATGAGAACATCCCAAAATTGGTATGATCAAAACCAGTGGCCACTTAAAAATGGTTAACGTGAATTACCCTATCTCTAAAATACAGATAACCCTGCCTCTCCATTTCCCAATGCAACAGCAGATCACTGGCATTTGAAAAGTGCCTTGAAAATCACAGGTGCTGATAAGCATCAATAACAGCACACCATGAGATGTGATATTATTACAATAATAATGGCACTCATTTTGCACTCCTGCATTTTGCAGGTTATCATCCAAAAACATTGATGAAACACAGCCCTTCAGGAGATGAAAAAAATCTTTGCAGTATAATGCAAGCTGGTTCATAGGATCTCTATATTTTAACCAGCACTGTGCAAAGTGACTGTTGCCATCCTGAATACCAGGACAGTTGTGACTGCCCCTCCTCATATAAAAGGATCAGGCCTTCTGAATCATGAAACTAAACTGAAAGCAGCTGACAACAGTCCTACACTCTTAACTACACTTATTTTTTAACTCTAGGCTTCATCAATGATGTCAATACTGAAACCACAGGGACAAACCACACAGATTATACTCAAACCTAAAGGAAACTAGCTCAGCTAAGCAACTGCAGTCCAACATGATGGCATCTAGTAACTCCCAGCTGTGCCTCCCACAGAGCTACTACAAATTCTGTTATCTGCTCAGTCAGCAGAGCAGACTAGCAGAGCTGCAGCATCCACCTGCCAGGTCCTGAGCTGCGCCACACAAGGGTGCTTTGTGTGGGGCAGACAGCACCATAACCAGCTGCAGCAGAGCAGAGGGTACAAGTCCTGATGCACTGTGCAGACTACACATCCTCCTCTGGAGGAGCCACAGCTTCTCTGTCCTGGGAGCAGCAGGAAGCTCTGGGCAAGAGGTGTCTTTACTGTGGGACACAAAACAGATCCAGTGCTTTCTTGAGGGAAAAAGAGAACTGAGCAGTTTTCAGCCCTCATCCCCAGGACAGAAGTGGCAACAAGAGCACATGAGCTATGTAACACTCTACTGTGGTAAGAGGCAAAATTTGCTCCCCTTGCAAATTGAGCTGAGTTGCTGAGATACTAGTTCCTGGGCAAGAACTTTCTACATTTTCTACCTTTTAAATTCTGAAAAGGCAGAAGGAATTTTGCTTGGATTTTAGAAACAGCTGCTGAGACCTGTGAACACTTCCCCCCCTTGCTCCTCTGTTACACCTGCTGGTTTCATCTTATTATTCCATCCCTCTTTTCCTTCCTCCAGCTTAAGAGTAGCAGACAATGGTTGGGGTAGATGACGATACCTTTACTGCTGATATTGGGAAAGCAAAAGGAAAGCCTTGATCTCACATGTAAGGCAAAAAAATGTGCATGATCTCTGTAGTTGTACCTATATGCCAGCCATTCTATTCGGACTCTTCCCCCCCCCACATTTTAACATTAAAGGTTAAAGCTTACAGGAAAGGATAAGGAGCTTGGTAAAACAGCTGTTGCAAATTACGAAGTTAAGCACAAAGGCAGTACTGACAGCATACAGATCTGTGAACAAACATGTAAAACCCGATTCACTCATCTTCTTCATTGCATTGGCTTCATTCAACCCAGGAAAGATCTGTCTTCATTCCACAAAACGCTGAAGCATGAGCTTCAAAAAGCAGCACGTGCTGGCATGTTTATCTGAATCAAGGAGAAAGCAACTAAATGTTTAATTCCCTTGCTCACACTGCAACCTTAAATTTGGGTGGCAGTTTTACGATGCAACTAGCTTCACAAAATTGTAGTGAAAACACCAGCACGCAAAATGTAATACACAGATTTTTGTCTTCCTGAGCTGGGTGTCTTCTTGGTAGGAAGCATCCACAAGAAATTCAAGAGAGCACGCTAAAAGCTATTTTTTTGTTCAGGGTGCTTTTTAATAGACTAAACGGCAGTGTCAACACTATAAAAACAAAGGCAACTCTTATGGGAATAAGGAGGCTGCTCTTCCTTATTGTTCACCGAGAACCCCGGCTGTTTGAATGGATGATATGTTAATTTTGTAGCACAGTTTCTCAGGGGAGGACATAGTGAAGTCTTCCATGGTACAGTGCTCACAGATTACAACGGGCACGGTTAGAATTGTTTGTTAAGGCCCTAAAAAGATGCTTCTCCAAAGCAAACATGCTATGAAATACATATTTCTCTAACCATATCAGTAAAAATTTAGTCCATAAAGCACTCTGAGTTTTTATAGGCAGTTGCTGCTCAAATGCTTGAAGGAAGAAATGGCAAGTAAGAAACAAAACAGGCCACAGCAATATAATTTCCTATAAAATAGCTCTCTGCAAGTTGTTTAAATGTTTTTTTACTTCAAGCAATATTCTCAAGATTTGAGAGACTTTTCAGGGCAACATTTGCATTAAGAATTCCTTTTGTCCCCCTTTGCACAGGAGGCTTCACAAACACACCATCAGATTTATGTCTTTCCCTTTCAAAATAACCCCACATATTCATCCACAAAATTAATTTAAACAAACATACAGAAGAAAGAAACACACTACCTCACCTGTTCAATTCTCCTTTTTATTTTGGGGTGGGGAGGTTTGTGTGTGTGCGCTGAGGGAGTAACTGCTAATACCTACCGTAAATGAGCTCACTTGCAGCCTCAGCTCACATACTGACATTTCTGTCTTAAACACACTTTTCTTCCCATCTTTCCCTCTCCCCCTCCCCACAGCCATGCCAAACTGTGTCTAAGTCAGCTGTACAGTGTAGCTGATTAAAAAATGCCAACAGTTAGACAGCTTACTCTAAAATCTACAAGTCAACTGTGTATCTACGAATGCAATAATTAATCAATGCATACAAGAATTTACTGCACATACTGTTTTTCTTTGCATATGCAGACAGCTTCAATTGCCATGCAGGTTACACTGTCATGAGAACCTTCAGTTCCCAGTAGCTGCTTTCCCACGCTGCAGCATTAGCAAAGACAAGCTCATTATATTAAAGCTTTAATTCATCTGCAAAACCACCCAAATACTGCTGAATTTATTAATTTCACAGGTAGAGGCTTTCAGAAAAAAATGCCACAGTTAGTGCCACAATTACTAGGCTGTCACAATTCTCCTTTTAAAGTACTTTTTTCTGAGGCTCAGCTATAAGGCATACTTTGAGCTGTGAGCTGGCAGACTGGTTTGCATCTGAAGAACATATTTCATTTTAATGGTTTTATTTTTAAATTGTTTCAACTCTTTGAATTAATGGAGATTAAAAAAAGAGATGAGACTGACATAAAATGCAAAGTAGAGTATTTTTCTTCTTTTAACCTGCCTTTTAACTAGAATCAGGTTATATTTATTTTCAAGAAACACAATAGTACCCAATTAATAACACGTCTGCACTCTTTGTGGAAATTGATAATCGAATGGCTCAAATGGAAAGAGCCACCACCCTTTCTTGAGCCTGGCCACTGACAAACAACACCAGGTAAGGACTCACAGATATTAATATTCACTCAGTAGGAATTTGCTTTTCCCTTGCAAGAAATTTCTCCTTCATCCTCTACAGCACCATTTCTGCCCAAATGGGAAAACAGAGATGCTTTAACTCAGAGGTGAACTTCGCTGTTAACTCTCTGCTAAGCCATTTGAGTCTGCAGTGATGGTATCTGGAGCTGAGCAATCAATGTGAGTTTTCACCCTAGCACCATGGGCACACACATGATTATGTGCCCTCCCTGACAAAAGGACTAATGTTTATTGCAGACTTGCTACATGTGGGGACTGATCAGAAGATTGCAGAGCTCTGCATTTGGCTTGGAAGAGAGTGCCTGGAGGACACTACTGCATACATATAAAAATATTAATACTTTGTTCTCTGTAATGGCCCACAAAGGGGATGACATAGTTTTATTCTGCCAATATGCAGAGGATTAAGGGTTTCTGCTTGAAGCCACTAACAACCTGAACAGAAGAATTACAGTAATTCCACTAAAACCATGCCAAATCCAAGGGACTGGCTGATGGCATGTTCATTTGTCTTGAAAAATGCAACCAGTACAATCCTACAAGCAGAACTTCAACCAGATAGGCAAGGAGATTCAACTTAAATTATGGGCTTATAGGAACCATCTTTCACAATACCTCAGCATTTTGAGATCTAAATCCTTGACATAGAGCAGTTCTAAAGGCACCTGAAAGAATAGCTGTTAGCATGTCAAATATAGATGAAACTCATGCTTTCTTTTGTGTTGCTCACAGAACTCCATTTTTAGCACAAAGTGTTTCACAGCAAACAATAGCAAGATACTCCACTCAAACTTTGCACTGCTTCAGCCATTAGGTCACCATGCAAACACTTTTATCATTACTTCAATTAGCAAGTTTGCCTATGTCAATACTACTATTAATACCCCAAAATACTAACTTTTATTACTATTTAATTAAAAGACAAATATACTGAATAATTATTCATTTGTAGTTATTAGGAGTAATGCACTGAATGCAATTACATGTCAAGCACTTGACTTGTTCTTCCCACAACACTTCTTGTGCCAGAAAATACCCTGACAAATTCAGCAACAGTTAAAGGCTTTCCATAACCAGGATACCTCTAGGTTGGAATAAATTCTTAGGCCCTGGCTCTGCAACACAGGAATCTGTCTACATGGTGTATATCTTTGTTACCATTTCCAGTTGCAGTAGTCACAGTTAGTAGTAATGGTCATTATAGAGAAATTCAGCAAATCTTCTGAAAAACCAATGTGAAAGCAAATTCTTGAGTGGGAACTCAGATCCTCCCTAAAATTAAGCCTAGCACCACAAGGAATGATGGAGACTTTTTTTTTCTTCTTTTTTTTTTGTATTTTGATAAATGCAAATTATCCTGAACAAATTATTAATTGTTTAAAGGTGATTACTGGCCATCTGTTTGAACACAGCACAGAAAACATTGAATGTGTATTTGAGAAAGACTCCACTTACAAGTTCACTAAGAGTTTTGATATTTAGCTATTTCAGAGATAAAACTGAGATGCAGTGGGTATCAAGTTAATTGATTAGTAGTACTTACAGCAGTTACTATTTATATTACATGATGTTAACCCAACTCTTTCAAACCCACAGTCAAGCAACAACAGCTTTAATTCCATGCAGGAACTACACAGGGACTAAGTACCTGCATTTTCTCATGCAAACACACAAATTGGTGTGTACATACCAGATTAAAAAACAACAGTCAGCAAACAAAGAATATTAAATACTATACCTTTGAGTCATAATCTTATAGGCATCTGGCAGATAACAGCGGATATTCTCCATCTGAGCAGGATCAGAGTCACAGATTTTATCATCAGTCCTCCCATAGTTGGCACTTTCAATCATGATAACATCTGTTCCCGGGCAGCGAAGCTCTATGGGGTAACTCTCACAGGACAGTTCCCTTCGGACCACAGCCATGGGGACCGGGGCACGGCTGAAAGCTGCAAGGATTAACACAGAAAGACAGCAAACATTTACTTTCCACACTGAAGCAAGAACTAAAAGCAGAATGACATTTAGCAGCAGGTTTTATCCATATGCTGTACTGAGATAGTTTTGGTATCTTTGAGATATGGTCTGTAGAAATGAGGTCGTGGCTTGCTGGCGGCCCACAGAAATCACTTCTCCACAAAGCGACTTGATTTTTTCATCTCAAAAAAAAAGCTAATGATCCCTTTTAAACAGGGCTTTAGAAATCAGCAGCAACTATGGCATTGTTATTACTTCTACTTACCAGGTGAAAAAGCTAGTTGGCTTTGATAATACAAAATTACAGTCCTGTGTTGTACCTGATCCACCGGGGGAAATTTTCTGACAAGCAATCCAAGCACCAGGATCCCACCTGCTCAGCAAGACTGCATCTGCCCTACTACAGATGTAATAACATCTGCATTGCTCCTGCTCCTTTTTCTTGATCCTTAGAAAACGAGACTAATGGCTTTTGCTGTAGCCTGCAGCATGCCTGCAAATGGCCTGCAGGTTCTGGCAACTATCCCAAAGTCTGGGCCCTGCAGTGATATTTTCTATGGAAAGGCCAATATATGGGACACTGAGTGATTAAAGTTCAGTCTCAGCTTTGTGTTGGATCTGCCTGGATGTTCAATAGTGGCACATACTTGTAAAGTTAATTTAAAGAGCTCTCAGAAATCTTACCTGTTTTAAAAGAAATCCAGGCTACAGTTTGCAAAAGAAAAAAGAAACACACTTTGAGAAAACTTGAAAACAAAGCCCTAAAGTATTAGCGAACAAACTCATCACATGACAAAATGCAGTAATATTTCCAATCTTTACAGCCTCTTTGATCTAAAGGTTTTCAATAGCTTGAAAAACTTGAATTCATTAATCCCCCAAATATCCATATGACATATAGATTGTCTTTGTCATCTCAACCACAGAAGATCTCACAGGAAATACATGGTGAACCTGGGCACCAAATACTTGGATTTACCAGCTGAATATATCAGCCATGAGCTGGAACAATAGCTAACCCTTTTCCTTTCCTTATTGCACATGAATGAAAAATCACCCACACCAAAAATGCTTCCAGCTGTAAGGACAATGTGCCCTTCTGGCTCCATTTTGTACTCCTTCCAACCATAAAACCAAACATAAACTAAACCTGTATCCATGTGATGGTCACAGAGCAGTCAGGGAAGGTTTAACCCTGTAACAGATCAAGGGCCCATCTGACACCAAACATCTTTCAAGAACTTGCTGCCTCCCAGCCCCACTATAAAACCACCAAAGTACGCTCCCCAAAACCAAAACTCTCTTCCATTGTGCTTTTGTTCTGTCACATAAAACTTCCCCATGGCATATGCACACTGAGTTTTCTTATGGAAATAAAAGCATACTGATGTTTCTCAGTATATCCCTTAACTGTATCAATGCCACTCTGTCTAGCAGACAGCAATCCAACATCTACTCAAACTTCCATGAAGCCTTCTATTATTGTCAGTTGTCTCATTTAGTTATGTATTATTGAAAGATAAACACTCTCATTTTTGTAAATTTGCAGGGATTACTCTAATATCAATCAGATTCTTGCCAATGTGCCAGAGTTCTGGACTAATCACAAAACCCCCCAAACAGATATGCAATTATTCTTGAATAACAGCTTCTAAAATTACATAGCTTTAGGGTTTGGCTCATATAAGATGTCCTCCTTCTCCAAGATCAGAGAAACAGCTTTGCCCTGAGCTCATATTGCACCATATATTTGTGTAATGCAGTAAATTATTACGGTGCCCACATTCTCCTGTTACAGAAGGCAGGAAGTCAGGATGACAAGTGCAAATCTCTGAAATGCAATACCTCATTCTTACCCTTGGTTTCACGTCACTAATAACAACAAGGTGAGTGAAGGAAGGAGGAAGCAAAGTTAAAAACAATAGATGAATGAAGTGAAGATCACGAGAAAGGCAGTCAGTAGGCCCAGCAAATTTAGCCTCCCCTACAAACACTATCAAGAAGTTTTAAGGTCTGTTTAAAAGGGTCTGTCCACAACAGCCCCTGCTCTGGAAAACAACAGACTCTACAGCAGTGGGGGGTAGTTTACATTTGCCTGCATTACCTTTAGCATTCACAAGCCCAGTTAGGAGTTGAACTCTAAAAGATAATTTAAAGAGAAACAAAGTTTATCCAAAATGAACACTGAAGTTGAAGCAAAGGATCTGCTTCTACTCTCAGACAGTCATCTGAACTAAGAGTCACACTCAATTATTTTGAATTTACTGAAATGTGACTGGAACCAAAGCTTCTAAAATATCTTCATCTGTAGGCATGTATGAATTAGTAACACATTTTTCAGAAGTATTTAGAGTTGAAAAATACAACCATAAACAAACATCTGATGCCAGGCTGTTGATTTGGAAAAGAGCTTTGGTGAGCTCTCTTTTTGAGCCTCTACTGTACTAAACCTGAGCAGACTGGTGACACAGGAGGCAGAAGGTTTCTAGCAGCTTTTGGCACAAAACTGATGCCAAGTGCCCTCCCTCCTCCTGCTATATGCATAGATGACTTTTATTTACTGCCAAGAAAATGGCAAAATGAGGTTTACAGTCAATACTAGCTGTTTGTGGTTATTGTTTGGACCAGTCCTTGGACAATTTGGATACTTTTCTCTAGAAGGCTAATGTAGACTACAGAAATGGCAAAGACAATTGCTAACACTACGTTACTTTTTACTATACAAAACAAAACTTAAACCTCTGACTACATGCTTCAGAAAATATATTTTTTATGTTAATTCCTATATGTTTTTGTAGTAACTATTCTATATTTTCAAAGAAAGCAGATATTAAATGTGGTGGTTAAGGAAAACCTCACTTAAAATCATAGAAACTAACATTCTGAAAATTGACTCATACAACCTATTGTATTTATCAAAAGCAATCCTGTACATATGCAGCTAATCTTAGCTCTCGTGTTTTGTTGGAAATGAGACATCAGGAACTCCTACCAACAATATGATTTTATTAAAACAGAAGTTTATCTGAGGGCAAAGATAGCAGCCTAATCTCACAGCAGCTCTGTCAACAATGATGATGTAGTACTTCAGGCTTCTGGCAGAGGATTTAACATTTAATACGAAAACCCAAAAGTTTAGTAAAAGCTGCTATATGTTTCTTAACCAGGTGTGAGAACACATTTCTTGTATCTTGGGCAGCTCTTACTGTACATAAGACTTTATGGTACTGATTTACTAAAATTGCATGAATGTCAGCCTCCAGTACTCCCCAGAAAAAAACCAAACACAAACCAAATACTCCTCCCCAAAAAAAACAGCAGCTCATATACTGCTTCTCATTAAAGAATCTCTGAACAGATACAAATATTTCTAGATGTGGCTTTAATGGAATTTACCTTTTTGTTTCCACATAATCACTCAATTGTTTGACATCAGAAGGACAGCTTTCTCTTATAGACACCTTACTATGGTGTAGAATAACAGAATAGTTAGGATTGGAAAGGACCTTAAGATCATCAAATTCCAACCCCTCTACCATGGGCAGGGATGCCTCACTGTACACCATGTCGCTCAAGGCTCTGTCCAACCTGGCCTTGAACACTGCCAGGGATGAAGCATTCACAACTTCCTTGGGCAGCCTGTTCCAGTACCTCGCCACACTCACAGTAAAGAACTTCTTCCTTATATCTAACTTGAACGTCCCCTATTTAGGTTTGAAGCTGCTACCCCTTGTCCTATCACTACAGTCCCTGAATCATGTATCATGGAGTCAACATTTATTTGCTGGTTATATGGCATAAAAGAAATGTGACATCCTGAACAAACTGTAGGAATAGTCGAATACTGTAATACAATATGACAGGAGAAAGCAATAGTGTGCTTTCCATTCTGCCATCCTCGACCAATTCAGTTACTCTGCATGGCTTTTTTTTACCCATATCTGCAGTAAATATTCTGAAGGGAGATTAGAGGTTGAATCTTTATCTCCTTGTAAGCACATTTCTTGACATTGCATCTCTATATGATAATCTTACTTGAACATTTTTAACAGTTTTTCCTGTGAAGAGCAAAGGTTCTTTTGCCTTTTGTTATGAAATAATATACATCAAAGCCCATCCATGAAATAAACAGCACAATTGTATTAATTCATTAATACACTTCTCTCCCCTTTGAGCAGCTCCCTATCTTTGCAGCTTTTTGTTGAACTCCTTATTTAATCTCCTAAATAAGTGACCTAATTGTTGGCTTGAAGTCAAGAGGAGCTGATGGTTGCTCACTACTTTGGAAAACAGGTGTCTTTTTCCAGGATCCTATGTGCAGAGAGCCATCTAAATGCATATGGCAGAACTTAAAATTTGAAAAGTTCTCTTTTTAACATTTAAATGTGTGCCAATTTGAGTTTTGTAAGTGCAGCCATTTGGTGGAAAAATCTTCCTCCTGAGCTTTTGCAGGGCAAAGTGAGAGCAGAGGGTGAAACAGCAACAGATAATGACAGTATTTTATCTGGGTGATTTAGAACTTCTTTGTCTCTGCTAATTTCAGGAGCTGGAAAATTAAGTAAGTCATCAAAATCTTGTGCTTTTTCTCCCCCTCGCTTTTGACCTCGGAACATAATTGCCTCTTGTCATGCCTGCAGGGCATGAGCTTGTAGTTATCACTGTGTGCTTAATCAAATGCTGAAATAGCCTTTAAATTATGTGTCTTCTTGGCTGTTAGACACTTGTTGAGCACTGTTACATTTAGAGGCATGATGGTAGTAGATGTACTTTTAAAAGAAAAGTGTGGGATGATGCTTTTAATTAGGTTTTATATGCAATTTTCCCAGAAAAAAAAAAAAAAAAAAAAAAACATGTTCTGGCTCAGAATTTTCAGGGTGAAATTTCAGTGCATGTTTGAAGGTGGTGAAACAAAAGCTGGAAGTGGAGAGATAATTATTTTCACAAGCTCTGCACATGATTTGGTCTGCCTAGCTAAGTATGTGATTTACTGTTCCCAAAGACAAGTACAATATGCTGGGGGA